>NW_022987720.1:28822477-28974977 GCF_902827165.1 Trematomus bernacchii
AGTCTTGGCAAATTATACATAAATACAGACATTCATTTAAATTCTCTGACCTCTCCCTGGGTAGTCGGTACAGACAGGTATGCTTACAAATCCAAAACAGGTGCTTCAATGGTTTGTTTTTATGTGTGTTTGGGTTAGATGCCTGAAATACAGTAAGGTCTATGGTTAACACAAGCATACAATATTTTCATGTTTTGTCGTACGACATAAAATATGTCAGTAAATACCTCACTGGAGAACGTCCTCAAAACTGTGTTTGCTAACAAGTGTCTAAATGAATTGACTACACATCAACACAACCAAAATTAGCCACCTTTAGCTTAGCGGTGGTCATGTGATCGTGATGTAGTTCCTTTTAAGCCTACGTTACCTTTGGCAATTGCATTTACGCTTAAAAAATCACAAAATGTATCTTGTTTTCAGCAAAAATCCAAATTCCAAATGCAAAAAACCCCATTGGCTGTTTACAGAAGCAGCCTTGCGATGCTATCTCATGAATCGACCTTCAAAAAGACGTCATCATGGCACCACTCTATGACTTACCCTGGATCTGTGTGTCTCTTTCAGGGAGTTTTCCAGCGCCCTTGAGTTCCTGCAGTTGTTGAACAGCTGCACGGAGGACTCTCCCTCCTCTCCTCCTCCCTTCTCGACTCCTCCCAATCACACCACCACTCCAGGTATGAATAACACCAACAGAACAAACCCTGCCCAATCCAAATAAAGCATGAATCACATCGGATGTTGGCATGGAGGAAGACATTTCCACACATTTTCCTTAACTAAGTAACCACACTTATAACTGACGGCATGAAGCGATTTCTTCTCTTTTTGCTCCATTTACCGTTCGCTGACAAACAATTGGTCCTTTGGGATTCTCTTTTTATTTGAAGACATTGATTTTGCGGTAGTAAATGACTAGCGATTGATTTGAATACATTGGCAGTCTCCTCAGGCGATGCTAATTAACTTTCAGAGACGTTCTGCACACACACCTTTCTATCCCTCAAGAGACTGGGAACATCTTTTCACAGCTTCAAAAATATCTAGAGAGTGGAGCTATGTCCTTTTGTATTATTTAACATAGCTTTTATTTCAGTATTAGCAACCTACAAAAGCATATTCACACGTTTAGGTTGTTTGCCTTTTCTTCTTCAGCTGTATCCACATAATAATACATAAATAATTAAATACATACATCATAATAAAACAATTGGGGAGAACTGTGTATGGATGTGTGTGAGGAAGATGGAGGTACTGGTATGAGTCAGAAGGTGTGGCGATATGTTGTTTGCTTTGCTGTACGAGTATAATAACGGCAGAAGTCCACCTTTTTAAATAAATATCTGTTTAAAGTCTTCGTGCGTAAGCTATTTGTTTCATCAGATAGGTTTCCCACACCTTCTCAGCCAATAAATGACATGTTTCGTCGTCACAGATTAGATTAGATTTTTTGTCCCCAGGGGGAAATTCATTTTAACAGCACTGTAAATTAACACAATGTACATACAATATATAAATAATAATAATAATACACTTTATTTATATAGCACCTTTCATGCTTGACGCAGCCCAAAGTGCTTTACAGAGTATGACCAACAACAATAACACAGACAACAACAGTTAGCGACCATGGATGTATAATAAGAACTGGATACAGCGTGGGAGGCGGGGTCTCGTTCTTTCCTATGAGAGCTGCTCATTGGCACATGAGGACAAAATGGCCCAACTTTTGAGAGAGCGAAACGTCACAGATTACCCATCATGCCTAGCTGTCAGAGCAGAAGAACCCGTATGTGCGCTCACAGAGCATGCGCCCCTTAAGCCCCGCCCCCCGAGCTCCCACTCTCGGCTCAGTAGAATGAATGGAGAGAGAAAATAAATCTAGATTCCGCTTTTAGTGCATTTTACAACTTTAAGGACCGAATGATTATAATAAGGGCTATAAAATAGTTCATACTGGGTAGTTTATTTAGTTTTTTTTTAAATGATCCGCTGATTTACAGACGTCTCTTTCCCCATGTTAGTCAATGGGGAAAAGTCTTTCTGGGCCCAGTGACGTCACGGACTGATACGGAAGTTGTAGTACCGCCGTTTGGACACAACGAATATTTTCATCAGAGTCCGGCGCACTTCCTGGGGGCTTGTTCGCGACACACATGGCAGTTAAAGCATAGGAACTTTAATGGCAGTGAGCATATTGAAAAAGCCTAATTCACTTAATGGTGATACATTTAATTGTATTTGTAATTGTTAGTAATATTTGTAAAATATATGTCCTATGTCTTCCATCAATGCCTTCCTGTATTGTCTGTTTTCATTCTTGATTTGTTACACACCTTTCCTCTCTCCTTCCTGTCAGTTGGAGACCCGGTGAGCCGCTGGTGGGCGTTGGTCCTGAAGGCGGCTGTTCATTGGCTGCAGGGCGACGACGTCTCTGTGAGGTCACTGCTGGCAGAAGCAGAGCGGATGCCCAGGGCTCTGCACACTCTGGAGTAAGTCAAGCAAAACCTGTTCTTATTTATTCGTTTATTTGGGAGGGACATTAATGAACACTTAAAACATGAAATATACCAAGTGTAAATATGCTGGATTTAGCTTTGAGCTACTTTCCATCCGCAGTCCCTCACATGAAACATTAAGAAAATGAAAATTACAAACATAGCAGTACAAATACATAAAAATGCAAGAGTAAGTAAGAGTAGAATATCCAAGTATTTAGGACACGGTAATACAAAATAGCAGCATCGATACATGAAGTGCCAGAGAGGATACCCCTGTGTTAAAGTGCATTTAGCGGTGATCGCACGTCTGTTGGTTTCTCAACCATTCTTTGAGTTGACCTTTAAAACTATTGAGAGTATCTCCGTTGGGAGGCTATTCCACAATGAGCTGCCTTTTCTCTTTCAATGTTTTTTAAATTTTATTTTCAGCTGAGACAATACAAGAAACATTAGGGACAACACAACATAATAAAACCCACAAAACAATAACAACAAACAGCAACAGTAGCAACCTAGTACTCACTCACTTATCATGTTATATTTAAGCCCACAGTTATAACCCTTGACCATTCCTCCTTGTTCAATTAGGTCCAAATATGAACAAAACACAACGTCCTGCACTACAAAACAGAAACTAGAATAAGCGATGTGAAGGTGGAGCATCCTTTCTTCAGCGGGATTAAATTGTTGAAGACTGCAGGACATTTTTAGCTGAACAAGATCATCTTAAATCAGAGACATGGGTGTCGTTATTATCCAAAATCTGCTTAAATCATATTAAATAGTGCCATACAGACAAAACGTACACTACTGTAACCCGTGCACTTATTCAACTCTGCAATACTAATAACACTGAGGATTATTATTGTATTTCTGTCATAAAACCTTATTTCCCACCCAAATAAATAATGATAACTTAGCACGGGAGCATCTGTTAACCTTCTCTCATCTGTGTATTTCACACATCTTGGATAAATTAAACTGGTATTGCATTAGAGATGAATCTTTATAGTAACCGTCCTCTCTCCCCTGTTCTCCCTCCTCTCTGCTCCAGCCACCCTGTGCCTAAGTCCGTGCTGCTGCTCTGTAAGGCCGTTCAGATGAGTCTCTCTCCTCTGAAGGGCGAGGGAGCGATGGCCTGCTTGTCTCACTGCGACAGAGCAAGCAGCTTCTTGCGCTCCAGCATCTCCGTTCCCCTCGCTCAGACCGGAAACTATCTCAACAAGGTAGGGGACACAGGACCACTCACTACCCTCCCTCATACTGTAAAGAGCCTTTGAGTTCCAGAAAAAGCTTAATTATGTTCTCTTATCTGCTTACGAACAAGGCTGGGCATTACATCGATATCATGATAGGAGAGTCGATTTGGGGTTGATGAGAAGTACTTCATCATATCGTATAAGCATATCATGTGTTTTTATTGTAAAACTAGTGACTATGAATGGGAAGTAAATTTAGTAAAAGTAAAAAGTACAATAGCTGCCTCTTGAATGTAGAGAAGTAAAATATAAAGTAGCATAACATGGAAATACTCATGTGCAATTATGTCATAATGGTAATTAAGGTGTGTGTGCAGTGTGTGCAGTGTGTGCAGTGTGTGCAGTGTGTACAGTGTGTACAGTGTGCAGTGTGTATGACAGGAGGTGGCTGTGGTGCATTGTAGTTGCATTGCATGGTCCTGATGACGAGTGCAATGTGTCTGCAGTGCAACACAGAGGCCTCTCCAATCTGCACACACCACACACACAGTGTACACAGTGGGTGAGATGTTGCTTAATTTTAGGATTGCATGTTGGGTGAGGTGTATGGGTTAATCAGAATCAGAATACTTATTTATCTAGTGGGACATTTGGGTTTCGTGACAGTCGCTCCATTTTAGAACTGTTAAAAAACTTACATCAGGGTTACCATACAGGTAGAGCTGTCGATCGTTGTGTAAAGGCACACAAATATCCTTAAAATAACATCAAAGTACTTAAATAAACATAAGAAGTTGAAGTAAAATGTTCAATAAAAGATCAAATGAAATGAAAATCTTGCTAAGTAGTTAGTTAAGAATGTGAAATAAAAAACTAGAGATATTTTTATGAAAATATAATATAATATAATTTCCAATGATGCATCTTTATGTAAACGCACCAAACGTTGTCTTCTCTGTCTTTTAAGGGTGTGGAGCTCCTGATCTGTGACCTCCTGCTGACCTTGAGGACCAGTGTGTGGCAGCGGGGGGGCAGCAGTAACGGAGAGCCCGGTCTGGCCCCGGGGTCCCAGCTGTCCGGCTTCCAGAAGGACCTCAGCGCGCTCCGAAAGCTCACACAGTGCTACAGGCAGGCACAACACAAGGTAAACACGCTTAAGAGGTTGACCAATCACAACAGAGCCGGCCAGCTAACCAATCAGAGCAGACTGGGCTCTGGTTTCAGACAGAGGGTGAAAAGAGGTGCTGCAGCACAGGCAGTATGAGAAAAATAAAGAGCTTTTTGAACATTAAAGCATGGAGACATGTCAGAGTAGAGACACTACATACTGATATACACCTGAACATCAGCAGGAGAGGACTCTTTAAAGTAGAGACACTACATACTGATATACACCTGAACATCAGCAGGAGAGGACTCTTTAAAGTAGAGACACTACATACTGATATACACCTGAACATCAGCAGGAGAGGACTCTTTAAAGTAGAGACACTACATACTGATATACACCTGAACATCAGCAGGAGAGGACTCTTTAAAGTAGAGACACTACATACTGATATACACCTGAACATCAGCAGGAGAGGACTCTTTAAAGTAGAGACACTACATACTGATATACACCTGAACATCAGCAGGAGAGGACTCTTTAAAGTAGAGACACTACATACTGATATACACCTGAACATCAGCAGGAGAGGACTCTTTAAAGTAGAGACACTACATACTGATATACACCTGAACATCAGCAGGAGAGGACTCTTTAAAGTAGAGACACTACATACTGATATACACCTGAACATCAGCAGGAGAGGACTCTTTAAAGTAGAGACACTACATACTGATATACACCTGAACACCAGCAGGAGAGGACTCTTTAAAGTAGAGACACTACATACTGATATACACCTGAACATCAGCAGGAGAGGACTCTTTAAAGTAGAGACACTACATACTGATATACACCTGAACATCAGCAGGAGAGGACTCTTTAAAGTAGAGACACTACATACTGATATACACCTGAACATCAGCAGGAGAGGACTCTTTAAAGTAGAGACACTACATACTGATATACACCTGAAGAGGACTCTTTAAATAAAAGGTATTATTATTTATTGTTAAAGGATTGAACAGAGATGCAACATGTCTTTCGTTCTGGTTCTACATTCTGAAGAGAAGCATCATTGAAATCCCTTCACTGCAGCAGTACTAACAACCCTTAAATCCTGACATTACAACAAGGCATTTCTAGATAACTGCCAAGGATGTATCCTTCTGACCTTAATTATACTGCATTTCCTGCAGCAATGTGGGAACGTTCACCAGTAGATTCATAACTATGATTCATTTATCCCTCTTTAAATCTCAGAAATATGGATAAATGCCTAAAACAAGATGTTAAATCAGCTTTCATCGTCTCAGCCAAACTAAACGAATTCATCCACGTATAATGATGACATAATATCGTGAAACAGGCAGCTCTCCAGGTCTGATGATCTGTATCAAGCTTTACACTAAAAGTAATAATACCCACAATATGTTGCTGGCACGTCAACGTCAGCTCTGATGATAAGCCTGGGAATCAGCAGAGAGAGACCTGATCATCTGGATCCTGATGAAACTCAGTTTACTGAAGTTCCCTCCCGCTCTGCAGAAATCTCACCGCGGTTTAAAACATCATCAATCATACTTTATTTTACGGGAGGAGTCATTACTGCAGCCGGAGGGTCTTCAACGACTCCTGCTCTCACTTCATCCGTTCTGTTTTGACTTGTTCAAGACGCTTGAAATGAAGTGACTTCAGTCGTGAGAAATATTGGGAGAAGTACTCGGAACATTTAAAATAGAAAATACTATGGTTTTAAAATACTCCATTACAAGTAAAAGTCCTGATTATAAGGAAAGGCAAGTCTATTTATATTCAATGTGCTTTATATATATATAAGAGAATTAGGATTTATTGAAACAGAAACACACGTTAAAGAAATCCATTAAACAGCCAAGAGAATAAAGTAAAAATTAAACTAACTAAAGTAGAATATGAAGTTTAGTTACAGTAGATAACAGTTTGTTTCCGGAAGAATTTCAGAAGAATTTCAACTGCTTTTAATGTGTAATTAATGTTGTGTTTTATATATTTGAAGTGTGTTGTTTTAATAGTGTTTTTATGAGTATTTTTTTTTACTGTTTAAAGTGTCTTTGAGTTTCTAGAAAAGCGCTCTATAAATACAATTATTATTATACTTGAAATGTTGCAGGCTTCTATGCATGCAGATACAAATAGAAACTAAATAAATAAAAGCAGTAATAGCAGCAAAGAGAAGAATACTAAATATATATAATAATAGTTAAATGTTATTTAATTTTCACAGTGAATAGGTACAGAGAAGGATCAATGTGTTTCTGCTTCCCTCACACAAACACCTGGACGATGACAATCAATGCAGCTCTGATGTGTTTGTGTTTACCTTGCAGGTGTTCCTCCATGAGACCACAGTGAGGCTGATGGCAGGAGCGAGTCCCACACGGACCCACCAGCTGCTGGAGCACAAACTCCGACGCAGGACCCCCAACTCACTCACAGCCGGTGAGGAGACTCAGGACACACGTCATGTCACAAAATGTTATCCACACACACAAAACTTAAAGGTCACCTATTATGCAGAATCCACTTCTTCATGTCTCTTCTACATCAACATGTGTCCCCTCTTCTTCATGTCTCTTCTACATCAACATGTGTCCCCTCTCATGTCTTCTCATCAAATGTGTCCCTCTTCTTCATGTCTCTTCTACATCAACATGTGTCCCCTCTTCTTCATGTCTCTTCTACATCAACATGTGTCCCCTCTTCTTCATGTCTCTTCTACATCAACATGTGTCCCCTCTTCTTCATGTCTCTTCTACATCAACATGTGTCCCCTCTTCTTCATGTCTCTTCTACATCAACATGTGTCCCCTCTTCTTCATGTCTCTTCTACATCAACATGTGTCCCCTCTTCTTCATGTCTCTTCTACATCAACATGTGTCCTCCTCTTCTACATCAACATGTGTCTCCTCTTCTTCATGTCTCTTCTACATCAACATGTGTCTCCTCTTCTTCATGTCTCTTCTACATCAACATGTGTCCCCTCTTCTTCATGTCTCTTCTACATCAACATGTGTCCCCTCTTCTTCATGTCTCTTCAACATCAACATGTGTCCCCTCTTCTTCATGTCTCTTCTACATCAACATGTGTCCCCTCTTCTTCATGTCTCTTCTACATCAACATGTGTCCCCTCTTCTTCATGTCTCTTCTACATCAACATGTGTCCCCTCTTCTTCATGTCTCTTCTACATCAACATGTGTCCCCTCTTCTTCATGTCTCTTCTACATCAACATGTGTCCCCTCTTCTTCATGTCTCTTCTACATCAACATGTGTCCCCTCTTCTTCATGTCTCTTCTACATCAACATGTGTCCCTCTTCTTCATGTCTCTTCTACATCAACATGTGTCCCCTCTTCTTCATGTCTCTTCTACATCAACATGTGTCCCCTCTTCTTCGTGTCTCTTCTACATCAACATGTGTCCCCTCTTCTTCATGTCTCTTCTACATCAACATGTGTCCCCCTCTTCTTCATGTCTCTTCTACATCAACATGTGTCCCCTCTTCTTCATGTCTCTTCTACATCAACATGTGTCCCCTCTTCTTCATGTCTCTTCTACATCAACATGTGTCCCCTCTTCTTCATGTCTCTTCTACATCAACATGTGTCCCCTCTTCTTCATGTCTCTTCTACATCAACATGTGTCCCCTCTTCTTCATGTCTCTTCTACATCAACATGTGTCCCCTCTTCTTCATGTCTCTTCTACATCAACACGTGTCCCCTCTTCTTCATGTCTCTTCTACATCAACACGTGTCCCCTCTTCTTCATGTCTCTTCTACATCAACACGTGTCCCCTCTTCTTCATGTCTCTTCTACATCAACATGTGTCCCCTCTTCTTCATGTCTCTTCTACATCAACATGTGTCCCCTCTTCTTCATGTCTCTTCTACATCAACATGTGTCCCCTCTTCTTCATGTCTCTTCTACATCAACATGTGTCCCCTCTTCTTCATGTCTTTTCTACATCAACATGTGTCCCCTCTTCTTCTTGTCTTTTCTACATCAACATGTGTCCCCTCTTCTTCATGTCTCTTCTACATCAACATGTGTCCCCTCTTCTTCTATATCTGAGACCTATAATATATTGATGAAAAACAGTATAATAGGAGACCTTTAAGACGGGAAGTTGACTTGACTCCCGGCTCAGAATCAGTTCCCCTGTGGGTGTTGCTAATCATAAAGAAATAGTTCAGATATTTGAAGTAAGGTTTTATGAGGGACTTTCAATAGTCACTGTATTACTTACAAAAAAAGGCAGTGATTGGACGCTGAGTTTGGAGAAACAGACAGGAGTTAGGGCACTGAAACAAAGCAATGTACTTCTATGTACACCAATTTTATATTCAAAAATAAAAAGCATATTCTTAAACTGTTTTTTTACTGGCAAAAACCACCATCTACCTTAACGTAACGCATCGTGTCTTAAAGTATCTTAACATATATTACATCTTAACGTATATTGAATCTTAACGTATCATATCGTATAGTTTCTTAAAGTATCTTAACATATATTACATCTTAACGTATATTGAATCTTAAAGTATCATATCGTATAGTTTCTTAAAGTATCTTAACATATATTATATCTTAACGTATATTAAATCACAAGTCACTCACAGCCGGTGAGGAGACTCTTAACTCATTTTGATTACACATATTATTGTCATTGTCACAACATTTGTATCCACACACACAAAACTTGTTAATCATAAAGAAATAGTTCAGATATTTGAAGTAAGGTTTTATGAGGGACTTATCCATAGTCACCTTATAACAATAAAAGGTGGTGAGTGCACTCTCATTTTGGAGAAACAGACACGAGTTACGGCACTGAAGCAAAGCAATGTTCTGCTGTGGATAAGGGTAGAACGAACACGTATTTTTGCCACCTAATAAAAAGACCTACCTAAAATGATCAGTATCAGTTTAAATGTATGCATCATTTAAGAATATTTTCATACAGCCCTTTTTTCCCTGTTCTCACCAATGTCACCAGACTCCATTGAAAATAACTATAAATTACATTTGGAGAACACAGGAGTTACTAGTCTACCGCTGCCTTTATCTGTTAGTTGGTTTGTGTTAACCCTTTATAACATCAAAAGTCACACAATAACACAAACGCACCTAACGTTTTAGGCAGGGACAGAGCAGCAACTTCCATATCATCATTCTTAACGTATCGCATCGTACCTTAATGCAACTTAACAATATCTTAACGTATATAAGCATGTCGTATCCACTTAAATGTAAGCACACACTAGAAGTAACTGGTCTCTAACCTGTACTCTTCTTCCCCTCCTCCCCCCTCAGAGGGAGTCCTGGGTGAGAGAGAGAGGGCTCACGCCATCCTGCTGGCCTGCCGCCACCTCCCCATGCCGCTGCTGACTCCACCCGGGCACCGTGCCCGCCTGCTGGCCGAGGCCAAGCGCACCCTGGAGCGGGTGGGAGACCGGCGCTCCCTGCAGGACTGCCAGCAGATCCTGCTGCGCCTCAGCGGGGGCACCACCATCGCTGCCTCCTGAACACACACACACACTCACACACACACACTCACTGCAAGAACACACACACATTAGGCTACTTTGCATTACATGAAGTAATTTGTGTTCATGCAGACAATGATAAAACCTGGCTACTCTTCCATAACAAACATGCAATTTGGTAACAGTTACTCATTCACTAATCGAGGACTATTCTCTCACACAAACAAACACACACACACACACACACACATACACATACATATACACAAACACACACTGCAAGAACACACACACACATACATTAGGGCTACTTAAAATACAAATATGTAATTTGCGTTCATGCATACAATGTTAAAACCAGGCTACTGTTCCAGAACCACATGTCATTCTATAACTATCACTCATTTCTCTAATTAAGGACTTTTTTATATATATACACACACACACACACACACACACACACACACACACACACACACACACACACACATATTAGAGTACAATAAACTCTGTCATTAGCGTTCATGCGTACAAAGATGAAACCAGGCTACTCTTCCATAAACAACATGTTATTCTATCTAGGATATTTCTCTCACACACACACACTTTTACTGTCACTGCATCCACATCCCAGCTTCAACACTTATGCTCCACACGGTCTCATTTTGATGCTTCGTTTTACAATAACGCTGCCACCTTCTGGACATTAACGGCACCACGCTGGCTCATTTCTAACGAGGCTGAGGGAAATCAGGTTAAACTGGCCCCCCGAGGTAAAAAAGGGACCGTTATCTAATCGCTGTTTTTTTTTAATGAATGCAATGTAGCGGTGGTGCATTGATTAGCTGTAGGATCCCACGCCGTACAATCATTATTAGCACCATGTGAGTGCTACAGTAATGTCTCATTCAACTTGCAAGCTTCATTTAACGGCGGAGGAGGAGTGAAGGTGTGTGGATCGCTTGCTTTTAAACAATACAGTGCTGAGTAGTGTCTCTTCCTATCTACCTCATACAATGCCAGCACTGTAAAGTGGAGTAGGATTCCAGGTATGAATTAAGTTACTATTTGATGCTTCAATCCAATGCAGCTTCATTATTTGAAAACCTTGCAAAGCTGCTTTATTTTAGGGTGCAGCAGTGCAGCACCTTAGGAATGTGACTTGCCGTGGCAGAAACTGCAACACACTGTAACACATGAAAAGAAACGGGAAGAATAATTGGATTTGCAGACATGGAAATTGAAATTCCCACACACACACACACACATTTCAGAAGTTGCATATATGTTAAATTAATTGCATACACAATGTGATTGTATATAGGTTGTACATAAGCAGATAAGGAAGAAGAAGTAGATTAAACGGGAAGTTGTTACTTCTGCTTGAGAGGAGACGCACATCGGAGAAAGCGCAGAGAAATGTCGAATTTGGCTCAGAATTTATTTCCTGTCAGAGTCTGACAGTAGAGCAAGGTCATCTGCCTCCGCCTTAAAGTGATACTCCAACCAAGACGTCTTTTCATTATCAAACACTCGCCTGCTGCGGCCTTCAAGTGTATTGAGCTGAATCTGGGCCATAAGTTTTGATCATTCGGAGAAAAAAAAATATGTCAAATACTTATTTCTAGTATGAAAACATTGTGTTTTTCAAAGTTCCGGGTCAAAACTCGAACTTTGAAATGCACACAATTTTTTCGGATGATCAAAACGTTTGGCCCAGATTTAGCTGTGGCTTCAAAAATGGTTTTAGCCGCAAAAGAAATGCAGAAAAACGTAGATATTGTCATTTCTTCAAAGCCCCGTTGAGCCGACAGGCAGCGAGTGTCTGATACTCAAAAGACGTCGTATCACTTTAAGAAAAGTCCGAGCTAGAATGAACTGAACACAGTGATAAAGTGAGGAAGGATATTTCTTTGAAGTGATGTGACGCTCTCAAGCTCAATGGCCTTGATGTAAAGAATTATTTTAATATGTTTCATCATGTCCCGATGATGGAGGAAATCTTTGTCCAATATGCTTTTTTTTTTTATTTGTAATTGTTGACTTACACGAGACATTCCTGTTTCGGTGCTCTGTTGTTTTTTTTTCTTATTTAATGGTTATGTAAAGTTATTATAAATGCTTTTTTCCGGCGCGAGGGGAAGGGAGCAGTCTTTTATTGTTGTTTTATTTTCCATAAAAGCAGCCTCGGGTCAGAAGGAAAGTCAAACGGGAAGCATTTTATTGAAACTAGCAGAAAACAATTTATATTTTAGACTCACTCGTTATTTTTTTTAAATGCAGGCATGTGTGCTATTAGCCCAGGACTCTGTCTTCCAGGTAAACCCAACATATAAAATAGCAACCTAAGGAGTCCGTAAAAAATACTGTTTAGGAGTTTAGATTATGTATTTTGGCAGATAAAAGTATGCAAAGAAGAACGCAATGCTCAGCTATTATTATAATCATGTTACAATTGTTTTTGTCTTTCCCCTTTTTATATGTTTTACCATCTTAATTTTTGTGTTCATTTTGATGTTTGTTTTGTAATAAAACAACACATGACAGTGGCTGGTGTGTGTTATCTCTGTGTGGTTTCAACCTTTAAATAGTTTCAGTATCCTATGGGGATAAAGTCATTTGACCATGTGTAATATGGGTTTAATAGTTCTGTTACATGGGTGTAGTATGGGTCTAATAACAATGTAATCACGGTGTAATATGGCTCGAGTAACATGGGTATAATAAAATTTTAATGAGGGTGTAGTATGGGTCTAATAACAATGTAATCATGGTAGTATGGCTCGAGTATCATGGGTATAATAACATTTTAATGAGGGTGTAGTACGGGTCTAATAACAGTGTAATCACGGTGTAAAATGGCTCGAATAACATTTCAACATGGGTGTAACGAGGGTAAAAGTTATCACAATATGAAATCGTAAAATAGTATGTTCTTGCTTTTCCTCTGAACATGTGGGTTGTGTAAATATGCAAGGCAAGTTTATTTAGCACATTTCGACACAAGGCTTTACAAAAATGAAAGACATTAAGAGAAACATATTATAAAAACACTCATTTAAAAGCAAAGGTACATGAATTAAAGTGACAGTGCGGTTTGAGATACACACATCTGAAATGTTTAGCTCTGACTCTCAATCATTGCTGACTTTTTAGCAGAAATAGTTTTCTATCACCTCCCTTTCTTTCTACTTTGTTGTTTAACTTGTCCTTTAGTTATTTCAAGTGTTTCATGCTAAACGAACCCCCCTTTGGAAAATTCTAATCTGACCCCATGGTACCTTTTAGTTTTCGCCGCAACTATGACTCTTTTTTTTAAATGCACATATGATGATTGCTGTGTCACATATATTAGTTTCCTGTGATGAACAGTGGACACCTCAGTGTAAATGAAACACTAGCAATAATTCACAGAGAGGTGTCAGGCCTGAGGAAATAATGAGTCCCTGCCACATGGAGGGAGTGGAAAACAAAAGTTGTCAGAGGAGTCGGGACAGTGCAAGTACCAAATTAAGAAATATCAAATACATGGGTGAAGGCTGCAAGCATAATTATATCATGATAAACTAACGATGTGACCCCATTTGTGTTGGTATCACATTCATTTTCATTTTGGCTATAACTTAAAAATATAGGGGTGACCTGATCTAAAATAGCAATAACAATAGCCACTCTTTAAACAAGGAAGGATATAAACAAAAGAGAGATATGTCTACACTTATTATAGTCCTATATTACTTAATTACAAGTAAGCTCTGAACTCAAAAAGTTAGTAAAGTAGAGGTACAGAAGTCGTATGTCTTATTTTTTTAGATTATTATAGAATATTATATTATCCTGTTTGTATCACCAACAAATACATAAAGCATGTTAATGTTCTGTTTTGTGTAAGTAAGTATAAAGTAATATAAAATAAAAGATCGTTAAGTTGTCCTAAATGTTCATGGCGTGCGGAACGTTGAGCTTCGAACTACATGTTTCTAGTCGGACATTTCCAATAGACCTTCCAGAACCAGAAGCCGGAAGTAGCGCAGTGTAAACTCACGTGTGCAACATGAAAAATCTTAAAAAACACAACAACAATGCCAAAAATGGTAAATTTAAGCCCGGATCCAAGAAAAGAGAGAACAAATGCATCGTGTCGTTTGACGCCAACGACAGACAGTAAGTGAATTAGCAGTACAGAGGTTAGCTAGCATATTAGCATTAGCCTTCATGTACCAAACGTAATAACAATTCTAACTAATATGTGTGTTAGTATGTAACACATTGCAATGGTATCTACAATATGTCACATGTGCAGGTTGTAATGCCAGAATAGAAGCAAACAAGTGCAAATGTATCAAAATATCTCAACAGTATCGACAAATATAGCTTTTTCCCAAAACAACGATTACTTATAACCAAATAAAGCTTACTAAGACAAGTTATGTTTACGACTATTCAGTATACAGTGAAATATCAACAATTTGATCATCGTATTGTTGTTCCAAGCTGTTTTCGTAGTAACGATGTGTGATCAGTAATTTCATGGATTAGTTGTGGATGTAGTTTTTGACAATTGGTGAATCAGTATTTATTTTTAATTCAATGATGTTCAAGCTGAAATTGTGAGAAAAGTCCAATATTTTCTGAATCCAGACTCTCAAATTCTTTGTCTTGTATCATTGTAAACAATATTTTTGAGTAACTAGAGTGTTGGCTCTTGGAAATTATAATGGCCATTTCTTTTATGTTTCATGGACAAAAAATGAGAGTCAATATAATGAAAGAATACAGTTGTGGCAGCCCTAGAATAAAGTGTATATTATACTGTTTGAATTTGAGGTTTCATTATTTTAAAAAAAACACGCCAGTCCAACTTAGATTTTGTTATAATGACTGTCATGTGTATTTTATGCTACACAAACAGGCAGAGACTTTAAAAGGTGACATGTTTCTTTAAGTTTGTCTAATTCTGCTTCTGCCAGAGATTATCTAACGGGTTTCCATAAACGTAAAGTGGAAAGGAGAAAGGTAGCAGTGTCGGAAATCAAAAAGAAAATCAAGGAGGAGCAGATCAGAGTCCGAGAAGAAGTAAGTGTGACATAAAAGACCACACGCTTCAAATCTGTCTTGTGAATGAATAAAGTATTTACTGATGACATGTTTGACTATCTGCTTTCAGAGGCATAAGGAATACCTAATGCTGCTGAAGGAGAGGACAGATGCTCTAGGTGAGTTAACCTGTTAAGCCCTGAGCCTGTTTTTCAGACCTGGTCTTTTTACTGATTCATAACACTTGATAATCTGGATTTACTGAATATTTTTCATTTCATTGAATCTCTCAGAGGAGTGCGAGCAGTGCGAGGAGGATGATCTGGAAGATGTGATTACCGCGACAACCGAGTCTGTGCAGTACGATCACCCCAACCACACGGTCACCGTGACAACCATCAGTGATCTTGACCTCTCAGGAGCTCACCTGCTCGGACCCGCAGAAACGGAGGTAAACTACAAAGCCTCAATTCGTCTTAACAGCTGTTCTTAATCAGGTCCAATGATACTGGTTTAACTGCGTATAGCTCCATGTGGTCTCTCTGGAAGTCATGGATACTTTACATATTTAGGGGGAATGATACTGATGCCAATACAACTCCTCTAACACTGAGAATCTTTTCTTTTCCAAGGGCGACGAGGAGGGCAAGGAGGAGGGCAAGAAGGAGGGCAAGGAGGGCAAGGAGGAAGAAGAGGAATTGAGGGAGGAAAGAAGACCAATGCCAAGGAAATCTGGGAATCCAATCATGAACAAAAAGTAAGCTGTTCATCATCATGAGGTTTTTATTGTGTTGTTTGTTCAGACATCACTTTGGGCTCTGTCACCTTGTCTGTATATTTTTCAATTGTTTTATTTATATTCAGTTTTACAGATAAGGCCATGCAGAGAAAATGTTTGTGTTTTTCAAACAAAAGTACAAAGGACAAGAGAGTAAATCATACAAATGAATATAATTAAAAAAGGGGATCACAGTGATTAACACTCACAACATTTGTAAAGGTTTTAGAAAGAACAAAGCTTTAAAAAGGGGAGAGTCCATTTGGTTTAAAACTGTGAAAGATTCATTGGTGCGATTTGTCCAAAGATAATTACACAAACACAATGTCTAAGCATTTAATATGAGATTTAAAACTTAGTAAACGAAGCCACATATTCCAGGGTTCTTATGGTCATTGAAAACCTGGAAAAGTCATGGAAATTCAAAATGCTAATTCCAGGCCCTGGAAAAGTTATGGAAAACAATATTTTTCCCAAAGTTTCGGAAAAGTCATGGAAATGTAACTAAAGTTGCATCAAATATAATTTATATTTTATCTAATCGCTGAAATAGTAATACTTTAATGATAATAAATACTGTATCGTATAGTAATGAAACGTAAAATGGCATTTAACTGACGAGGTATTTTGCTAGTGAGAGATTTTAGTAGAAGCTAGTAAGTCTACTATTTGATTTGTTTTAGATAGGCACAACATGTTTCATATGCAGACCTTATTTTCCTGTTCCCTGTTAAAATAAACCATTTTCAGTGGTACGCTGAGAAAGAGTATTTTTTTTGGTCATGGAAAATTAGGTAAAGGTCATGGAAAAGTCATTGAAAATCATTGGTGAAAAAGTGTATGAACCCTGATATTCTCATATTTGTCGGCACTTCAACAAAGTATATACCTGAATTTCATTAGTTTTAAAGACTGTATCTCTTACCCATACTTTAATTATACAGTGTATTTCTTCAGTGGAACATCTGTACGTTTTGAAAATACATTTATAGTGGTAGAATAATTGAGAACAGAGCAAGTATTTTGGACCTTTTTACGGATTAAATTGTGTACAACACATCAGATAAATGCTCATTCTGAGTCAGTGGTGACACGACGTCCTTCTTCAGATGTTTTTTCCATTTGTCTGTGCGTCTTCCTCCAGCTGCTCTCTCTCACTCCAGCTGCATTTCTTTTTGTTCTCCTCTCTCCCGCTGCTACAGGATCCGCTCCCTGAATAAGTCGCTCACCAGGTTCACCGCCAAGAAGCAGAAGAGGAAAAGCCGAGTGACGAGTGAGAAGAAGAGCGGCTCGTCGGAGGGTAAAAAGAAGGTTACAAAAAGAGGCAAGTGGCAGAGACGGAGACTGACCGGGAAAAAGCTCCACCATCAAAATGAGTGAAAGGGTTGGAACTGGTGGAGAGACTTCTTGTGTCAGGATCCCGTAGAGGAAAAAAATGGACTTTGAAGTATTGAAGCTCCTGTGTTCGAGCAGGATGTGTATATTCTGCAAAATGTGGAAACACAAGCTAATGTGGACGCCCACTGCGGGACAAGTTCCTTCTGTACCTGCCTCTTGAAATCCTGTGCAAAAACTGTTTTTGTAGTGTCATTTCTTTAACGTTTACTGTATTTACCTGCATTTTCACTAATAAAAGACTGCTAACAAGTGACCTTGTGATGCTCAAACTGTCAGTGTGCTCCGTGTGGAATTTTCGTCTTTCTATTGTTTGATAGGAAACCTGACGCTGTAGTCAACATCCTCTGCAGAGCATCAGGAAACCAACCCTTAGCTGTGTGTTTCCTCACAGCTCAGCAATACCTGTGTGTCTGTGATCTAAAGGAGAACCAACCAGCTTATTCTAGAACCTCTGAAGCACAGAGCCAATGTGAATGTATGTTAACCCCCCTTCTCACCTGTGTTTATTTATTTACGTTAACCTGAGCCAGCGTGTGCCAGCTGTCACTAGCATGAGCGTTTCATTTCGCTTTCTAAAGCCCATGATATCTAATACAACCGCTCAAAAGGAACCCGGCAGGCCACTGGCTCCATGTTGGCTCTTTTTCAGTGTCTGTGTCGGGGTCTCTGCTGTGTTAACCGAGAGCCACAATGGCCGCCACAGGTGCCTCAGTTTCACTCATTGTCAGATCAGCCAATCGGATTGATTTGGCAGCTCGAAGGATAGAGAGCATGGGGAAGAGGAGGCATGTGTCCCATGGGGGTCTGATGGGTAGTTCATCCTCACACTCATAATGACAAAGTGGAGCTGACAGCGGGAGCCTCTTGTCAGGTAAAGCTCATAAATTCTTATCATTTCTATATAAAAAAAATATCCGTCTTTTGGCTTTCTTGATAGGACTTTAATTTCCTAGAGATTGTGCTACTTGTAAATGCTTGTAAGTGATGGTAAATTACAGTACATGTGCCAGTTAGTAGTAATACTATTCTGGGGGGAGCTTTAGACCGTGTTCTAGCTGGGTTGTGTTTCACTGTCTTCCAGAGTGATTAGTTATCAGCTACCTGCACAGTTCTGCCTTAGATCTTCACTGAACCATGACCTAAAACATCCTCTTTGGTATTCATTCACAGCTGCTGCTCTATAATTACACCTGTGTCCAGTGAGGCAGAAATAAACAGGGTTTCTTTTTATTCTCAACATAAATAATAGCCATGCTCTTTCTTGTGTTTTCTAACCCTTTGTTGTGGAAGATGCTCTGGAAATGTGGCATCAGCACGGGTATATAAAGTGATACAAGTGAAGTCACATTTCTAACAGAAGTCTTTCATTTATACTCATAGAAGTTGTATTTGTGCACCCTTGCTGCTGTATCCCAGTTTTTTCTCTGGGTTGCGATGATTGGGCAGTTCACCCCTCCGGACTCACCATGCCCATCTCCAACGACGAGCCCATTTGCCCCAAGTTCCAGCCCAACATTTTCGACCCCTCCCGCTGCCACGAATGCCTGCGCCAGAAGCACCTGCACACCGGAGCAGGGGTTAGCGCCGCAGAGGAAGCACCACAGCCGAAACCCAACAAAGAGACTGGAATTGGGGCCAAAACTGGGGCTGTCACTGGGATTGGATCGGTGAAAGGAGTGCTTTTAACACCGATCGCATCCCAGGCAGAGGAAAGAGACACCAGCAGCAAGGTAAGAGAGAAGAGAGGGAGGTATACAGAGCAGGTAACAGGGTTGAAATGGGATGGCAGGTCTAGAATACGTGCTGAGTAATGGGATTAACTGAACCTGAAGAAAGGTGAGTGCATTAGAAGTCACAGGTGAGGTCAGAAAGACAATGAGGTCAGATACTAAGTCAAGGCGAAACATAATAAGTTCTCCTGTAGTGCAGATCAGAAATAATGCACAAGGTTTCGAACAGAGAATAATCAATTTAAACAAATAACTTCTTACTTAACCCGAAAGTCAGTGATTCTCTTCATTTGCAACGATATCAAGAACCTTTTAATTTAACACAGCCCACATGTAAACACAGCTCATGAGATCTTGTATGAGTCTTTGTGGCTTGTGAGTAAATTAAAGAAAAGGTCAGACGTAGAATGAGAGCGGTGGCTCCTATTATAAATTAACGAAGCTGGATCACTTACTGCCCTCTTGGGAATCACTTGTAATCTTAGACAGAGGGGCGACGCACAGAAAGGATGGGCACGTTCATTTGAAGAATGAAAAGAGTCAGAGCTCTACTTCTTTCTAGTTATCCTTCTTCTGTGATACAACCACCCTCGTCTGGTTGCAGTAATATGTTCTAGTACATTAGTTGTACCAAATAGCTCCACTATGATAGCCCACCTGTAGTTTCATCGAGGCTCAGATGCCAATTTCTGACATTTACAGACAGTGAAGTCACAGTTTGAGATCCCTTATAAGACTCCTTCAGGCTTTGAGAAGGCTTTATGTCAAGAAAAAAAGGGATGAAAAATTAATGAGGAAAGCCATGAGTCAGGTCGAGTTACAGAGGTGTAACCCTAATCGAACGGCAGGCTCAACATGTGAGTGTGTGTCAGAGAGTACAGAGGGGAAGGACACAGCTAACCCCGCACTCAAGAAGATGGAGCCAGACAGACGAAATTAGGGACTTTCAGTATTTGCATTCATCAGATAGTGTCATATTGACATTTGGTAAGCGTTGCCTTTGTTAGGAGTTACAGCGACTGACGAGACTTACACCATCTGTTCCTCTTCATCTTGAGAGATAGAGTTTGCTGATTGGTCCCTGTCCAACCTTGTCATCCTATCAGGAGGATTCAGACTGTCTGTCGGTGGTGAGCAGCTACTGTGATGTCAACGGAGGCCGTGTTGGTTATGGAGAAAGCTCTTTTTGCATCCTGAGCCCTGACTGTGATCTTTATATCTGTGACGGTGACGACGACGACAGCACTGACAGGTAGGCGTACTGGATGGTGACCTTTGATGTTTATTGTTTTAGTTTGTACTAAGTACTAGTTCTGTTTGCCATTTTCTCTGACCTTAAACGTTCATGTTGCGGGTCTACCCTATGCAATACATACTATACTCATTCAAAGTTGTTGCCTTTTCCTTCTTTTGTCTTTCTCCTCGATCAATCTCTACCTTTTCAATCTCTACCTGTTGTCTTCCTTGTAGCTGTCGAGACTACCAAGACTCAGTAAGTGCAGAGGACAAATACTTGCCTATCCGTCGCCGTTCGACCAAACTCGGCATGACCCGACTCGACCCTCCACCCCATCGGCCAAACCCTCGGGCATGGATGGAAGAAGCCCGAAGCAGGGACAATTTTGGCAGTCAATCAGGTACGCTTGCCCATTGTTCCAGTCATTTCTTGGCACATGTATGAGTCCTGCGCACCAGTAGACGCAGCGGTCAGGAAACCTATGACTTACAGCACTTGACCAATCCATATCCAGTTACAGTCGAAGGTGTTCTTTCCTTGGCAATACTATTTGATGTCACCAGCTGAGGTGTCGCAGAGCAATTACCAGTAATACAATATAGCTCAGTTAGTGTCAGTGGTTGATCTTTAATGTGCGCTTCTCTTCTTTCTGTTACCCTTACCCCTTGTTTCTATTTCTGTCACACTGCCTGACATCCATTTTCTTCCAGGGTTTAAAGAAGACGGAGGGAAGCGGGAAAGTGGGTACTTCTCCCTGGGAAAGGCAACGGGTGCCAGCTCACTCCGGGATCACAGCCCATCATCCCCATACCGACATTTTGAGAGAGGACATCCTCTCTTCAGCACCAGAAGCATCGAGCCAAAAGACACCATCCCATTCAGAAACCCTAATCTGGGTGTGGCCTCTGAAAGGCAGGCACCGGACACTTTCAATGACGACCTGGATGTGGAAATCCTGCCTCCTGACCCTTATGACATTTCCGTCGAGGTTGAGGCACAAGTCGGACCCCGCTCTCCAAGTCCCACTCCTTTCAAGATAGCAGAGTCGCTGGCTTCCACCGGGCGAAAAGGATTCAACAGTTCATATGGCCGGGGAAACCCTTCTTCTCAAGTCTCTTCCTATCAGCAGTCAGGACGTTTTGAGTCCTCAAGGCCTGGCTCAGCTCTCCAGTCTCGCTCTTCTTCTCCCTCACGTGGAAACCTACCATTCAGACGCAGTGAGTCGACTGCTTCCCTCAGCAGGCATAATGGTGGTGATGGTGGAGGGCGTTCACAAGGGCCGGAGCCAGGGTACAGAAACACCTTGCAAGGAACAAATGGGCAACGTGTTGAGTCAGGAACGCTGCCGAGAAACTTTAAATCATTTGCTGGTCCAGTCAAATCCCAGTCCAGCACAGTTTCAGATTTTAGGAGTGCCTTGAAGAGAACTGAAGGAAATGGGTCTTTGAGCGGTCGAGGGCGTGACAGCTTAAGCTCTCCTCCCTCAAGAAGAGACTCTAAACTTTCAGGACAAATGTCTCTTCGCAAACCTGAAATGACCAGCAGTTCATCTCAAGGACGTGGGCGTGACAGTCGTAACTCGTCTCCATCTAGGAGATCTTCTGATGCTGTGCGTGACAGTAACAAATACTCACCACCAAGAAAAAGTAACAGTTCGTCTAGCCAATCGCCTCTTCGCAAAACTGAATCAATTATGTCTCTAAGCGGACGTAGTCACCATGGACGCTGTGGCTCCCCCATAAGAGAAGGATATGATATTGAAAGCCAGGTACTGCTACGTAACTCAACAGCTAAGAATGGACTCAATGAACAAGAATACGAAAGCCCTGTCGTGTCTCCAACCAGACGGGGTTATGGCACAAGTCCATCGGCGCTCCGTAAGACTGATTCAAGCCCTGCCGTTGGTAGTCGAGGTCGAGACAGCCGTTGTTCGTCTCCTGGAAGGAGAGGCAATGAAACCCCTACTCAGAACCAACTTAAGAAAACAGACACCAGTAGTTCTTTACGTGGCCGTAGTTGTGAAAGTCGCAACTCCTCCCCTTCACGGAGAAGCTATGAAGCTCCTTCTCAGTCCCTGCTGCGCAAGTCTGAGGTAAACAGTCCTGTCAAAAGTCGTGATAGCCACACTTTGTTGCCCTCAAGAAAAAGCTATGATCCTCCCGATCAGCCCTCACTGCGGAAAACAGAAACTAGCAGCTCCCTTAAAAGCAAGAATCTCATCAGCCGCAACTCTTCTCCCACTAGAATAGGGAACGGTGACGCACCGGGCTACTCAATCCTAAGAAATGCCACCAATGGAGATTCAAGCCATTCCTTTCAAAGAAAAAACACTCACCATGACTCAAAATCTGATTCCAATCCCCCACCACGCTCGACTCATTCCCTCCGCAGCTCCTCTGCATCTCGTGCTGCTTCTCCCTCCAGGCGGACCACAAATGGCAGCAGAACAACTTTCGTCACCTTGGAAGAACCCACGAGTCCCGGCAGATCCAGGGTTGGTAGACGTGGCCTTGAGGATCGCCGTCATGAGGATCGCCGTCATGAGGATCCCCGTCATGAGGATCCCCGTCATGAGGATCCCCGTAATGAGGATCGCCTTCATGAGAATCGCCGTCATGAGGATCCCCGTAATGAGGATCCCCGTAATGAGAATCGCCGTCATGAGAATCGCCGTCATGAGGATCCCCGTAATGAGGATCCCCGTAATGAGAATCCCCGTAATGGGAATCGCCGTAATGAGGATCCCCGTAATGAGAATCCCCGTAATGAGAATCCCCGTAATGAGGATCCCCGTAATGAGAATCGCCGTCATGAGGATCGCCTTCATGAGGATAACCGCCATGAGGGTCGACCCAATGAGGATCGCCGCCCTTCCCCTATCGAAAAAAAGCCTTTCCAACGCGTACGAAGCCTTTCTCCATCCCCTCAGATTCAACTGCGGAGGCATACCTCCTCTCAAAGCTCCGTGGAGTCCTCAGAGTCGGGCCAGATGTCTACGGGGTCCACAGGACGGAACAAGGAGGAATACGCCATGCTAGCCGACGTGCCGAAGGTCAAAATGATCCATCAGAGAGAAGGGCCAGGCCATATGGTTCGGCCTCAGACCCCGCAACCTTCTCGGAGACAGGAGCTCTTTAAACCA
The DNA here is from genome assembly GCF_902827165.1 of Trematomus bernacchii. NCBI lineage: Eukaryota > Metazoa > Chordata > Actinopteri > Perciformes > Nototheniidae > Trematomus > Trematomus bernacchii. Next base: position 28,846,137 of record NW_022987720.1, read on the forward strand.
GCCAGGTCAGACTTATATATCTATGGAAGCCCATTTAACGTCAGTAAAATAATATATAGCCTTGTAAATGAAAAAAATATCCTGAAATGCCTTGTTCACAACTAAAGTACATGTTGCCGATGTTCCAGATACGTAAGAGGGACCTGAATTATTGCCTGGCAGTCATTATTCATGAAAGTTTGTCATTATTTTAGGAAAACTGCTCATTATTTGGAGACACTAAGTCATTTTGAGATACTTAATCAATAGTCTAACAAACAAAGTCTAATAGGATCTTTATTTTGAGTCACATTGGCGTAAATGGGCTTCCATATTTTACATTACAAAGATTGAAATGGGAGCTGTTGAGGGGGGAATTTCATGGAAGAACTCACTTTGTCAGTGCTTTAGCATATATGGGACTACAAATATAGAAAAATAAAATAAAAGTTTGAACATAAATGTGCATATTATGTCCCCTTTAAACGCTTGTCGCTTGTTAACATTACACATATCAGTTAACAATACATTGTGTAACATGAAGGATATGTTGTTGGTGATGAAACACAATGTCCTTGTGGTTAATCTAGATGGCTCTGCTTCTTCCACACAAATAGATTGAATACATTTTACCATTTTAGACACACCGATGATGACATTTTTGTGCTTTTCCAGCCATTCCCTCAGCAAGCATCCCTCCAGAGAGTGGGAGGAAACAGGGGAGACTGAGAGAGACTGGCACTACGGTGGCAGTGGGTATCTTTCCCGGGCTCACTCCTACACATCATTGCAGGTACGCTGGTCTGGACAAAGAAGGTTTTATTACAGTTGATCAAACTAAATGTTGCTTGGAGAATATCAAATGCAAAAAAAAAATGAAATTTCAAAGCATAGACAGAGTGGCGATAAAAGGGGTTAGAAATTGAGCTGAATGACCCCAAAGTGCACAAACCCTGCATGATATAATCTATTGCAGTTGCATTGCAGCTGCGTTGTTTCCACCTGCATAACATGTTAATGCTTAACCACATCTTCCACATCCACATCTGTGGATGTGAAACTCCAGAGGCTTCCCTGTTTTGCACAATCGGAAATTGATTATCCTCTTACCTACAAGCTGTTCCCTTTCAGAGGTCTGGCAGTCCCTCAGCAGATGAGGGAAGTTCCTTGAAAAGTAACCACAACAGATCAGAACAAATGCAGGTATGTGATATAACCGGTGTGTTTACAGTAATGTATGTAAGTGGAAATATCATGTCTCCCAGCGTGCCATATGGAGGGCGAGGTAACAGCTGATTACAAATATTTGTAATGAAGATAATAAACCCAGAGCACATACGGTTCAATACAAGTTTATTGCCCTTCGCTCTTATTTCAATATACGGTATCTTTCTGTTACATATTTACTAGACATGCTGGCAGCTTGTCGAGCGTTCACACAGATCCTGTTGACAACTGTAAAGAGTTTATGTACTTGGCACCCTAACCGGCTGCCATATCTGCAGTGTATCTACATTTTAACTGTTTTAACGGCTGGCTGCTGACTGCGTGTCTACTTAGACTTCACCTACACCCTACAGGCATTTCATAAGACTGACTGAGCTTTGTCAATTGTGGTCTGCTGGGGCATGTGTTGAAATTCCTGAACTGAAACCAATAGCTACTAAGAGAGGATTTTGGAGGGGGGAGTGCTGCTTTGTTAGCAAATCCAAAATATTTTCAGTCAGAAAAATACAGCACTTAAATTTGTTCTGTTTGTTTTGAAAGTTTTGGATTACTTACACTTTTTTGTGTCAAGGTGGAGATGTTTGGTCCCGAGGAGAGGAGGGGAGTGACACCTCATATTAAACAGAACTTTTTGCACATTTTTTCTTTAAAAACCAGTTGTGGCTGAAATTATCCAAAGAAATATTAAACCTCATGAAGCTGGGGATCCCACCGGACCCCCTTCAGCCCCCAAACACTGCTTTTATAGCTACTTTATTATTTTACCTGCAGCAAATGTTGTACGCAACTGCTGTACTTTTGACTCTACTACATTTATTTAAACTCTTTAGTTACACGCTACTTTGCAGATTTAAGTGAATGATACAAAATGTAAAAAAAATAATAAATTATTATATTTTATTAAGCTATCCAGCAGTATATCGTAAATCAAATATGTGCAACATTTAAGTGATGAACACATTATTGCATCAATAATTCTAATATACAATAATTAAATATACACGATTCTGAAATGTGCGATAATACAAAAAGGTACTTTTACTTTTGGTACTTACAGTATATTTTAATGCTGATTTTTTTGTACTTTTACTCCGTGGAGAAAGAAGTACTGAAATATTTCACTTATGTAAAATTAGCCATATTCAATTGTAAAAATACTCTGTTTGATAACTCATTAAAGTGTTCTCAAAGCTGGTAAAGGTGCAGCTAGTTTGAATGACTTTGTATACTGCAGGGTAGCTTGTGAACTAAAGTCTGATTTATGACTTGATTATATTTCACATCATTAATCCAGATCTGTAAAGTAATTTACGGTATTAAATTACATGTAGTGGAGTAAAAGTACACCATGTACCTCTGAATTGTAGTGGAGTAGAAGTACAAATTAGCATAACATTGAAATACTCAAGTAAAGTACAAGTACCTCACAATTGTACAGTACTTGAGTAAATGTACTTAGTTACTTTACACCACTGCAAATAAATGTAGTGGGGTAAAAAGTACAATATTGGCTTTCAAAATGTATTGGAGTAGAAGTATAAAGTAACATAAAATACAAATACTTAATGTAAAAGTACAACATGTAAAACCTACTTATCTGATTAAGTACATGACTTGAGTAAATGTACTTCACCACAAACCAGCAATGCTTTTACTCCAGCACAATTTTAAATGCAAGACTTCTACATGTAACTGAGTATTTGTGCACTGCAGTATTTCTGCTATATATCTTGGTACAATGTGTGAGTACTTCTCTGTTTACAGCACCGTGTGGTTAGGTAGGGTGCGCTTGTTTTCTCAACCGATCTTCTCGGATCCGCCCAGGAAGTGGCAGACACAGAGAGGGAGGCAGCGAGAAAACACAGCCGAGAAAAGGAGTATTACTAGCTGAAAAAGTTGTGAAATTACCACCTTTAAAACAACATTTAACCCGTGTTTTCTCCATGTATTTCCCCCTGAAAACTGGACACAGACTCAGCTTTTGACGCTGGTTGGGGGTTCGCTTGATTCTGTTAACATGGGGATGAATGGCGGGGTTTTATCTCATTTCGCATAACGTCGGTTTCCTGCGAGAAAGTGAAGTTTTACCCTCTAAAAACTGAGGAGTGGGATTAAGTTTAAGTAGGGTTTTTTTTTACCCTAAGTAACGGTACGCTTCTTTTGTCTTTATTTTACCCTCCCTGGACCCTGTTATCATGACGGTAAGTTGCACTTTAAAAAAAGCTGTTTGGTTTTTCCTGTCACTCCTTCCTGAATGTATTGTAGGCTACTTAAGTACAATTTTGAGGTAGCTGTAAAAGAGTGTTTTTAATTTATGTTACTTTAATACTTTTACTCCACTACATTTTGAAAAGCCAATATTCTACTTTTTACAGTGTAGGCTATAAAGTAATTAAAATGAGCTCCACATCTACCAGCTGTGATACACATATTTATAGTTAGGCCTATAATACAGCAATTTAATATATGAGTCTGAATGGGCCATTAGGATTAACAAATGATTTTACTTGTGGTACTTACACGCCAAATATTCTACTTTTTACAGCATATAAAGTAATTGAAATTAGCTCCACATCTACCAGCTTTGAAAAACGCATTAATGCATGAATAGCTTTAATACAGCAATTTTATATATGAGTCTGAATTGGGCCATTAGGCTTAACAAATAATAATACTTTTACATATTTTGAAGCTTATACTTTTGTGGTTATACTGAAGTAAGATTTTGAATGCAGGACTTTTACTTGTAGCAAATCGTTTTATATTTAATGTATAACATCTGAGTACTTCTTCCATGACTCTATACACACAGTGGGGGAAGAGGTATTCAGATATGTCTTTGAAGTAAATGTGCCAATACTAAATTGGAAAATACTCTGTTACAAGTAAAGTCGTTTTAAGTATCCAACCATACTCAACAAAATAAATGGAAAAGTACTCTCTGTGCTTTATGTCCAATTTCAGAATCATATAAATGACTGGATTATGATATAAATGTGTCTTTCAGATCACTTTATATACTGCTTATATATATATACCTATAAACCAACGTCTATGTTTTAGTTTATATCTACCTTGTATTAGCTAACAATCTGAACCTTTAAATTAACCAGTAGTTTAAGATGTCAAATAAATGTAGTGTATCAAACAATACAATAATGGCTTCAAAAATGTAGTGGCATCAAATGAAAATACTCAACTTAAGTACCTCAAAACTGTACTTCGGTACTTCTTTATACACAGAAACGTTACATATGTTACATGTTCACATATACTGCAGGAGCTAGCCGTTTTTTGGTTTATGCTTTTTGTGTATGTTGAAGATTTTTCGATGGTCTTTTCTGGTACAAGTTTATTTGGCTCAAGGAATGTGCAATTTATATCTAACTGTAAATGTTTCTGTCTGTTTTCCGTGGAGTTACCCTGATGAGCTGTACATGTACTCATGCTGTGTTGCTTCACCTTGTGTTGTTTACAGTAGCAGAAGAGTAATTAGCCGTTAGCTTGTACTCTAGATGTCAGTTTTTACAGCCAGCTGTGACACGTGTTTACACACAGACGCTGTCAAAACATTGGTAAAGATTTCTTGGCAAAGTAACATAACAAATATTGCTTCTCCAAACCGTTATAATTGTGTATGTTTCAACACAATGAGTGCATGTACATGTATCATTGGCTTAGGAAAGGTAATTTAACTAAACAGTATGTTTTACTAGGCATTCTGGCATTAAAGGGGCCCTATTATGCTTCTGGGGGGTTTTCCCTTTCCTGTAGTGTGTTAAACTAAAACGTCCCATACAGTTTCTCTCCCCCCACCAACTGAAAAACCTCCATTGGACTCCTTTGTTTACTTCCATAACATCATGACATCAATATGTAACACTTGCGCTTCTATTATCTAGCTCCAACACATTGTTCGTGATAGGGTAAGGGGCGGGACATCTCTAAGCAGTTGACCAATCACAACAGAGCCGGCCAGCTAACCAATCAGAGCAGACTGGGCTCTGGTTTTAGACAGAGGGTGAAAAGAGGTGCTGCAGCACAGGCAGTATGAGAAAAATAAAGAGCTTTTTGAACACTAAAGCTTGGACACATGTCACAATGGTTTGGCTCATTTGAAGATAATGCAGTAAAACTTACAATGTTTTGGCAAATTGAAATCTAATATACTTGTAGGATTCTTGCTTTTTGAGTGTCTATCTTCGTGGTTGAGTGCACCTTTTGTAATTGAAGCGTCAGATAAATGATAGGAGTCAGAAAGAATGGACGTTGTCTCAAAATGTCCCCAGAGTTTGACCCTCTTCTCTCTGTCGCTGACCTTTTTAAAGCGAGGTCGCTGATTCTAAAACACATGACAGAAGAAGCTCTGTGGCATCAGGTTGATTCAGAACAGATGCTGCAGGTCTTTTCTTCCTGGGTCCTGCTCATGTAACCTCTCTCTGACCTCACTATGGGCATGTATCGACTGGATAACATTTCATGAATTCATGATGATGAAGTCTGACACATTATGCTCCAGTGGTCGAGTACTTTGAGCGAGGATCTTATGAGAAGAGTCCCTAAAACAAGCTTCCTTTTGTATTATAAATCGAGATTAGAGCTGCTTGTGTATTTATCGGTTAATCTGCGGATTATTTCCCAAATAATCCAAAAGTGGACTTGTCAGAAGAGGCTGCAAAATGCTGATCTGTGCTTCCCAAAGCCTAAGAGTAGATGACGTTATCGAGTTTCTTGTTTTGTCCACAACTCGAAACTCAATCAAAACTATGAATTTTTTAACAAAATAGTTGGTGTTTGGTTGAAATACAGTAACGTTTTTTATATAATTAGTCAGAAAATTGCTAAATAAAATGCTGATTAAAGTTTCCCAAAGCCCAATATTTACTGTCATAGAGGAGCAAATAAACAGAATCTGAATACTTCATTTTCCCGGGATAAATTGGGTTTTGTGAAAAATAAAAGTTAAAAGATATTTAAGTAATAATTTGCAATAAAAAAACCTGAAAATACTAACAGTTAAGAATCTGGAATAGTAGAATGTGTACTTTTGATTTCTTTAATAGTTGCTCAAAATGCTAAATCACTTCAAGATTAATTTAATAGTGGAGTGTGTGTGTGTGTGTGTGTGTGTTGTGTGTGTGTGTGTGTGTGTGTGTGTGTGTGTGGTGTGTGTGTGTGTGTGGTGTGTGTGTGTGTGTGTGTGTGTGTGTGTGTGTGTGTGTGTGTGTGTGGTGTGTGTGTGTGTGTGTGTGTGTGTGTGTGTGTGTGTGTGTGTGTGTGTGTGTGTGTGTGTGTGTGTGTGTGTGTGTGTGTGTGTGTGTGTGTGTGTGTGTGTGGTGTGTGTGTGTGTGTGTGTGTGGTGTGTGTGTGTGTGTGTGTGTGTGTGTGTGTGTGTGTGTGTGTGTGTGTGTGTGTGTGTGTGTGTGTGTGTGTGTGTGTGTGTGTGTGTGTGTGTGTGTGTGTGTGTGTGTGTGTGTGTGTGTGTGTGTGTGTGTGTGTGTGTGTGTGTGTGTGTGTGTGTGTGTGTGTGTGTGTGTGTTACTTACTTACACACGGTCCATTGAGAGTCACCAGACCTTAACATGACAGCAGCGTAGATTAACTTGTTTATTCTGTTCAGGGTAAAACTGGGTGGTACTGTGGCTTAAAAAAAAACAACACCAGGAAGTGAGAATAAACACAGACATGATGAGAGAGAAATCATATTAACAGAGAGGGAGTCGTAGAGATAACAAGTGAAAGGAATGATGAATTCAGAAAGAGATTAAAAAGTGAGGAATGTACATGTTGTGAGAGATGAGAGAATTGAGGAATGTACAGTGGACAAAATGGCCTAATCTTAATCTGGGATCATCGCATTTTGAGGTTCCTACTTCTGGATTGAAGTTTCTCCACAGCAGAAACTGGTTTACGGTCTTTGTGGCACAATATGTCCGCAGCATTGTCTCTTTTTACTTCATGAACAATGATAAAGAAAGGAATTATGGTTGCTGTTATTTAGCTTGTAAAGAGATGTAACTATATTGAGTTTGCCCCACCCTGCGATAGCTTCTGTCTACTCTCTCTGTAAATCCTTTGAGGCCTGCTCGTGATGAAAGGTCAAACAAATGACTGACCTTGACGGATAAAGACAGCACAGTTCCTTCCTGCAGTCAACTTGTGTATTTGCAACATATTTGTCAAATATTTATATATATATTGTGGAGGAAACTTCTGTGTAGTAATGCATGGAGTCACCGACTCAGGAAGGAGACACGGTGAGAGTTGGAGCTTTGATGTCAAACACTGATGGGTTTATTCAGAGTATTCGGCCGGAGGATTCACATCACAAATCAAAGAGTCAGAGGTTCTGACTCCACGGTAGAGTTGCCACGTCAATTCTGAAGAACCTCTCTCTATGCTAGACCTTTTAACTGGTTCACAGAGAATCAACATCTCTGAAGGAGTAGACTAAACAGCTGGGAACACTGAGCCACCTGCGTCCGACACTCATGGCCTCAAAGATTTCACATCTTAGAGTCCACAAACACCGATAAGGAAGTGCCTCAGCGTTCTCACAACAATTACCATTCGTGCCAGACAAGTTGACCGGTCACAAACTGGTGACAGCAACACATATGGCACCAATGCCTTTCCTTAAAGGAGATAACAGACGTCAGAGTAGATCATAAAACGTCACAGAGCAAAAGGTTAGATATCTAGAAGAATTATTCCTTAACATATATCACTGTCTTGCAATCAGCTTCTAAAAGTCTGAATATGTAAGACTGCTTTTATTCAAGGCATTTTTCTTGTCTTGTTTTATTCTGTATATAAAAGCATGAGATTGATTTGAAACCAAGTCATAAATAAGATGGTGAACATGGAGAAGACGTCACTAACATCCTGTTTCCCCTCAGCCTGACCTCCTGAACTTCAAGAAGGGGTGGATGTCCAAACTGGACGACAGCGGAGAGGTAAGAGCATTAATTGTACTCAAATATCATCCTCTTCCTCCATCTTCATCTTCCTCCATCTTCACCACCCTCCTATTCCTCCATCTTCACCACCCTCCTCTTCCTCCATCTTCATCTTCCCCCCCCTCTCTGCTGTGTGTAAGGTGATAGCAGCTCATTCTCACAGCTCTGCAGGCAGAACAGCTGTCTCTCAGAGCTCCAGTGATAATGAGCTGCTCCTCACACACATCACACACTGCTGTTAATATGCAGCCTTACTGTAGGCATTGCATATTCAAACTAGGGCTGAAGCATTTGGAAAATAAACCTCATTTGAACTGTTTTCATTGACATTGCAACTGCAAGTGATGCACGATATTGTATCATTTTTGCATTGTTATTTTCATGAAACTATACTACTTAGTTTAAATGATCGTGGGTGTGGTTTTGAAGAGAATGTGTATCATACAAAAGTGTGTACATTACCATTTGTAGGCTCAGTCATCTCTACATCACTACAATACTTAATTCATAAGATTATAAATATTTGTTCCTTCATATCGAAAAGTGCTTTTGGATTTAATGCATACAATTAGCAATTTATTAATCGTCTTCTTTATTCATGTGAAAATATGGGTTTGTATTTCCTAAAGCCTGCGTCACACTGTCCCGAAATTAACACCAGATGGACACACGATAAAGGAAATGTTCAAATTCGGCTCTGATCGTAACATCGGGCCATTCGTGAGGGCATCTTAAGCCATCGTATGACCGCCGGTGGAGTTTCTCAGGCTCCGGCAGCAACTTCGTGAGCGGTGGCAAAATCTTTGGCATGCCAAAAAAATTGCCGAAAGACCTTGCGATGGTTCATTTTCGTGTTGAATTCGTGTGTCCATTTTGCCCTTCGTAAGGCCATCGTGAGGGCATCTTGTCAAATCGTGTCATCTTCGTCTGATCATCGGTGCCATCGGGCATTTTTCGCCTCACGAAGACAATACGAAGGAAACAAGAAGCTGCCCGATTGTCTTAGGAAGGCAACACGACTACGTGAAGCCGTCGTGTAGCCATCGTATTATAGTACGATGACATCGAGGCGAGTTTACGCTGTTGACAGGAAGTTGTTGTTGCTATGGAAACAACATGGCGGAGTGTGAGTCTGTAGGCATCATACTTGCTTCGGCTGTTGCTTGGCTGTTGACCAAGTTCGGGGCCATCTTCGTGCGAAATTCACAATTCCATATTCCATCTGGTGTCAATTTCAGGACAGTGTGACGGGGGCTTAACAAAGTACATGTATGGATGAACTAGGTCAATCAATAGTCACAACAAAATATATTTCACTAATACATATTGCGACTTATTACATTTTAAGAAATGGTTCGGCCCTAATGCCAATTTGTCTTAATCAAGTAGTAATAGTGCTTTATTATTTACGTTATCGTGCAAAAGTCCATTCTCAAATCTCATTTTATTCTTGGATTAATTGATATCTTCTTTGCTTCTTTAGTGGAAGAAGCATTGGTTTGTTCTGACTGACGCTGGACTGAAGTACTACAGAGACTCGAGTGCAGAGGAGGTTTGTTTGAATGTTTATTATTAACACTTTGATGACTACTTGAAGTGCAACAGCATGTTGAGTGAAAGTGTTAAGAGAAGCAGCGTTTAGCTATCATGCTCCACAGAAATCTCTATCTTATATTCGTGTATTTTATACCTGTATTACTGTATTTATCTTGTTTCAATTAGTACTTTCTTGACTTTTTTATATGTGTTTCTGTTGCACTATATCTTAATGCTTTTACATTTTTTTTGTAACACACTTTTAATGGCCGTTCTGCTTAAATATGCTTTATAAATAAACTTGCCTTGCTGTGCTCTCTGTACAGAAAGATGAGCTGGACGGGGAGATTGACCTCAAATCGTGTGTGAAAGTGTGTGAGTTTGACGTGGAGAAGAACTATGGGTTTCAGGTACAGGTGAGTGTCTCAGTTACAGCTTAATCCCTCTCATACACAGATTCATTTTTCTATATTCACACCTTTTTGTCTTCCTATCACCACACCCTCTCTCCATTTCCTCTCCTGCATTTATTTGTTATTTTATTATCATGACTCACATCTCCTCCTCCTTTCTTCCTCTCTGTATCCTCTCCTTCTCTGTATCCTCTCCCTCTCATCCCAGTTCTGTCACGTCTTTGTTTCTCCTGAACCTGTTTCTCTTGGTCTCTTTTGTTCCTCAGACGAGGGACTCCGCGCACACTCTGTCGGCCATGACGGCGGGGATCAGGAGGAATTGGATCGAGGTTTTAAAGAAGTGTATAAGACCCAGCAGCTCTCCAGACCTCACACAGTAAATACCTGTTTAATCATTATATATAAAAGGTTTTATTTAAATATAGATTACCTAAAATGTTGAAAAAAATACATTGCACATGAGTTAAAAATTAAAATAAACACAGTAAATATAGTACTTTTCCCAGTATAGTTCCGATAGTTCTTGAAATTTTGCGTTCATACCAAAAAAATCCGGAACTAGAACTTAGTTCATGAGAACCTTTCCACCCCCTTTTCAGTCCCTGCTAGAGAGCAGGGACTGAAAAGGGAGAAAAAGGTTCCCATTTCTGATTGGCTGGGCTGCAAACCACGCCCCGTAAAACTCTGAAAGGTTTTTTGTAGCCGCATTAGCCCAGCGCACCAACGGAGAGAGACTAACTTATGGCAACACAAAAGAAAACATGGGAGCGGTGGAGATGAGGAGGTGTCGGCGTTCTGGCGATTTACTCGGAAGGCTTCAGTAGAAGCTGCTGGGAGTCCCAGCAGCTTCTACTGAAGCCAGTCCCCAACTCCGGGGACTTCCGGCCGGGGACTTCGGGTGGCAGTATACGCCGTGAAGTTGTTTGCGGCCTGCCAGTAAACCCAAAGCAGAAGAAGAAGAAGTGACGTCAGCGGCTTCGTTTGACTAATCCTCCCTCAGGGAACTTATTCCGGTGTGAACGCGATCTGTACATAGTTCATCAGAACTAAAGAGTTCTGATGAACTATGTACGGCAAAGTACTTGGTGTGAAATCGCCTATTGAATAAAAGGCCCTATTATGCTTTTTGGTGGTTTCCCCTTGGGTTTTTTGTGCATGTAAATGGTCTACAAAGGCTAAAATCCCAAATGTCTAATTTCCCCCTGCCTGAAACGCCTCCATTGGACCCCTTTGTTTAATTCCTGAACATAGTGACATCACTATGTAACACTCGCGCTTCTATTGGCTAGCGCTCCAACACATTGTAGGTGATAGGCTATGGGGGCGGGACATCTCGAAGCGGTTGACCAATCACAACAGAGCCGGCCAGCTAACCAATCAGAGCAGACTGGGCTCTGGTTTCAGACAGAGGGTGAAAAGAGGTGCTGCAGCACAGGCAGTATGAGAATAAAGAGCTTTTGTTGTGTAATAATCATAGAGAGAAAGTGTCAGTCAAAAATGTATAACTGTCATGGATTGGTTTTAACATCTCAAGCATTTCAAATACCAACAGTTATTGTATGTTGCAACTTCCTGCCGTAATGAAGCAGCATATTTCTTTGCCTCAGCCTTCCTGCATCGCTCACTTGAGGTGTAGCTGCAGCTCAGGCTGGGCTAAATCAGATATGAGGCTCTGTTACTCACATGTATTAACAGCTTTGACCCTTCGAGTTGAATTCTCTGTATACTTTGTCTGTGAGAGATGAATGAAAGTTTCATGAATCCACCAGGAGCACTGACGCTGCGCCTCCAGGGTTCATGTTGAGGCCTTGTATGCTTTCACATATTACGCTAACCTTGGTGACTAAGTGATGGATTACTTCTTTATTTCATATAAAAAGAGTGTTGCCGTGATGATGAATTTTTGGGGATTTTTCATATTGGATGTTGGAATATTGCAGAAAATAAGATCTGTGGCAATCGCACGTTGAAGATGAAATGTGGCTCTGAGTTTAGCACTAACTAACTAATTTAGGACTCATTCCTGCACCAATTTTTAGGATTCATGAGGTCAGAAAAATAAGAAATAATGTTTTGATTCATCCATTTGTCTTGATAGGCTTGATTTATTGTTTGTATGTCTTCTTCTCCAGATTACCAGACGGCAGCAGTGATAAGGAGAACTCTCATTCCCGCTTCCTCCAGTCGTCCCGCCGCCCGTCGTCCCGTCACGCCGAAGCCCCCTCAGAAGCCCCGCCCCCGGCTCCTCCCACTCACCGCAGGTTCGACTACGTGGAGCTCTCTCCGGTTCCCGTCCCCGCCGGGCAGAGAGAGGCAGCCGAGGGTCAGGGCCGGGAGCACAGCCAATGGCAAGAGGAGAGGAACACCAGCAGCCAATGGGAGGCCGTGCTGTCCAGGAAGGGCACCGGCGCGGGATCCAATCAGAGGCTACGCACCGAGGATGACGTCGAGAAAAAGTGGGCTGAGTTCGAACGCTTGCCGCTGAAGGAGATGAGCTCCTTACCACCAATGGGAACACAGCCTTCCAGCCAGTCAGCCAATGAGGCGCTGCAGAGGGAGGTAGTGCGTGGAGATGATTTTTTTCCAATTTGCACATTTATAAATAAAATGCAAATTAACTCATCGGTTCGGATGAAGTTAACATTTCCTCTTTCCGCCTGTTAACACTTGAGCCACTGTCTTTTCTGACCTGCTCTTCATCAGTGTTTTCCATACTAAAATAGTAAGATTAGCCTGACAGGATTACAGTGAATGTGATGACGTTTTGAAAAAATAACTATTATTCTGACTGATATTGTAACTGCGATATGATTCTTGATATTAGAGGGGAAAATATACTAAGAAATACATTACAACTATCATGTTTTTTAAGAGAATATGGATCAAACTAGGATTTTTAATGAGGTGTGTAGCCCCACAATACTTTATTCAGATATTTTCACATATGCTACCTGTACCAAATATTGTCTATTTTGCGATTTAAATCCCATGTTGATTAATTGTGCAGCTGTAGTTTGGGAAACACTGCTGAAACTCCTCTGTTCTTCTCTGTGTGTTGTGATGTGCAGCTTTGGTTTGAACCTGTTTGAAGTCTCTCTACACGTGACACTGGGCGAAGAACAATTTACTTTATAAACAAGAGATGTTACGTTCATGCCAAAGACAATTGATGTGCATTCATTCTTTAATTAAGCTATTATTACCCTTTAATGGGAGCTGAATGCTGCCTTTGTGTTCAAGCTTCCTCTGCAGCTTGAGTCTAATCAGGCTTTGAAAGGTCAGCAGGGATTGGGGTCAAAGTTGAAATGATTTCAACTTTGAGCACCAACAACAACACAACACAAAACCTCATCATTAGTCTGTCCATAGAAAGACTCTGTGGTGCAAAGTGGTTCTGCCAGTGATCAGGTGTGGAGTGTGTGTTGGCAGTGAGACAATGGAAAAGTTAAATGTTAAATGTTAATTAAAGGTGGGGTAGGTAATTTTGGAGAAACCAGCTTGTAATGACATGGTTTCTCTGCATTTGACCCATCCTAGTGTTAGGAGCAGTGGGCTGCCATTATGTACGGCGCCCGGGGAGCAGTGTAGGGAACGGTGCCTTGCTCAGGGACACCTTGGTAGCACTTGGTCTTGCCGGGACTTGAACTGGTGACCTTCCAGTTGCCAAGCCAAGTCCCTATGGACTTCGCCACCACCGCCCAACTTGATCTACTTGGATGTTTATGTACATTTTTTAATATATTTAATATATATAAAATATTAAGTTAAAGGTGGGGTAGGTCATTTTGAGAAACCAGCTCGAGTGCGCTAGAATTTGAAAATACACAACCGGAAAAAATCTGCCCCTTCCTTCAGACTTCCTTACAGAGCCCCTCCTCCAACACACACGAACACGCACATGACCAATGAGGGCACGAGATAAGTTTGTGCACAGATGGAAGGCTGACAGGCAGGTAGGCCATCCAGTTATTTTAGCCGGGCCGGCTCAGATGATTGGTCGTGCTTTTTACAGTACTACGGCTTCCACAGATTACATTTTTTCATGGATTTTTTGTCAAAGCACTTCAGATATTCATTGCTATCGGGATGTTAAGAGCATTCCATGGAATATAACAAAAAGTGTATCTCGAGCCGATTTCTCAAACTTACCTACCCCACCTTTAAGTCGATAATGTTTAAAAGTCAGTGAGTATGAAAGAAATATTCCTACTGTCAGTTAAGCATTGAAAAGCATCTCCTGTCTTTATTTTACGCCTGTACGATTTTGACAAATAAGTTATTGCGATTACTTTGACTGATACTGCAATTTAGAACAGATTGTATGTAGTACGTGTTGCCGGGCTATTTAATCTCTTTACATCATGCAGCCTTTTCTATATTTGTTGAAACTACACTGAATAATATGTATTTGTCTCTAAGGACATTATCACTGTGGGAAAAGCACAGGTGTGAAGGTTCAAATAATTGATGGCAAGTAAAAGTCCTGCGTTCAAAAAGATTCAAAAACGTACTTAAAGTGGACCTATCATGCTATATTTGAATAATATAGTGTAGGACCATACCTATATAAGGCATATTTATACTTTTTTCAAAATACCAAACAGATCATGCATTTTAGCCATGCCTCATTTTGCTCAATTTGACATTTTTTAGCTCTGTTTTTGCAAGGGCTGATTCTGTGAGAACAGCACCATCTACAGGCCTGGCATATGTACTACAACGTCTCCAGCGCTTTCGAACGGCAATGGCCGTGGCTGTCTCCTCCTGATTGGTGGAGTTGGCCCAATAGCCGTAGCCCTGACGTCAGGACAGTGTTCAAATCTGGATCAGTTTTTATCAGATCCGTTGCAGCCCCTTTTTTAGAGATTTGGGTATGGAGGAAAATAGAGAGGGTTGTGTTTTCTGACACTTGGTGAGTTCCCTGGAACACCGGGGACACATATTCATGTATAAAAGACGTACAAAAGTGCATTTTGCATGATAGGTCCCCTTTAATGTAAATGAAGTGTACAAAAAATGTACTCAAAGTATCAAAATGAAAAGTACTCATCTGCAGAAACGTGAGATATTAATACATAGGACATTATTAGATTGTAAAGATGGAGTATTGCACTAGTCCAAAATGTGATTCCCATCAAATGTAGATGAATTTACAGCCCTAATTCATATGCTAATCCTCTCTCACTGCCAATACCACAATCTCATGTAAACATGCTGATCACATATTACCCCCGTCGCTCAGTGGGCTTTACCTCTGTCTCTGTGTTTCTCTCAGGTGGCGTCACTGAGGCAGCAGCTACAGCAACTACAGGGAGGAGGAGGAGGAGGAAGACTGGGAGGAAGAGGAGCAGGTGTGAGGGGGGGCTGTGGTCCGGAGGCTCCGTGCGGGCGCAGCCTGTTGGCCATGGACCAGGCTCACCACCAGGCTCTGGAGGAGCTGCAGAGGCAACACGAGAGGCAGGTGAAGCAGCTGGAGAGCGAGAAGGAGAGGCTGCTGACGGAGGAGACCAGAGACACAGCACGAGGTCAGGACACTGAAACACTCCTGGGGAGATCTGTAGGATGCTTTGAGCTCACTTACAAAATATGAGGAATGGTTAAAGTACTACATTAAATCTATATCATAGACATGGGTTGTACGTCAAAAGTCAGTAGGAAGGAATGGGTTGATATTCATGTCAAAGACCATAAGCTCATAGAGTGGTTCAGGAATGACTCCTTAACCCGAAAATGAGTTAGCATTTGAGCACTCAAAGTCAGTTTTTTTTATGTGTTTAAAGGAGAGGTGTCATGGCCATTTCCACTGATCATAATTCCATTGTTGAGGTCTACTTAAATAGATTTATACTGTGCATTTTTCCAAACTCACATTGGTTTCTCATACAGCATCTCTGTAAGCTACGTGTATTCACTGAATTTCACTCTCTGCCTTTAACGGCTCGTTGTAGCTCCAATAGCTCCAGCCCCCACCCTCCCTGTGAGCACAGTGTGCTCTGATTGGTCGGGACGTTGTGAATCGCGCTGAGCTCCGTGGAGGTGTTGTTTCCTTGTTTAGCGATACACAGCCAAACTCATCCTGAGCACACACAAAGTCACAGCCGAAGTAAAAACAATAAGTGTGGCTTGATATTGAGTAAGAAAAAGGTTGATAAACGCTGTGAGAATGGGTCTGCAGAGAGAATTTCGCCGCGATCCCAACTGTCTGTTATCAGCCTGCAGCCAGGGAGGAGAAATCAGCTGAGCTGCCTGCTCCCTGCACACAGATGTGTGTGTGAGGAAGTCCATGGATTGGTCAATTTGGACCAATCAGCGGGGGCTTAACGCAACGGCTCCGCGGACGTAACGTAACGGCTCCACGGATTGGTCCATTTCGTTCCGGGTACGGCTTGACATCATGCCGTACCCGGAAGAATCAAATGGACAGTGACGTATCTCCGAGGCGTTTTGGGGAGGTCTTTTCTGTGTTAGAGTTTTACTCGCTACAGGGTGTACTTTGAGGGTTTTGACTCTGCACACCGTTTACATGCATAAAAACCTTCATAACACACAAGGGGACGGGTAATAACCGGAAAAGCATGACACCTCTCCTTTAAGTTAGATGCCGGAAATGTGGCCTGTGGTTAATACTACATTTAAAAATGTTGCTCCATGACATTAAATACGACAGTGAAGACGATAAAGATTTGTTGTATTCACTGTGATCTTCTTTCTTGGCTTGGTTGGTTTTACCTTGCTGAGATTTCCAGCTAACAGGAGATCATTTTGAAGTTGTGTAACCCTTGTGTGTTTCAGTGATGGAGGCTTTGAAGAAGAAACACAGAGACGAGCTGGAGAGAGAGGTGGAGAGAGTCAAGAGGCTGGGCAGCGGCGGGGGGGTGGATTCACACACTCTGAGAGCACATCAACAGTAAGTTACTTCAAAACTCATATTTACAAACTCCTTCAAAAAAGCCTGCCCTCAGATAAAAGAATAACTGGCTTATAATCAACCAGTGATGTCAATCTGTCAAATTGTATTAGCATAGCCTAATATCCCAAATAACACATTTGTCTTAGGGGGCTTTACATGCAATTGAATGATTTTTTTTTTTTAGACATGAGTGCATACAGAAAGAGAGAAAGACTATCAGGAGATGAGACGTGAAATATGAAAGCTATAAAAGTAATATTCATCAGATTGTCAAAGCCTACAGCGGGACAACTCGGGGCTGGTTCAAGGTGAGCCTGAGCCAGCCCTAACTATAAGCTTTACTTGAAAAGAAACGCCTAATTATGACACAGCAAATAAAAGTTACAGGGGGTCCGCGGGGTCTTAAAAAGTATTAAAAGTTGATAAATCAATTTAGCGAAAATGAAGGCTATTAAAAGTATTAAACGGCATTTTCCAAGGTATTACATTCTGTAGCTTGTTTTCAATAAGTATATAAATTGTCCAAAGAGGTTGTATTCTACAGTTTGCCTGAATGTAATCATTGCGTAGGTGTGTAGTGTGATTCTGTGTAGTTTATTTATGGCATCCCGTTGGATGTGACGTCATCTGAACAGGACATCGCACGCTCACTGCTTGATAGCGCGGAGGTCCGTTCACGCCGGTTGTTAAACAACATCGTTATGGGGAAATGCAAGTTTGCGTCCAAATGGTTGGAAGATAAGGAGGAAGGACAATCAATACTGTATATAGTCAATGTGAGGTAAAGTGTGTCGCCAAGGTAACCGGTTAAAACTCCAAGTGGCGACGAGGTCTTAAAATGTATGGAAAGGGTCTTAAAAAAGGTCTTAAAAGGAATTACATTTGACTTCAGGACTCCTGCATATACCCTGAGTTAGCGTCTATAAAATCCCTGCAAAAACCCAAGAAATGAAACTTTTCTAAATGCTCTTGTGTGAGCCTTTTTTTCATCCCGCCTTGAAACTAAACTCTAGTTGAAGCCTGGCCCCGAGTCTCTGTCAGTGCGGCCAGCAGGGGTAATTTATGTGAACAGCTCTCTTGTGCTTTAAAGTGGGAGTTCTCTGGCCTCCGAAGTGTTTTCAGAGAAATAAAAAAGGTAGAATTTGCCGACTGAACAACAATCCTTGTTGAATGGAGGCCATTACCGCAGCGGCCGCCGCTCGGCTCTTAAGGAATGCAGAAGAATTCAGTCATGGATTAGTTTCCCTTTGTGAGCTTCACAAGGCCTTTGACAGAACGACGCTGCTGCTGCTACTCGACCCTGCATTTTAAGGCTTATCTTTGTTGCCTACTCTACGTTTTATAGTCTTTATCTGCTGTGCATGCTCTTCCTTATTTCTGTGGTTATCGGTCGTGACCAGTAGAGTATTTTGAAACCGCAGGAGGAAACGGTTGCGTAATAAAAATGGAACAAAATACTCCTTCACAACATGTTGATGTTATTAGATGTATTCAATACTATGTATACTTTTACTTTAGAGGTATTCAGTAACAGAGGGCAGAATAAAAGAGACACACTTTAAAGGAGATGAATTACAAGGTTAACTTTGGTTATATAAAATATACAAAACAAGTCGTCCCATTGGAGCGGTGCTTTGCTTTTTTTACTTTTTATTGTCATTACGTAGTACAGGTACTATGTAATGACATGGTTTCTCTGCATTTGACCCATCCTAGTGTTAGGAGCAGTGGGCTGCCATTATGTACGGCGCCCGGGGAGCAGTGTAGGGAACGGTGCCTTGCTCAGGGACACCTTGGTAGCACTTGGTCTTGCCGGGACTTGAACTGGTGACCTTCCAGTTGCCAAGCCAAATTGCCACCACCGCCCAACTTGATCTACTTAGATGTTTATGTACATTTTTTAATATATATAAAATATTAAAGGTGGGGTAGGTCATTTTGGAGAAACCAGCTCGAGTGCGCTAGAATTTGAAAATACACAGCCGGAAGAAATCTGCCCCTTCCTTACAGAGCCCCTCCTCCAACACACACGAACGCGCACATGACCAATGAGGGCACGAGATAAGTTTGTGCACAGATGGAAGGCTGACAGGCAGGTAGGCCATCCAGTTACTTTAGCCGGGCCGGCTCAGATGATTGGTCGTGCTTTTTACAGTACTACGGCTTCCACAGATGACATTTTTTTATGGATTTGTTGTCAAAGCACTTCAGATATTCATTGCTATCGGGATGTTAAGAGCATTCCATGGAATATAACAAAAAGTGTATCTCGAGCCGGTTTCTCAAACTTACCTACCCCACCTTTAAAGACACAGATATTGGTATATTTATTTTATGTTTATTTGCTGTAAAGAACAACTGAGAAAAATAAAATGTTGGTCTTAAAAAAAGTGAGGGAAAGAAACAATTAGTAAGTGCTGTTTATAATATTCTTACCACAGCTCAGAACAATTAAGAAAATGCTTCAAAACATAATTAACAGTGATTTTCTGTTTTTTTACAGATGTTTTTAGAAATATGATCTGTGTTGAAAATGCTTTTTCATCAACTGTAGGTTTCAAAACGTTACCCTCTCAGCAAAGATACAATTCTATGATAAACAAACTCTTTATATTTATTCCTGTAATTGTTTATTGTTTCTTTTCTAATTTTGCTGCACTTACAGTAGAAAGAAAGCAGGTAATGTGACGCACATTCTGTTATCCTTTGAACCTCCTGCATGCCAGTTGTTTCTCATTTCTGTGACTTAGTTCGATTTTGACCCCTTCACAAATCTATGTTTTCTTTGTGCAGGTCGGAGACTCAGGCTCTGCAGAGGGAGCTGGCCGGCCTCTCTGAGCGCTACTCTCAGAAATGTCTAGAGGTGAACCGATCGGAGCAGAGCAGCGCTGAGAGAGAGAGGGAGATCAGCCGCAAGGAGAGAGACATGGAGCAGCTGAGGAAGGAGAACCAGGTGAGACATCTTAAAAACTCATGAGAGAGACATGGAGCAGCTGAGGAAGGAGAACCAGGTGAGACCTCTTTAAAACTCATGAGAGAGAGAGCAGCTGAGGAAGGAGAACCAGGTGAGACATCTTAAAAACTCATGAGAGAGACATGGAGCAGCTGAGGAAGGAGAACCAGGTGAGACATCTTTAAAACTCATGAGAGAGAGAGAGCAGCTGAGGAAGGAGAACCTTCCTCTCAAAGTGAAAGATGGTTCTCCTTGATGTTTCACTGAATTATCCCGAGGCCTTGGCATGAAGTTTACATCATCAGATTTCACAGTTTGATCCTGAAATATAGCTGAACAGTTTTATGGACCGTGTGCATATCTCCCCCAGGAGTAAAGCAATGCATGATGGGAAGATCATGCATTGAGCCGTGTGTGTGTTTCTATCTGCAGCTAATCTATCAAACTACTGGACCATCAGCCTAATATTCTTTGTGACTCAAGGGTGTGTGTGTGTGTGTGTGTGTGTGTGTGTGTGTGTGTGTGTGTGTGTGTGTGTGTGTGTGTGTGTGTGTGTGTGTGTGTGTGTGTGTGTGTGTGTGTGTGTGTGTGTGTGTGTGTGTGTGTGTGTGTGTGTGTGTGTGTGTGTGTGTGTGTGTGTGTGTGTGTGTGTGTGTGTGTGTGTGTGTGTGTGTGTGTGTGTGTGTGTGTGTGTGTGTGTGTGTGTGTGTGTGTGTGTGTGTGTGTGTGTGTGTGTGTGTGTGTGTGTGTGTGTGTGTGTGTGTGTGTGTGTGTGTGTGTGTGTGTGTGTGTGTGTGTGTGTGTGTGTGTGTGTGTGTGTGTGTGTGTGTGTGTGTGTGTGTGTGTGTGTGTGTGTGTGTGTGTGTGTGTGTGTGCAAGTCACTGTTTTATTATGACACTTAAACCTGAAGTGGAACATTGCATCCAGGTTTCTGACAGCTGCTGTAAATAAAAAAAGTGCAAAGTCTCTACTCTCCCTTCATGGAAATAGTGATCCTAACCCTACAAATGTATTCCAACTTACTCGCATCATTCATTAAGACAAAACATTTCTCTTAATGCAGGACCTAAAGGCTCGTCTGGCGGAGGAGATGAGTCGAACACGATCTTCTAACACGTCTCAGAGCTCAGAGGACAGGACGCCCTGTGAGCTGGAGGTAACAACTTCTACACTCGTACTGCTGGCTTCCTGTCACTTCCTCAATAAAGACACACGTCCCATCAGATGTGTGAAAGTAACACCTGCTGCTAAACATGCTGACGTGTCAACAAGAGACGGGAAGAAATGTCAACAAGGCAGCTCGCTCTCTCTGACTGTCTATAATTAACCCCAGAACAATTCATAATATAAGTTCTAGTGAGTTAAATACACAGTAGATAAAGAGAGGAAAGGCAAGGCAGGTTTATTATGGAGCACATTTCAACACAAGGAAATAAAATACAAATAAAACAAGCTGGAGTAGAATAAGACGGGTATAAAAGTTACAAATGTTTGGAAACAGATTCAGAAACCACTGGAATCTCATTCTCCCAATAGTATAGTAGTATTGATATAAGTGTAGCCTAATATTTATTTGCAATTGTGCCGAAATACAACGTTTAAAAAGAATAAATCCATGCAAAGCAGCTTTCAAATCTTGCTTTAGAAATGAAATGTCTCCGTTATGATTAAAGCTTTCTCTTCTGCACAACCCTATTATTTCCTGTTTACCAAACTAGTGTTGCAGCAGTTTGGAGAACACAAAGGGAATCTCACGGTAAACAGCAATTAGCCCGAGTTTTGTACAAAAGAAATGTCAGAGGACGCCCACGGTGTTTCTCATAAATCAGCCAGGACACAATTGCTTTCTTGTGGACTGACGTGATAATTATATCCATTTAGAGACGAGTACTTTCTCTCTTTCTCTCTCTCTCTCTCTGGCAGCAGATGATAACCACGCTGTTGTTGTTTTTCTGCCAGGTTCTTCTCAGGGTGAAGGAGAACGAGATAGAGTATTTACACAAGGAGATCAGCTGCCTGAGGAACGAGCTGCAGTTCCTAAACGCGGTATGTGTGTGTTTTAGACAGAAATGTGTGTTTTTTTCTGTCAACCTTACACTATTGGATGAATTACAGGCACAATAAATCCTGACATCCTTGAACAAATGTCTTAGAGCAGAGAAGATTTCTGATGGGTACAGTACAAAAAAAACAAAGAAAGGTCATGTGAAATGACACTTGGATGAGTCAAAGTAATTGGATAAGATGATAAAAAATACAATAGTGGCCCTTGTTTGATTCGAAACCCTGCACCATTGTGGTGTGTGTGGGTGTGTGTGTGTGTGTTGTGTGTGTGTGTGTGTGTGTGTGTGTGTGTGTGTGTGTGTGTGTGTGTGTGGTGTGGTTGTGTGGTGGTGTGTGTGTTGTGTGTGTGTGTGGGTGTGTGTGTGTGGTGTTGTGTGTGTGTGTGTGTGTGTGTGTGTGTGTGTGTGTGTGTGTTGTGTGTGTGTGTGTGTGTGTGTGTGTGTGTGTTGTGTTGTGTGTGTGTGTGTGTGTGTGTGTGTGTGTGTGTGTGTGTGTGTGTGTGTGTGTGTGTGTGTGTGTGTGTGTGTGTGTGTGTGTGTGTGTGTGTGAATCCTTACTTCCTTCAACAAGGTTATTCAAGTTTTATTATACAAATAATTAAATTTGATTTAACCTTTCCATGAAACAGAGGTTACATAAAATGTTTGTGTGTACTGAATTAATATTGTTCATTTTAAAAACACATTTTTTTGGAGAAGGTATGCAGGTTTTTTCTTTCTTAGTGGAAGTCATGTTGGACTAACATGATCCAGTATCTGGTTGATGAAGTTATAGACGAGGCAGATTGAGGAACTTAACCCTCCTGCTCCTGTCCTCTCTCAGATCTCTGCACTAGCTACCAGTAGCTTCCAGAATCCATTTTGAAAATGGTATTGCTGACTTATAAAGCATTACATGGTTTGGGACCCCAATATATGTCCGACATGCTTCTCTGTTGCGACCCAGAGGTCTGAGATCATCGGGAGCGGGCTTACTCATTGTTCCCCGGCTCAGAACCAAACACGCCGAAGCTGCTTTTAGTTTTTATGCTGCCCTCAAATGGAATAAACTTCCAGAGACCCTGAGGTCTTCACCAACGCTGAGTTCTTTTAAGTCAAGGCTAAAAACACGACTTTTTACAGCTGCTTACCCAGAAGTCTTTTAACTTGTTTTAGCACCTAACGTATTTACAATTATTCCACGATGTTTATTTATTGTGTTCCTTTCTGTGGTCTTCTTGTTAAGTGTTAATGATGATGTAAAGCACTTTGAATTGCCTCTGTGTCTGAAAATGTGCTATATAAATGAACGTACCTTACCTCTCTCAGGAGAAGCGTCTGGCCTCTGATCGATACACGGAGATGCACGAGGAAATGAGTGGGATGAAGGGCCGCAGCGAGAGGGAGGTCCAGAGTCTGAAGGAGCACCTGAGGCTGGCCATGGCCGCGCTGCAGGAGGGCCAGAAGCTGGGGAACAGCCTGGATCACTGAGAGGGGCTGCTGGTACTGACAGGTGGGACAAAGTCATCAGTAAAACTCACCTGTTCACCATGGCCTTTGACCCCTAACCCATCACAGTCCCCCTGTTTGTTTGTTTGTTTGTTTGTTTGTTTGTTTGTTTGTTTGTTTGTTTGTTTACCATGTAAAGCGGCCTAGGGTCCCTTGAAAGGCGCTATACAAATGTAATCTATTATTATTATTATTAACTTCTTCTTTTGAGATTTTGATTTTCCTTACTTTTGAAAGTTTTCTTATTTAAGTTTTGAAATTATTTGGCAGTTTGTAGTTTTTTCGCAATAAGATTTGAAGTATTTCACCTAAAATGATGTAATTGGATAACTCACGCTTAAACTAAGTTTATTTTTCTTGTATCTTGACTTTATATAATAACGTTGGATTAGTTGCCAAATACATGTTGCTAGGTTTCGACTAAGCTGAGAACAATTAAAAAGGACATATTCTGCTCATTTTCAGGTTCATATCAGTATGTAGTCTCTACTTTAAAGAGTCCTCTCCTGCTGATGTTCAGGTGTATATCAGTATGTAGTGTCTCTACTTTAAAGAGTCCTCTGCTGCTGATGTTCAGGTGTATATCAGTATCTAGTGTCTCTACTTTAAAGAGTCCTCTCCTGCTGATGTTCAGGTGTATATCAGTATGTAGTGTCTCTACTTTAAAGAGTCCTCTCCTGCTGATGTTCAGGTGTATATCAGTATGTAGTGTCTCTACTTTAAAGAGTCCTCTCCTGCTGATGTTCAGGTGTATATCAGTATGTATGTCTCTACTTTAAAGAGTCCTCTCCTGCTGATGTTTCAGGTGTATATCAGTATGTAGTGTCTCTACTTTAAAGAGTCCTCTCCTGCTGATGTTCAGGTGTATATCAGTATGTAGTGTCTCTACTTTAAAGAGTCCTCTCCTGCTGATGTTCAGGTGTATATCAGTATGTAGTGTCTCTATTTTAAAGAGTCCTCTCCTGCTGATGTTCAGGTGTATATCAGTATGTAGTGTCTCTACTTTAAAGAGTCCTCTCCTGCTGATGTTCAGGTATATATCAGTATGTAGTGTCTCTACTTTAAAGAGTCCTCTCCTGCTGATGTTCAGGTATATATCAGTATGTAGTGTCTCTACTTTAAAGAGTCCTCTCCTGCTGATGTTCAGGTGTATATCAGTATGTAGTGTCTCTACTTTAAAGAGTCCTCTCCTGCTGATGTTCAGGTGTATATCAGTATGTAGTGTATCTACTTTAAAGAGTCCTCTCTTGCTGATGTTCAGGTGTATATCAGTATGTAGTGTCTCTACTGGGACATGTCTCCATGCTTTAAAGTTCAAAAAGCTCTTTATTTTTCTCGTACTGCCTGTGCTGCAGCACCTCTTTTCACCCTCTGTCTGAAACCAGAGCCCAGTCTGCTCTGATTGGTTAGCTGGCCGGCTCTGTTGTGATTGGTCAACCGCTTAGAGATGTCCCGCCCCCCTATTTGGAGTTTTTTTTAAATCCCCAAGTTCCCTCACACAGTTGAGACACAAAATACAAATATGAACCTGAAAATGAACATAATAGGAACCCTTTAAAGACTTATCACAAATATGTATTGAAGAAGCAGAATACTTTAAAAGGCAGATACTTGTTTAAATGTGTATTTTATATTTAATTATTTCTGTTTGTTCATTGTTTTGCAGGTGTGTCTGCTTCCAGGTGACTGAATCAAAGACAGAAATGCAGAGGAGAAGATAGTTGGAGTTCCAGCGTTGTCGGGACCAAGATAGTGCCTTTAGTTTTCAATCCTTCTGCCAATGAGCAGCATAGAGCTAACAGCTGGTTTTATTACACTGGGCCACACACGATAACATATATAAAACTGCACTTTTTTATTTCTTAATTTGCTTCTGCTTGCTTTGAGTACAAGCATGTATGAGAGCGAATTTGGTCTGAAAACTGGAATATTTGTTGTGTCTTTTTTGATCAGGTATTGTAGATAAGGAAGTGTCATTGCGTCTGTGATTTCAGCAACACAGTTACATACGAGCTTCTGTCCTCTCACTATGTTGTACAGCTTTTTGAGTCGTGTTTACTCTGTGAAAAGGAGCTCATCAATTGCTTTAATTATTTCTTTTTTTTTTACCTGGAAAGATGTTTTTGTTAAAATTTGGGATGAATACAGGACAAGACAGCAGACGTTTCGAACTCCTGGCTGGCTGAATTGGAAGTTGATCAATGTTTTTATACAAATTCAAGCACGACTTTCTTTGCTTGTAAAAGCTGTTGAATGAATGTTGTCCCACATGTTTTTATTTTAAAGTCTGAGAAGCAGCAGGCTTCCAGTTTCCCCTGATCATTGTTGGCATTATTTTTTTTGTGCCACTAACAAAACAAATGACAGGTGTTGCATCGATGAGCCAATCTTTTTTTATTGACAGTATGAATTGTGATAAATAGACTTATCTACCTGCCTTTTTTTGCTAATATTTTCATATTTAAAGTACTGTAGAGCCCGTATCGTCTTTGTAAATTATACCGTTTTTTGCAATCAATAAAATAAATTCAACAGAAACACTTGTTTTTATTTAAAGGTCAGTACTTATTTATCAAAAATCTTCGCAATTTTCTATCCAAATCCTGCAACCCCAACCAGCCAGTCCACCAGGTGGCGCTACGGGGTTTCCCAAAAATAACACCACAGAAGAAGAAGAACCGGAAGTCCAGTGACGACAGCAGTCATGGCGTCGACAGCAGCGACCCGAGCTGCCGCTGGAGTTTCTAAAGTTGTCAAACCCATTTTCAGCCGGGACCTGGACGAGGCGAAGCGGAGGGTCCGCGAGCTGTACCGGGCCTGGTACCGGGAGATCCCCAGCACCGGTATGTGTCTCTGTGTGGAGGGTAACATGATATAAACTAACAGAACCGGCGTCAAGGTCGTGTCTATGTGGAGCTTCAGCTGTACGTTAGCCGCTAGCAACACAATCATAACAATACACTTTGCTTCTTCTATATTTAATATAAACGTTGGTGGTGTCACTTAAGCTAATTTAATAATGAGTAGCCATGAAATGTAAGAGTCCATACCATGCAATATGTACTCCTTCCGATATTAATTCCACCATGGGCATAGGCTATACATGTTGGAAAGTACTACCCTGATATTGGTTTTTAATATACTACAGGGAATCCCTCCATGCTAAGGTCCTTACTTTAATGTACAGTATATGGCTTTTACTATAAATGACATGTTCATCTTACTTTGGATTGTATCTAAAAAATCCCATTAACGATGCTTTATTTAAAAGACATTGCAGTAGCACTGTTGCATTTCATTCTTAATATGAGCATAAATAACACCTACACATCTGATCTGTACAGAGGCACTCACCTTAGTATAAGAGTTGTAAAATATATCAAATGTATTCCTGGAACAGGTTGCTGTGGTGGGAAAGGGTGACTTGTAGTTTGTTTCTCTCTCTCTACAGTGGCTCAGTTTCAGCTGGACATCGACGTGCGTATGGGCAGAGGCAAATTGAGGGAGATGTTCGACAAAAACAAGCACGTCAACGACCCCCGAGTGATCGACATGTTGGTCATCAAGGTGAAGACAGCTCCTTAAATACCATACAATCATATTTTCTTTTAAAACGATACCTATTTAGTGCATTTAAGTACCACATTACATTCAATTAGACTCCAGACTAACCAAACTTTTTTTTGTCCCGAAAATGTACTTTGTAAATGTGATCCTAAATGTAATTATATCACAACATACAAGTATATTTATTGCTTTGGAAAATTCTCTTAAAAACACCTGAATCTATTACAGTTTTTCGGAAGCCTAAATTACAAGATACATTCAAAACACATCGTGATAATGTTGAAATGTACCTTTGCCCAATACTTAATTTTTTCTGCTAATGAACAGAGCTTGAACGCATCATTGTGTGTATCCTGCATTTACGCTAGCAACAGTACTCTGCTGCACACGGCTATCGTAAATAGCCTACATTTTACCGATTTAAACACAAATGTGTCATTCTATTAAATCTGCACACAGTTGATTAGCTGCACAACAAACATGCGCAGACAAATTGGTGTGAACAGGCCGTCGGTTAAACATAGCCTTGATGCAAAGAATATACTCTTCAGTTATGAATTATCAAGTTTTTCCAAGCTCTATTTCATCGGCTGACTAGTTCCTCATCTCAGTGTTGACGGATCATGAATAACCCTTTCCCATCACAACTGAACAAACAAACGTGTGTATGTTACTTCATCTCCAGGGGAAGATGGAGCTCCAGGAGACGATCCACGTCTGGAAGCAGAAGACCCACATCATGCGATTCTTCCAAGAGAGCGAAGAGCCTCGTCCCAAGGACTTCCTGTCCAAGTTCTACAGCGGACACGACCCATGATCCTCTGCTGACCTCTGACCCCGCTTTGCTTTGTCCTCTGTGACAGATATTCCCCTTTATTGTAAATACACACTTATAAACCCACACGCCTGTTGTGTCTTTTTATTCCGAAGTGTATCATAAAGGGACACGAAAAACTAAAAGTGTGTTGCTGTTTGCATCTCAAACGGAAACTATGAGTGTTTTGGGACTTATTTAGATTTCCATTAGGGTTATTCTTTGATTGGTGCTTCATTTAAAGGAGTGTTTATGAAAGCCTTGTTTAATCAACCCAGTCTCACAAAAAAACGTGTAATAGCTACGTTGGTCCACAGGGCAACATGTAGTATATTCACAAATAACCCTCTCGAGACGTGACATGGATACAATATTTAGTAAAAAAAAACACGGAGCTCAAATAATCTTCGTAATATCAATCAAACTATGGATCCTACACATCCACTGGACGTAGGTTCTAAGTACAATAAACACTTCTCGCTAGTAATGTAATCAAAAAGCATTTTAACGGCCAAACTATCAACAATTTAGGATTTTCCACTCAAAATAAATCGGGTGTCCGCCACGTTTTTTTTTCTCACTGGGAACGGTTGCGATCACGTGACATGGACGCTGGTCATTAGAAATGAATAGGAAAAAAATATTGTATCCATGTCACGTCTCGAGAGGGTTATTTGTGAATATAGCTACGTTTTGCCCTGTGGACCAACGTAGCTATTACACGTTTTTTTGTGAGACTGGGTTGCGTTTAATTTGTGATCAATCATCCATCCATCTTCTCCCGCTTATCCGTGGTCGGGTCGTGGAGGTAGCAGTTCCAGCAGAGAGCCCCAAACGTTCCTTTCCCTGGCCACATCAACCAGCTCTGACTGGGGGATTCCAAGGTGCTCCCAGGCCAGCCAAGAGATATAATCCCTCCACCTGGTCCTAGGTCTACCCCTCGGTCTCCTCCCAGCTGGCATCCTTACTAGGTGCCCGAACCACCTCAACTGGCTCCTTTCTACGCGAAGGGGGAGCGGTTCAACTCCGAGTCCCTCCCGGATGACTAAACTTCTCACCTTATCCCTAAGGGAGACGCCAGCCACCCTGCGGAGAAAACCCATCTCGGCCGCTTGTATCGTCTTTAATTTGTGATCAATCGCCACTAAATTGCAGTTAAATCCACTGAACATGTGCTGCTGTTTACATTCCTTATTCTCTTTAAGAAGACAGAGTAGTGAATGTTAATACAGTATGATACGCTCAGGGGTCAAAAACAAAAGCAGAAATTCAGCACAGATGGATGCAACTTTTAAATTGCAGTAGAAGGAAGTTCTGAATGGCAAGTTTCTGCTCATAGACCCGTCAGAGTGATAGAAGACAACATTACCTGAAGACAAATGAAAACGTTTCTCTAAACCTGGAAATCGTACTAATATGGCGTGGTAGGTAGGCACCGCAGTTTTACGAAGAAAAGTAATCTCTTAACCAAGAACTTGGGAATAGATAATCACAACAGCCCGATTCAAATACCACAACATTGAGACGGTGAAAGAAAGGACACACGATGCAGTCAGAACTGATTTTCATTCTTTCTCTTGCGATATGTGAAGTTGCAGATTACATTGAAATGCCATAACCTTTAGCAGCCACATATTCAGAGAAATAAAAACAAATGGTTGATTATATAACCATACAAAATCTCACAACAGAGCATCAAATGAAACAATACATATGTTAAAGCAATGCAATAAA
This sequence comes from Trematomus bernacchii, assembly GCF_902827165.1. Lineage (NCBI taxonomy): Eukaryota > Metazoa > Chordata > Actinopteri > Perciformes > Nototheniidae > Trematomus > Trematomus bernacchii. Next base: position 28,875,781 of record NW_022987720.1, read on the forward strand.
TACTGTACAGCATTCAATATTTACAGTCACCCTATAATGCTAACGTGATGAGCAGTCAGAAGAATATTAGTGGCTTTGATATGACACAAAGCATGACCAACTAAATGAGAAAAGGGCCTTGGATGAAGCATAGGAGAGCTGCAAACTGTAAACACATGGACATGTTCTTCCATCAGGATTATTGAGCTTCTACCGACTCACCATCAAAGCCAAACAATCGGAGAAACATTCAATGAAATATTAAGGACCTCCCTGAAACTTCAATAACTTAAATAAACATTTCATTGTACCAACATAATACAAACAATAGTACCAACACATTTTATACAGAAAGGAAATCTCAGGTACCGTAAAATAAATGTATACTTAGTGAACCAAACAGGATGTATGTACAGCTCCAGGTGGATCCTCAGTGTCTCTTTATTGCAGAACTCTCAACAAACGTTAGTCTCTTCCAGCCGTACGTGATTTCCTCAAGAGGCAGCACTTCATCACTAAACAAAGCAACACACACAAGACATTTATCATTGAGTGTAAGAGGTGCAGGGATGATGTATTTTTTTAAAGGTCCCCTATTATCCACAATCCACTTGTTCATGTCTCTTCTACATCAACATGTGTCCCCTCTTCTTCATGTCTCTTCTACATCAACATGTGTCCCCTCTTCTTCATGTCTCTTCTACATCAACATGTGTCCCCTCTTCTTCATGTCTCTTCTACATCAACATGTGTCCCCTCTTCTTCATGTCTCTTCTACATCAACATGTGTCCCCTCTTCTTCATGTCTCTTCTACATCAACATGTGTCCCCTCTTCTTCATGTCTCTTCTACATCAACATGTGTCCCCTCTTCTTCATGTCTCTTCTACATCAACATGTGTCCCCTACATCAACATGTGTCCCCTCTTCCTCATGTCTCTTCTACATCAACATGTGTCCCCTCTTCTTCATGTCTTTTCTACATCAACATGTGTCCCCTCTTCCTCATGTCTCTTCTCCATCAACATGTGTCCCCACTTCTTCATGTCTCTTCTACATCAACATGTGTCCCCACTTCTTCATGTCTCTTCTACATCAACATGTGTCCCCTCTTCTTCATGTCTCTTCTACATCAACATGTGTCCCCTCTTCCTCATGTCTCTTCTACATCAACATGTGTCCCCTCTTCTTCATGTCTCTTCTACATCAACATGTGTCCCCTCTTCTTCATGTCTCTTCTACATCAACATGTGTCCCCTACATCAACATGTGTCCCCTCTTCCTCATGTCTCTTCTCCATCAACATGTGTCCCCACTTCTTCATGTCTCTTCTACATCAACATGTGTCCCCTCTTCTTCATGTCTCTTCTACATCAACATGTGTCCCCTCTTCCTCATGTCTCTTCTACATCAACATGTGTCCCCTCTTCTTCATGTCTCTTCTACATCAACATGTGTCCCCTCTTCTTCATGTCTCTTCTACATCACCATGTGTCCCCTCTTCCTCATGTCTCTTCTACATCAACATGTGTCCCCTCTTCTTCATGTCTCTTCTACATCAACATGTGTCCCCTACATCAACATGTGTCCCCTCTTCCTCATGTCTCTTCTACATCAACATGTGTCCCCTCTTCTTCATGTCTCTTCTACATCAACATGTGTCCCCTCTTCTTCATGTCTCTTCTACATCACCATGTGTCCCCTCTTCCTCATGTCTCTTCTACATCAACATGTGTCCCCTCTTCTTCATGTCTCTTCTACATCAACATGTGTCCCCTCTTCTTCATGTCTCTTCTACATCAACATGTGTCCCCTCTTCTTCATGTCTCTTCTACATCAACATGTGTCCCCTCTTCTTCATGTCTCTTCTACATCAACATGTGTCCCCTCTTCTTCATGTCTCTTCTACATCAACATGTGTCCCCTACATCAACATGTGTCCCCTCTTCCTCATGTCTCTTCTCCATCAACATGTGTCCCCACTTCTTCATGTCTCTTCTACATCAACATGTGTCCCCTCTTCTTCATGTCTCTTCTACATCAACATGTGTCCCCTCTTCCTCATGTCTCTTCTACATCAACATGTGTCCCCTCTTCTTCATGTCTCTTCTACATCAACATGTGTCCCCTCTTCTTCATGTCTCTTCTACATCAACATGTGTCCCCTCTTCTTCATGTCTCTTCTACATCAACATGTGTCCCCTCTTCTTCATGTCTCTTCTACATCAACATGTGTCCCCACTTCTTCATGTCTCTTCTACATCAACATGTGTCCCCTCTTCTTCATGTCTCTTCTACATCACCATGTGTCCCCTCTTCCTCATGTCTCTTCTACATCAACATGTGTCCCCTCTTCTTCATGTCTCTTCTACATCAACATGTGTCCCCTACATCAACATGTGTCCCCTCTTCCTCATGTCTCTTCTACATCAACATGTGTCCCCTCTTCTTCATGTCTCTTCTACATCAACATGTGTCCCCTCTTCTTCATGTCTCTTCTACATCACCATGTGTCCCCTCTTCCTCATGTCTCTTCTACATCAACATGTGTCCCCTCTTCTTCATGTCTCTTCTACATCAACATGTGTCCCCTCTTCTTCATGTCTCTTCTACATCAACATGTGTCCCCTCTTCTTCATGTCTCTTCTACATCAACATGTGTCCCCTCTTCTTCATGTCTCTTCTACATCAACATGTGTCCCCTCTTCTTCATGTCTCTTCTTCATCAACATGTGTCCCCTCTGTGTAAAGAGACTCTGAAAGTTTCAGGAACAAAGATTCTCTCTCTTTTTGTCCTGATCCATTTATATAAAAACCTGTCTGAAAATGAGCTGATCAGATTTTGGCCACTTTATGATGTCATAACGATGTTTTGTCTCGTGTAACCATTAGCCAATCAGCAACCAAGGTAGCCCCCCCCCCCCCCCTTATCACCTGAATCTCCTCCTAGAGCACCATTGTGTTCTTTTTAACCAAATATCTCTCAGAGGGGCGTGGGGAGGGGCTCCTTATTTTCATCTAAAGTAACAGACAGTGGGTGTTTCTCAATGTCGAGGACGCTTGCTTGGTAGCACATGTCTTCCGAGTCACTTGCTTCAGAAGCGAGGCAAAAATCCTTCTTAGCCTCGGAAAACAAAGAATTGTGGAACAGGCTAACATGTGTGCAGGTGTGCGTCATATGCGAGGCCCCGCCTTAATGGAGCGCGATTTCCACCACAGATTGGTCCGTGCGCAAAGCATTGTGGGGATTTTAAGACCGCGGAGTCACACATGTGCAGCCTCGAAATATCTCCCTACGAAGTACGCCAGCCTCGGTAGAATTCCAAGTATGCTGGACATTGGAACAGTCCGGCGGCACTCGATGACGTAGTATGCTTGAAATAGTGGCTCTGGAGCAGCCTTCCTCGACATTGAGAAACACCCAGAGAATCAGCACTTTTGAAACAGGGCTGAAACAGAGGGGATTATGGGATGCTACAATGATCTGTTTGGTGTTTGGAACCAAACACTTCAGAGACATGTTTGGAATATATCTGAGACCTATAACATATTGATGAAAAACAGCATAATAGGGGACCTTTAAGTAAGCGTCTCAAGGGCTCTCTCGAAAAAAGACAATGGGATTTTTCCATTGTCTTTTTGAGGAATATCAGTTCAGCAGGATCATCTCCACCACTTTAATGATTTCTGAAGCAATCTCCAGGAGTAAAAAGCTAACGCTAGGCTATAACTACATCCTGGTCACATGACTTCACGTCACCACCGCTAAGCTAAAGGCGGCTAATGTTCGGGGTGATGACTATTAGTCGTCTCTTTTATACACTTGTTAGCAACTGCCGTTTTTAAGACATGTAACAACTTTAGACATTCACCAGTGGGGTGTTTAATGAGGTATTTTATGTTGTAGAACAAAATGTGAAAATGTTGTAAGCTCGGGTGGTGGAAAGTCTTGAAATGAACTCGTCAAAGAGATGTCCTTCTGAGTCTTTCATCTTTTGCAAAAGAGGCAAACAACATGTGTAGAGCAATGTCTCCACAGCCGAGTGCAACTACTCACACTGAAGAGAGAGCTTTTATACAGTTACAATGAATACACGCTTAGTCACGAGATAACTGACCTCTGACCCTATCAATAGACCCATGATCAGATCACTGGTCACATGGCACCTTGTGACTGATTATGAGTGCTGAGATCTACTGTCTCTTGACATGTAAGGCTTACAGAATATTATTATTTATATATATTTATATATAGAGGATGAAAAATGAAACTGTCTTGTTATCTGAACATGGACTTGTAGGAATTTTTTTTATTTATTTTTGTATACGTTTTATGCATATACGTTAAATAACATCATAGGATTACATTCTCTGATAATCATAATTTCCATGACCTTTGTTTTAACCACAGACCGTATTTCAAGCTTATAACAACAAACTCAAAGGGTTTAATGCTCACTCATGTCCGACTTTAAGACTCATTCCTGCACCACTCACTATTACACATTACTCAAACAATCTGTCACTTCTCACACGTGTGTCTTCCTCACCTGGCGTTTGAAGGTCAACCCCCTGAAGAACTTGTTGATCTCGAAGGCGCTGGGTTTCACGGGCTGCCCGGGCTTGCTGCTCTCCTCCAGTCTGATTGTTTGTCCTGTAGTGATGGCCGCTCGGAGGCTCATGCTCTTCACTATCCGGGCGCCGGGCTCTGAGTCGGGCGTGGGTCGGGAGGAGACCGTGATGTAGGAGGCGTCCTTCTGCCGCTCCTGGTAACTCACTGCAAGAGAACATAAGGTGTAGAACATGTGTTTAACTTCAACATGAGTATTACTGAGTCATCGTATGTTGGCATCGTTTTCAGCTGCTTGGTCATTTGAGTTTTTGAGTTATTGATGACGATTATGATAACAAAAATTATGCATTAAAGGGACAGTTCACGCCAAAATCAAAAATAACAACCTTTCCTATTAGCTGTAGTGGCATTTTATACATTTTCTCTCCAATATAAAGTCACACTTGGCTTGTGGTGCTCAAAATATTGATTTACATTTGAAAAACTCAGCAGCAACGTCTCTTTCCACTCTTTCATCCCTCTACAACTCACACCAAAATGTAATATTGATAAATAGCACTACGTTTTGGGGCGAACTGTCCTTTTAAAGCCGATATTAATCTGTAGTAGTCTTTAACTCTCACCTGCGGAGGTGACCGCGGTGTCCGTGGTGCTGGTGAGCTCCAGCAGGATGGTGGGATATGCAGGATGCAACAGGAAGAGTTTTCTGATGAGCGGCTCGGCTGTAGCTACACCTGGAGACACCTGCACGACCAGAGGGGACAGGTGAGTGGGGGGGAAACCTCTGAAGCAATAGGAGTCAGGACTCAGAGGGAGACACGAGGAGAGCTGGAGCTTTGATGGCAAACACTGACGGTTTATTTGGAGCTTCGGCCGGAGAATTCACACGACATGTCACGGGCTGACCACACGGTTGAGATGCCACGAAGACCCCTCCTGTAGCTCCAGGTTTTAACTAGTTCAGAGTGTAATAATCAACATTCTTCAATAGATAGACTAAACAGCTGAGGACACTGAATCACATTTGTTGTCGCTTATGGCTCGAGGTCATCTTCACCCCGAGAAGGATGTGTTCCAGGTGTCCCACAACAATAACTATCTCTGACCGACAGTTGCCCGGTGACAAACTGGTAACATCAACAAAATGCTAGGGCAGCCCCTCCTTAAGGGAGATAACGGCTGCTTAAGGTTGGTCAGCTGCATCAGAGGGCGAAGGAGGACATGCAGGGGAAATTATTCCCTGACAGTGAGTGTTTCATTATTGGGTTAAACTAAATAAACAACATATGATGCAGGAATGAGTCCTTAACCCAGATTGAGTTAGCATTTTATGGCTGACTCACGGTTGTCTTGGTCCCATTTTTCAGAGCTTTGATTGGATCGCTGGCCCAGAAGAGGAAAGCTGATTGGCCGGTTGAGGTGGAGATTGCAGAAGTTTCCAAAACTAGACGAGGACAGACGAACTCTGCCGACCAGAGGAGACGCCCGTTGGCCCCGTCAACAACCAGCGCCTAGTAACAACAACAAGAGACAACAAAGAGGTCAGTTAGTGATGTCTTAATGTTAGTTTATCCTCTCAACTTAATGTTTCCAAACAAGAGCAGTTTGACAGCAGCATGTCAGCCCTTCATAAAGCTTGAGTCTTGATGGATGCATGGTGTGTTTGTTTTACCGTCATGGTGCCATTTGTTGCATGCGTGATGAAAAGATCCAGGACTCCATCGCTGTTGAAGTATCCCGGGGCGGGTTGGCTGCGACAGGCCAAGAAATATATTTTAGGATCATTTCACAAAATAGCGACACACAGTGGTTTCAGTGGTTCAAACATATGATAGAAATATTTTTTTATTTAGTTTTTATTCCAGTTTTTGCCCCTTATAGAAACCTATTCACACCTTTTTACTACTTTTCCATTTTCCATATTCATTTTCCTTTTGGTATTTGGTATCCATGTTGTTTTACATTTACATCTAACACATTTAAACGTGGATTGTCAATCTTTTCACCCCCCATAAATGAAGACAAATGTATCTCTGTATGCTCAGTAGTGACGTAGTGGTTGTCGGGGCTTCACCTGTGAATGGGATCCGAGTTGAAGGTCCACTCTTTCTTGATGTCCTTCTGCCGGAGCACGGACAGTTTGCTGGACAGTTTTCCGGACAGTTTGCTGGACAGTTTGCCGGACACCAGCGCCCAGTCGCTCCGGCTGGAGTTCAGGTTGGACACCGGGTCCAGGCTGTTGTGGCTGTTCCCAAAACCGGCCACTAGAGGGAGCAAGAACTCCACCTGCTCAGATCCTCTGTGGAGAAAGACACAGAATATAGGGATTACTGTCATATGTATCGGTTGTAAATTGTGTTATATACTTATATATTTTTAATCGCTGCGTATGCAACCTAGGAAATTGTTTCATTGTCTTAAACCACAAAGCATTTTTTTATGCGAAGATAATAAATATATTAAAATATCAATAAAAAACATCCCAAATAATCACAAAATGAAGAAATTGAAAATCTATGTAAATAATACTCCTAAAACCTAGGAAATTGAACACAATGTTTCCCCAGTAATCTAGAAAATAGTTTGACATTAGATCAATATTTTGACCACAACTTAAAAAGCGCTACCAATATATTTTTGATTCACTAAGTACGTGTGCGTACCTGTAAATGTGTATGAAGGACGAGGAGTTGGTTTTCTTGAGAGCCTCCCACCCTGGATCCCTCCTGCTGAGAGCCTGAGTCAGAGGCATCTTCCCAGTAGCTTTCATATAGATATCACGCAGAGAGATGGCCTCCACATTACCTGAGGGAAAAAGACATTGACAAAAATCTTCAGTATTTAAAAGGTAGGGTCGGTAAGAATGGAGAAACCAGCTCGAGTGCGCTAGAATTTGAAAATACACAGCCGAAAAAAATCTGCCCCTTCCTTCAGACTTCCTTACAGAGCCCCTCCTCCAACACACACGAACGCACACATGACCTATGAGGGCACGAGATAAGTTTGTGCACGAGATGGAAGGCTGACAGGCAGGTAGGCCATCCAGTCATCTGACCCGGGCCGGCTCAGATGATTGGTCGTGCTTTTTACAGCGCCACGGCTTCCACAGATGACATTTTATTAATGTATTTATTGTCAAAGCATTTAATGTATTCATTGCTATCGGGATGTTAAGAGCATTCCATGGAATATAACAAAAAGTGTTTCTGAAGTGAATTACCTACCCCACCTTTAATTTGTAATGTAGATTACATGAATCAATTCCCTCATAATGCCAACGACAGCCTGAACTCACATTATTTATCTTATATACATGAAGAGTGGTGTAGGAATGAGTCCTTAACCCAGACATTAGGATTTGAATGTTCTTCTGGTTGGATGCCTGAAATAAGGTCTGTGGTTAACACAAGCTGAAGAAGGTTTCACGTTTTGTTCTACGACATAAAATACGTCAGTAAATACCCCACTGGTGAATTTAAAAACAGCGGTTGTTAACAAGTGTCTAAATGAGACGACTAAACGTCATCACGCCCATCACTAACCACCTTTAGCTTAGCGCTGGTGATGTGAAGTCATGTGAATAACGTTAGCTTTTTACTGCTAGCCATTGCATTTACGTTTCAACTACAACACTCCCATTGGCTTTTTGTGGAGGGAGCCCTTGTGATGCTAACCTCCAGGTCGGCCTAGAGAGATACTTCCTCCCTAGTGGATTCCTTTACCTAGTCCAAAGAGGATGTAGTAAGCCCCCTGTTGGGTCTCATGCAGCAGAGGACCAATCAGCTTCCCTTGTCCGGTGACGTTGAAAGGCACGGGATGTCCGAGCGTGGCCCCCGACAGCCCGGAGATCAGCGTCAGGGACAGGTCCAGAGCCTGGGAGTGAGAAGAGCAGAACACTGAATGCTAAGGTCTGGAAACATGATCGGTGAAGCTCGTAATCACTCAGAGAGGGAGAGGAACCTCGTCTGCAGGCAGGGTGGCGACGAGCAGATCTGGGACGGAGTCGCCCTGCAGGTCTGGGAGTAAAACCGCCTGGGACTCAATGTTCTTCAGCAGGGCCGACCACAGCTGATTCCCTGGGGGAGAGAAAGGAAATCCGACCTGTTTTAAACACGTTGGATAACACCTATCAAGTTTTTAAATACTTTATTTTGAATTTTTGAACAATAAAGCAAAGACATACACCATATACAGTAGGTAGGTACCCGAAACCTTTACATGGCGTACAAGAGGAAATTACATTGACAATTCCTGAGAATAGTCTAAAGCTGCCAGTCGACAGCATCGTAGACATAAATAAAAAGGCCACGGGTAACACACTACCAAAAAATAAAATAAAAAAGAACTACCGAAAAGAGAAAACTAAAATGTTTTAGTAACTGGGGATGGATTGCCAAACATCCAGTCGCCCCTCTTAATGGAGTACTTCTCCCCCTCCTGTGATCTTGAACCAGACATTTTGTATCTTGCTGGTCTCTCACCTGTGGTGCCGTTGACAGCCATGATGATGGACTTCCCGATGAGCAGCACCACGGGGCCCGGCTGGCTGCTGTACTGCAGCCCACACTGGATGTACATCACACACTCACGCATCTCCTTCGTCCACAACGTCTGACCGGTGACCGCAGACAGGGCCACCGCACGGTAAACTGGACGGAAGAAGGAACATCATAAAAAAAGAGTGTTTTTATCTAAACACACCTGGAAGATAGCATCAAAAGGTCTCCCTCGACAAAAAGCTGGGTCTGTGGGAAACAACTATATGATACTCAGCAGGAACATCTCCACATATTAACACCGCTTCATGACTTTTGAAGCGTAAATGCTATCGCCAGAAGTGCAAAGCTAACGTTAGGCTATAAAGGAACTACATCACGTCACCACCGCTAAGCTAAAGGCGGCTAATGTTGGGCGTGATGACGTTTGGGAGTCTCATCTAGCCACTTGCTAGCAACCGCTGGTTTTTTTAAACACAGAAGTTAAGAGATATTCACCGGTTGGGTATTTTCTGAAATATTTTATGTTGTAGAACAAAACCAGAAAATATATTAAGCTAACCATAGACCTTATTCAGGCCTCTTACCAAAGACTTGTTAAAAAAAATGTGGATAAGGGACCAGGACGTGCTAAAATGCTAAATAATGTTCATGTTTTAGGACTCCTACACCACTCATAAGGACAAAGAAGGGGAAAGAAGATAGGTGACATACTTTTGTTTCCTTGCATTGGATGCGTATCATTGGTCCATTCAGTAACTCCCAGAAACACGTCCGCCACTGAATCCCCGTCAACATCCCATAACGCCAGCGCCGGCGGAGTTACACCTACAGAGAGAAACAAAGTGAACACCACCTGCAGCCAGTCCTTCTCACTGTTTGACTGAAGCTTAAAAGACTAATAATAGGAACAAATATGTGAATCATAAGAGTCAAAAATACTGATGTGGTCATTCAAAGACACAGTCCTGTCTAGTTTGTGTTTATTTTCACTCCACAATGCTGTTATAGTGCATGCTGAAACAGAACATGTGGTGGGTAGACTGATGCTCACAATCCTGTATAATTACAGTTTACAAATGAATGGGTGAGTCCACGGTGTCTAGCCACAGAGACTCCCAAGTAAGTCTCTATAAAGTGAGCGTTATGAGCATGGCTGGATGTTGGGACAATGGGGTTCTGGACACAGATATGAAAAAGGCCCCTCCACCTTTCCTACATTTGAGCAAGAACCACAGATTGTATAGTTGTTAAGCATCTTTGTTTGTGGTTTTGTCTCTTGGTAACAATTTGATGTCTCTTTGCACGGTTAACCCTTACAATTAAATACGTTTTCAAGGACTTTCCAGGCCCATCTCCCACAATTACTCACATTACTTGACACACAGGAACAGGATTCACTGAGAATGTGTAGAATGAGAACCAGAAGGCTAAACAGAACGTCCCAGACAGAGAAGCTCGAGCACTTACAATGACCCGGGTGTAGTTCTCTTTTTACTCTAGCCCAGGGGTGGCCAACCAGTCAGAGGTTAAGGGCCAAAAATGTTACTATGTTACTGCAAAGAGCCACATCAAACACACAGTCACAGATGCGCGTGCACCCCCCCTCCTTCTCTCTTTTGTTCTCAGCCTTTCTCTGTGCTCCTTCACTTTCTTCCTCCCCTTTCTCTCTCACACAGATAAAATGAAAATCTAAAACTTTACGCGCGCGCGCAAAGAGCCGCATGCGGTTCGAGAGCCGCGGGTTGGCCACCCCTGCTAGCCACTCACTAGAGGTGAGCTATATCGCCTCATAAGTTCAGTTATAAGTTAACAAAATCAATCAAATGTAGGTAATGATGCTTAATCAGCCTAAATCACATCTCTCCAGAGGGTTTCAATTATTTAGTTAGCAGCTCATTCCTTAAAACAGAAGCCCCAGATTGCTTATTATAAGAGGAAATAGGAAGGGTTTATTTCAAGCTTGTTATGAAAATAAGTTATGGGCTTTTTTCTTATCAACTTAGGTGCTATTTACACGGGAACGAAACGGGTTGTATCCGCTACTTTTCTCTTTCGTATAGCCCGTTCGTTCACACAAGGCCGTAACGGAACCGTGGAAACGGACCCCTAAAACGATAATGGGTCCCAAGGTGGATAGATCTGCGGACGGAACGCTCTGGAGGGCCAAATGGCTCAGTGTGTACGTCCTATACGATCATTTCCTGATAACGATGAAGACATAGCCCCACCTCTCCTGCTCACTGCTGTAGCATGGTCAGTAGCTGCTACTGCTACTGACCATGCTACAGATATTAGTGCAAAATCTACAGCTCCTCTACCACAACCATCAGCAATAAGTGGACATGGAGAACTACATGAACTACATGTTGCTAAATCCACCGCGGAGAATAAACAGAAGGGCAACCAGACAACCAGGCAACCATGCTCGGGGGTCTTCTTCGCTGCTTTTGGTGTATTTTGTGGCGGGAGTACAGCGCCACTTACAGGCCCGGCATATGTCCTACAGCGGCTCCAGCGGGTCGAGCGGTCTCGTGTGAAGGGACACGTTTATTGAGGCGTATCCATGTGAACGGGATATTTTTTTGATATCGAATTCGGGTCGTTTGCGTTCCCGTGTAAATGGGGCCTTAGATTTGTTAGAAAACGTTTTCAACTTGAATTGACTGAATTTGAAAAGTGGGCTTATTAGCACATGATTACTACCGTGTAATATCTGTTTTCATCTATATTTAAGATACAAGACAAGAGGGCCATACTCCTATACTTTTTGAATTTGCTGAGGGCCGTAGTTTGGACACCCCTGATTTAGGCAATAAAACATGGCTGATTATCATCTTTACCTCCGGCGTCTCCCAGCGCTCTCTCCCACGTCGGCCTCTTCCCCAGATCTCCCTTCCTACACGGGATCAGGAACGCACAGAGCAGCACGAGCAGCGCCGCGCAGACCAAAGGCACCAGGAAGAACGCACTTCGGATAGCAGTCTTCATCCTCATCCTCTTCTCCTCCGCCTCAGTACTATGAACCCCAGTCCCAGCCCCCCCTAACGTCCCGGCCCCCCCTCTGTCCTCCCCCGATCTGTCCCTCCCCGGGTCTCTGTGGCTCCAGTACTGCATGCCTTTCATTTCCTCTCTGTCCGGCCTGGATTTGCTGGGCAGTCGTTCTCTCCACTCGTCGTCGTCGTACTCCTCTTCCTCCTCCTCTTCGTCCTCTTGAGCCTCATCTTCGGCCCCCACCAGTCTTCCTGATCTGCCCCCCCGCAGCTTTGAGGGTCCCGAGCCGAGGCAGCCGTCCCTGCCCAGCCCGTTTCGGGGGTAGTTGAGGACGAGGTCATCCTCCTCGCTCTCGTCCTCGCTGTCGGCCTGGGTCAGAGGGTCGTACTCCCCCAGCTCCGAGCCCTTCTTCCCTGCACAGACACGTCAGAGTCAACGTCAACTTTATTGTCAGTCTTTCAGTTTGTGTGTACAGACAGAGAGATCGAAAAACTGTTTCCCACAATCCCAAATACAAATATGTATAAAAATATGTATAAAATATGTATATCCTATATCAACAGAAACATTTATACATATGCACACATTAAGATAAAAACACAACAATCAATATATACAAAATAACAGTCACTTCAATAACTTTGGGAATGTACATTAGTGCAAGATTGTCCATAGCAGCGTAAAAAAGTAATAAAAAAATAATGTTGATACACAAATACTCCTATGATCTCAATTAATCCATATACTGATGCATTAGAGATGAGTCCTCTCACAGAGGATGCTGAGGGCGATCTTAAAAACACTTAAGAATAGGTTGTGATCCCTTAACTGTGGCTACTAATAGTTTTCCTCCTCTGTAGGTAAGGTCTTAGTGTCCAATTCTGCATTTGTCCAAAGTACTTCCCCTTGGTACTCAAACATTAACACTAGGAATACCATTTTACTTTCCTTGAAATTAAAATTGTTCGATTTTGTTCACATTATAGGGATCGGGGAAGGTCCTAGACCTACAAGGCCTCTCACAAAGTAGGTGAGTCCAAAAAAAAAGGTTGTGAAGGCTACCCTGCATCATGGTGCTGTTATCGTGGATCAACACTAAGTCAGTGGTTCTCAAATGGGGGTACGCGGACCCCTAGGGGTACGTTGGAGTACTGCAGGGGGTACGTGAGATTTATTTTATGTTAATGAAAAAAACAACATAAGTAATGCATTTAAACAAACTACTAATAGTAGATGAACTACTTTATTCAAAGGTTTACAGTCATTCTGGATAATAAAATGGGAAAAGTAAACGGGGTGCTCTCTTTTCCTCTCCCTCTCCTGACAGCCGGTCAGTCTCGTGCAGCTCGCTGAACCTGTAATAAGTGACCCGACAGTAAAGAATAAATATATGTATAACTAGTTTAGCTAGTTCCAGAGTAGATAAACTAGCTAAGTGTGTTAGGTCTAACTCTTAGTGTATTTCATTTTGCTCCGCTCAACGGTCCGTCACAGCGGCGGTGCTGTGATCATGCAGAGCTGCGTGTTCTCCATCAGCAGCAGCTGATCTGATCTCTGATCTCTCTCTCGCGTCCGGTTATACTTCACTCGCGTTTATGTCCAAATCTATCAGATCTAGCTAGTTCTAGTTAATTATATGACTGCCTGCTTATCAAAGGACCTAAACAATAAGTGTTGCTTGGCAACGGCGTGTGGCCGCAAAGTATAGCGCAGCATTATGCATATGTTTATATGAGGGGTCAAAATCCCATGCTCATAAAATGCTCATATATTTTTTTCTCTTCGTTCCCCACGCCCCAAAATAAATAAATATACCAATTTTAGGAAAAGTAACGAAGTTTGAGCAGTGTGGGTTTTATATTAACAGAGTTACACATATTTCAAAACGCGAAGTGTAATAACTGCAGTTTGCCTCCCTGTCACCGAGAATAACAAAGATCCTCAGTGAAGCACAAGCCCATGTTTCTCACTAAGTACAACTTATTAAAAAGATCAGTTCAATGCAACTAATGTCGTCTTAGTGTTATTGCATGATGTTAAAATTGGATTGCCATGAATTTAGTGATGGATTGTACACAAATTGTTTTTGCGCTGATCAGGGGGTACTTGGCTGAATTTTTTTTTCAAAGGGGGTACATTATTGAAAAAAGTTTGAGAACCACTGAACTAAGTGGTATTTGATGTTGTTGTTTTCCCATTGGTGTATTACAGGCTACTTCCATACATACTGTTACCTGTCTATGTTATAATCATATATGTCACATTTAGGTAAGTTAGTGTGAAAAACAAATCTAGCATACACATTTTCTGCCATATAAACTATTCAATGGGGGTCTGAAGTTTCCTGAAGATTGTTGTTGTTTACTTTTCACAGTTTAGGAGACGGGGAAGGTCCTAGACCTACGAGGCATCTCACAAAGTAGGTGAGTCACCTCAGTAAGCAGACCTTTGACCCTTCAAAAATTCTTCTCGTTATGTTTACGAGGACACGGGCGTCACCCCGCGTCGTTATTTTCCTTACTCATCAGTTTAAGGCATAAGTGGTACCTGGTCAAAGACGGCACTACAGACAAGGCCCGGGTCTTCTGGGTCACGGTGTCAACCAGTTGTTTATAGGATTCTTTGTTTTAATGTTCATTTTACTTAAACACATACCTATAAATAGTAAAACCAGAGAAACTGATAATTAAAATACCACTATGAAAACCCTAGAGCTAATTCACATCACTAGTTCCAATATATACACTTAATGTTTTTCATATCACATGTCATTTTTGTCTCATTTGTCCTACAGTGGGGACATTTATAGCAAAGGGGACAGTGCAGCTAAAAGGTTAAAATAAGATGAGTGGAGGAATTCTGTATTTTATTTATATCTTGTGTTTTGGCACATAAAGCTATACACAGGACAACATGGCTTATCAGAATTACAATCCGAATACTTTACTTATCCAGGTGGGAAATTGTGATTTGTGACAGATTCTACCTTTTAGAATAAAATAAAATATGATATAAACACATAGGAACTTAAACTAGAAATGTGTAATTTGAAAACCTGAAAGGACGTCATATAGGACACTAAAAACAATTCACTACTACAACTAGGCTTCTTATAAATCTTATAATATTGACCTTATTTTGGAGTAAATAACATTGAAAAAACAAAGTATTACATAACAATTAAATAAGTACACTCCCATGTTTAAAATAAAATGCAGCACCATAATAAAAGGAGTGAAAAAGCAGCCAGTACCAATAATAATTTGGAAAAATACTTCAAAAAATACCACTATAAAAACACTAGTGTTAATTCACATCACTACTTGTGACGTCATGTTAGTATATATACACTAACGTGTTTTTTCATGACGTCACGTGTAGTTTTTGTTAGCGTTCATCGCTTGTTTAGCCCTCCAGCAGCAGCTCGGTGTGTTTTGGTCAACATCAGCTAGCAGCTAGGCTAAGAGGCAGAACCCAGCAGTGACGGTTTGAATGAGAGATGTCAACACACTGATGTACAAACACACACATTCTGAATGACATCATGTGCGAAAACATGTGCATTAATCTGGGTTTATTTGGAGGTCATTAAAAATGCGTGCAGTGCAGACAAATCGGTGCTTTAAATGAATCAATGTTTTTTGAGCAGAGTAGCAAGACATAAACACCCAGTCCTCCTGACTGAGACATGTTTCAGGAAATGTTCCGCTAATGTCTGTTTTTAAATGTTTTTCTGGTCATTTAGAATATACACAGAGCATCTTACCGGGTAATTTGAGGGCACGGGACAGTGCTGCAGCCATTTCTCCTCTAACGGATCCGAGAGGCAGCGACGAGAGGCAGCGGTCGGTGATAATCAACTGAAGAGAAACACCGCGCAGCAGGTTAGAGCTGCCCCGCTGCATCATGGGACATGGAGTTTTTGTTTCTTTTGCCATGCTTTTTTTTCTTATATTTGTTGTTTGTTTGTTGTTTACAATACAGCAAATGTGATATAAAAAACGAAACAATATGCAGATGTAAAACCAGGAGATAATATTGAGGAAAATCTGTATCTAAACAGTTTTTTTAAAACTACACATATAACTTATACACAAAAGTATTTGTAGTTTTCCATATGGCAGTACTAAGAGTAAAGATACTGTTTATTTGTTTGTACCATCCTTTTCTTACTTACAATACATAGAATCGGAGGGATGAAACCCTCTTTAATGGTCACACATGCAGAGCACACAGCACACACAGTGACATTTGTTCTCTGCTTTTAACCCATCGTACTAGGAGCAGTACAATCACTTATAGGGTAATATAAGTGATTGTATTATCTGATAAAATGTTGAATACTGTAAAATGTATCAAACAAACTAACTAAAAAAAACTATTTTTCTTTTTTGTATTACTTTTAATATAATATACTTTAATATTGTTTTAATATTGTCTGCTTATCTGTATTATTGTGTTGCATTGGTGGAGAAGCCTGTGACCTAAGATTTTCAACGACATAATTACTCTGTAGCTATGTTAATTTGACAATAAAGAACCTTGAACCTTGAACTAAACTATTACAACGAAATTAGCCTATTTTAGGGCTATTTCTGTGAAACCTAGTAGAACATATTCAGGTATCATTCTAAAACCATCTGGCAAAAGCAATACCTCTGCTCTTAGGATGTGATTTTAAGTATACAACACACACAAAAAAAAAAGTTGTGAAGGCTACCCTGCATCATGGTGCTGTTATCGTGGATCAACTAAGTGGTGTTTTCCCATTGGTGTATTACAGGGGCTACTTCCATATATACTGTTACCTGTATCTAGTATGTAATAATCTTGTATGTCACATTTAGGTAAGATAGTGTGAAAAACATCTTGCATACACCTTTTCTGCCAAAGGAACTATTCCAACCAAAGTTCTCGAATTTCCTGAAGATGGTTGTTTGTTTACTTTTTACAGTTTAGGAGACGGGGAAGGTCCTAGACCTACGAGGCATCTCACAAAGTAGGTGAGTCACCTCAGTAAGCAGACCTTTACCCCTTCAAAAATTCTTCTCGTTATGTTTACGAGGACACGGGCGTCACCCCGCGTCGTTATTTTCCTTACTCATCAGTTTAAGGCATAACCAGTCAATCGTCGAAGACGGCACTACACACAATGCCCGGGTGTTCTGGATCACGGTGTCAACCATTGCTCATTGGCAACATATTATTTTCGCTTCCACCAACAGCTCATTGTGTGTGTTAGTAATGTGTGTGCATTGATTGTGTTAATTACATGTTTTAAAGACAGTGAAGTATATTTATTGCACATAACAATCCGCATTTTTTGTGACAATATCGCGCAAAGGCTCAAGGGTAGTGAAACCATTATCTCATTTGCTTTTAGTCAAGAGCCATCAATCGCAGAATATTCTTTTATCACACGGGCAGTGGTTTTGCAATGACATCTTAATGCTCTTCCAATCAATTCACATGTAACAGTTATAAGTGAATACATGATCAGTAAATTATGATTTTGAATACAAAACAACTAAAGTGAGTTTCGAAAACCGTGTTTGCATTCTGGCCCAAATCGTTTACCGTAGCGCCAGCGAAAATCGTATCCTATACGCATGCGCAGTGAGGCTGTGTTAGAAAATGGCAGACGTCTCCCTGGATGAAGTTATACGACAGCGCGGTATTAACCTCAAGGCACCAGCGAAACGGTAATAAAACACATCCACGAGCTGATACATATTTGTTTATCAAGGACAAGGAAGCTTGTAGTAACATTTCTTAAGCAATAACGTGAATTGAGAGCTTTTATTGTTGGTAAAATACCGCAAGCTAACAGTAAGCTAAAGGCTAGCTTGGCTACGATGTATATTTGAGCTTTAGGCCTTTTTCTCCGAAGCATTCACTGTTAAATATATAAAATATGAGCAGAGGTGTTAAGTAACTACGTACATTTTGCAGCATATAAAGTAATTGAAACTAGCTGCACCGTTACCATCTTTGATAAAACATAATATATATATATTATTCTGAAATGGGCCAATTTGTACAAGTATTTTTACTTTTGGTACTTTAAGTATATATTTGATGCCAATACCTTTGTACTTTAGTAACCTTTTACATGCAGGACTTTCACTTGAAACAGAGTATTCCTACACTCTGGTATTTCTAATTTTACTCAAGATAGGAGTACTATCCCACCTCTGAATATGGGTAAATTCAGGAAAATCCTACAAAACGTATATAAGTCGCATCAACACAAACTCTTGTGACGAGTTAGCTTGTGTTTGTAGCTTCATTCGCCAGGTGTAGCTAGCTTGCAAGCTAATATTAATCAAGCTAGCTTTTACTCAAGGTACAACCACTAGGTTAAACTAGGGTGGTGGCTTGTTCAAACAATTGTTTAAAACGTATACACAATTTCCTTCCTCCACTATTGTGTGAGAAAGTACAGAGGAATCTATATACTCGAATTGTTTGTGCAAATAGCAGGGCCCGATATGACTGCTCTTAAATGTGTTTTCCTTTTCCTGGGCGACAAAACACATTATTTCAGCATTGCAATTAAAATAAAAACTCTTCTAATTTAAGTGTTACTGTCAAAATATTGAACTTTTCATGTGAGTTTTCATGAACTTTAAAATGTCGAATAAAGCCCTGTCTTCAGAATCCTGGTGGGTTTTGCTTTAACATTGATTCACTTAAATAAACTCTTGTTTTTCTGTGTGTCAGACCAATGTTTGGAAGAGGTGCAGGAGCGGTTGGCAAAAGCTTTGATGCTCGCCAGAAGATTGGGGCTAATGATGTCCGACAGCGGCTCGGACCAGGAGCAGGTAATGGCATTATTGGCTGAAATCACATGCCTTTTTATATTGAGTAAAAAAAAACAAATCAAGTTTAGAGGATTTATACGTCTTTCGCTCCTAATTTTCAACATTTGATCCCTCAGGATTTCAAGTGAAAGATGCCAGGGAGAAGCTGGTTCAGAAGGATGCTCGCTTTAAAATCCGTGGCAGGGGAGGAGGAGGAGGGGGGGTGCAGGATGCTCGGCAGATGATCAACTCACGCAAACAGGGGCCAAATCTGTTCGCTGTCCCTGCACAGACAATGCCAAAGATGGCAGTAACACAACATCTGCAGGGCCAGACATTTGTGCCACAGATGCAGATACAAAGCAACTATAATCTGGCCGGTCTGAACTCGAGGCAGTTTAACCCGACTGCACAAGGACTTGGTTTGAGGGGCAGCGCGTCGCCACAGCTGAGCACTAATAAGAGAGTGATGGATGCTCGGGATAGACTGAGCCTCAAGAGGAACATTGGAGGGACACCGACACAGGCAGATTTTGAACACCCCCTCAAAATAACCAAGACCATCCAGGTAAGTGACTCTCTTCTTAGAATCAAACGGCTCTTTCTATCTCGTCGTTTCCCTTCTTGCTGTGGATTGTTTCAATGGGCTAGTGTAAGCTGTTTATGACGCCAAATGAAGTGATATAGACCTATTGTGTCTAGAATATACATGCAAGTGAGACAGCTTGCATAGACTTGATGAAGTGTAAAAGCACACTGACATGCTGTATTCTAATATTTGATGCCTTTTATTTACAGCAACGTCCAATGGGAGTAGGATTGTCAAGTGGAATGCGGTCAAATACACAGGTAGAGTGTTTTTCTTGGCATGTTTTAAGAAAACTATTTTTCTTTCTCATGACTAAGATTGGTAAACATGGTATTCAAATGTTTGTTGTCTCCCACAGCCTCTCTCAGATGAGCACGATGGCCCCCACAATAAACAAGTAAAGATGGCTACAGCTAATCATATGCTCAAGTCACGGGTAAGAGCTGCACTCTGTCTGAATCAGCACACAGACCAAATGAATGATTGTATTTTTGCTACATGAGTGTCTGTCTCCTGCATTAAATGAACTTCCTTTCCTTCACACAGCCTGGAACAATGGGCTCCACATTCTCCATGTCAGGTCCGATCACCAAAGTGGTTCAAAATGATTCGTACACGGCCCCTTCCCGCCCTCCTCCCCCCGTGGCCCCCACCCGACCGAACCCCAGCATGTCTGCCGGGCGGCCCTCAGCTGCAGCCTTAAAGCCCGTCTCCAGGACTCTGCAGCAGAGCTCAGCAGAAACCAGCCCCCCTGCTCCCGCCCCCCCACAGGTAAACATTTATCAGTATGCACACCATGCCTTTTATGTGAGAATTTGGTTTGGGGTACTGGAACAAACTCCCAGAAACCTGCAGGTCCGCTGCAACTCTCACTACTTTTAAATCCAGGCTGAATTGCCGCTGCTTTTAATTGAACTATTCACATCTTACACTGCACTGTAACTTGTATTCATGTCCTGTGTTATTCATGTTTTATTATCTTTTGCTTTTTAATGTTTCTAATGTGTTTTTTGCTCTTACTGTCTTTCATTTTTGTAAAGCACTTTGAATTGCCTTGTGTTGCTATATAAATAATCTTGCCTTGCCTATCTTTTGTAGATTGACCGCAGCTAAACATAATATTCAGTGTAATCTGCATTTGGCACGCGGCAAGACGTTCAAAGCTGTAGCTGTAATGATGGCAAACATGACTATCTTTGCATTTTGCACAACCTTACCACTCTGCCTTTTTTTTTTAATCACATATGCTTGATAATGAGATGTTATATTTTTTCCAGCCTAGTTTCAGTCCTCTGGAAGGGACCAAAATTACGGTGAACAACCTGCACCCCCGCGTCACTGAGGAAGACATAGTGGTGAGTTCATCTCAGTGACTGCCAATAACATTTTGGTACATTTGCTATTGAGTAAAGTGCTATAGTGCTTTGATCACTCTTTTAAAGTGTGTTTGTTCTCATCCGTTCGTCCTCAGGAACTGTTCTGTGTGTGTGGGGCTTTGAAGCGAGCGCGGCTGGCGAAGGTGGGCGTGGCCGAGGTTGTGTTTGTGCGTAAAGATGACGCCGTTAGCGCATACAGGAAGTACAACAACCGCTGCCTGGACGGTGAGTGCCAGTAGCAAGGATGCACTTTAAATGGCTCTCTGGGTTTTCACTGGCTTCTGTCAATGACTAAAGGGTGGAGTTTTCTGATTCATTTTCCAAATTTGACCTACTTAGTATCACAGAGATTGCCATTATCAAGCTTTATAGAGTTTGAACATGTTCTTTTTTTGCTTATCTTGTCTTCTTGTCCTCCCTCAGGTCAACCCATGAAGTGTAACCTCCATATTCAGGGCAATGTCATCACTTCTGATCAGCCCATTCTATTGTAAGTGAGCCCACCAGGCTTCATTTGTTCATTTCACATTGATCTGTACTTACTGCACATACTCTATTTCCTCTGCACTCGATCTAAACCACTCGTATATTTTAATTATCAAGAAAAGTGACATTGCTTCTACTTAATTTGCAAATACTTTGTTGTACATTGAGCCGCCTGTGATGAGGCAATTACTCAGAGACCACATTTTGTATTTAGGTTATTCAGTCTAATCAGTGGCCATTCTGTTTCCAATTTGGCCACTCCCAATACGGTTTGATTAAAATAATGTAATCACTTTTAGCTTCAGGGAAATGTGAACGGCATTGGCTACAGTGTAAGAATGTAAGGCTCTTTGCATTGCAACTGTCACTGCATTTTTTTTTTAAACAAAGTTGATGTTGTTGCCGGTCAGCGTGTCCGGGACATTTTAATATCCCTGGACAAATGAGAGAAATGAATCGAACAGTATGAGCTTAAAAACAACTGATATGAAGGCATGTAGATGTATGTGTTATTGAAAAGTAGGCTTTCAAATAGATCCTGTCCTGTCACTACACTCCTGCATAACGCTCAAAACAAATAAATACTAGGCAAGCATACGCCGTAACACTTAAAGGTAGGGACACGCCAATCTGACACCAAAGAACTCACACAGACGGACCCGACTGTTGTGTCGCCTCACGTCTTCTGCGTCTTGGCCAACAGTCGCACTGGAACACACCGCAAAGACTTCAACCGACGGCCAAGTAGCACGTACGAACTGCGCATGCGTGAATGGCAATAACTCTCCTTACCAGCAGGTGGCGGTAGTGTGTATTCGTCATTCAAAAGAGGCAACAACCGGAAAAAAGACCGAACCTGTGTCGAGAGCTGGAGTTAAATGAAATCTCAGATTTGCCTTCTTAAATAGTTTGTTTACGTCCCTCACTTCCGTTTCGCTTCTCATGCACGGATTCGCTAGCTGAACAGCCAATCAGAGTGATTTGTTTGACCGACAGCCTTTGGCCGATTGCTTTGTTTTCAGCCAAAAAGGTGTCGGCAGGGCCGAAAAGACACGACGGTGCGGGACACACCAATCTGAGTAGGGCGACAGGACGCTCATCGACGGCCTGACATCCATCGACGGCCAAAATCGGCTTGGTGTGTCCGGGGCTTAACACAAAGAAATCAACTTAGCTCTTAGCCTACATATTGTCATCTACATTTAAACAGAATAAAAACGTATAAGATATACTTTATTGGTCACAAACTGGGAAAATAAGAGTAGAAATATAGAATATAAACATCTCAAAAGAGAAAATAAAACGGAACTAAAAAAGAAAATCTATACAAGTTGACCGTGAAAGATAAAAATCTGTACACTATCTGACAAATAAACACTATGAAAGGCTAAACCAACATACATGTAGGCAAGGCAAGTTTATTTATACAGCACTGTCAACACAAGGCAATTCAAAGTGCTTTACAAAAATGAAAGACATTAGGAGCATGAAACACATTAGAAACATAACATTTTTAGGCCTGTACCACCTCATACCAGTTTAATAACCAGCTGACAGAAACACTATATACAGGCTTCCCGCGGGGTCTTAAATATGATAAAAAAAATAAGGTCTTAAAAATGATGGGATTTGAAAGGTACTTCTGTGTTGCGATCGCGTCTAAATGTGTTTTGGGGGAAATGTCCGGGCTGCAAAGTAACCAGTACGGTAAGAGCCTTTCAGTTCCCCCCAACAATTTGTATTGAAATAAATCAACATGGAACCAGTAATCATTAATTTTGTTTCCCCCGACCCCTTATCGGAGAACACCCAGCTAGTAACCTAGCAACCAAGCTTCAGCTAGCGGCAGTCAGAAATTAGGTATCTTCGAATCTACTTACAAATAAATATGGGGAAGTGTAAATTCAACCGTATTTGGTTGGAAAACATCGAATTTAGTGCTTGGTTGAAACCAGTGATGGGGAATGTGTGTGTAGCCCGCTGCACCTTTTGCAAACAAAATTAGCGTTTGTTTTGCTAATGTAGCGTTAGCTAGTGCAGCGTTGGCTAGTGCAGCTACTTCCGCAACAACATCGGGGGACCTCCGGGCGACGTTTGAGTCTACGTCAACCCTAAAAGCGGAGGTGCTGTGGACGCTAAAATACCGTAGCTAAACACCAATCATACAACAGCATGAAGACAGCAGAGCTCTGACTATAGCTCTTGTCACACACACACACACACACACACACACACACACACACACACTCACACACACACTTTTTGTCTAGCACAGTTCAGTGTACTGTTATGCTGTTATGTTCAGTCATCGTTCTTATGTTGAACATGAATACATTGACTTTGTAAGTAATTATGGGACGAATTTCTTCTTTCCTAGCAATTTTCCTTCATACTTTCTTGCCGTGAAATAGGTCTTACATTCTATTCAAAGTGGTCTTAAAAAGTCTTAAATTTGAGTTGGTGAAACCGGCAGGAACCCTGTATATGGGTTATATATATATTTTACGCCTTTTTGTGCTCTTCCAGGAGGCTCAGTGACACCCCGGGCGCCAGCAGCGGCGGCGGCGGCACAAAGAAAGACGGCCTCCCCCCCTCCCTCATGTCTCGCACTGCCGGACAGCGAGCCTCCTCTCAGCCGACCCCCGAAGTGGATCCTCAGACGATCCTCAAAGCTCTGTTCAAGTCCACCTCTCAGTCCAGCTCCTCCAGCGAGAGCCCCAGCGCACAGGCCACCGCCTTCCGCATCAAGATATAGATCCAGTGTCTGTTCATTCACACATTACTGCTTTCTCAGTGTTCTCGTACAAACGCCCACATTCTACTCATGTGAAACAGGTTTTTACACATTTGATAAACGTGACTTCTCCAGGCGGGACATTTTGTGGATGCACAACATGTTGATGATGTTTGTTCCTGATTAGAGGAAGGAAAGTGTGATGTGATTTGTTTAATCCAATGTCTTGGGGGATGCCAAATTAATATTATATTGGGATTTTTTTTTTCTTTCTGTCAATGCAATACCAGCCCATTTTGATAAGTTTAGTTTTTTTTTTTAATACTCCAGTTTATTTCCCCCCCTTTCCAAGATAAAGGATATGACAAAAAGACCTAGAAAACCAATTGAGACGCATTGGAGTAATTTAGGGATACATTTTGTGTAAGGCTCGTCCACACAGGTGCGTTCAGGTTTGTCTGTACCTTTTCAGAACAGGAAATTAAGCAGACATTCAATGTGGGTTAATCACAGATGTTCATAAAACGACATGTTTTCCGTGAACCAGTTTTCAAACAGTCCTATTGTGTTTGTTTTTTATTTACCGTCTTTGTAGCATCGAGGTTCCTGTGTGCTGCGTTTGTGACTGGTTTTACTTGGTTGTCCAGTAAAGAAAGCAGTATGCATTTAATTCTTCCTAGTATACTTTACACATGCTTTTTGTTCAAAGATTGTAAATTACTTTCTATTGCTTTCTTGGTATGTAAGTCAAGAGACTGGAGCGGTCAGATCTGTCTGTGAAATGTCAGCATTAAATATCTAGCTTTGTAGATTGCTGTCTGAGTCTTTCCTGCCATGTGATGAAGGATGAAATGCATTCTTCTAGAAACCAGACTAAATGGTTTATTGATTAACAGCATTTATTCTTTCCTACTATCTTTTAGTTTATTTGAATTTCTCGATTCTATAAACTAACCATAGCTGTTCAATTTATATTTGTAGTTACAATTTTTTTAATACATCAACTTTAATATTACCATATACAATGAAATAGCCCCAAAAATGTGGTTATTGTGAAGCTGGAATTCTCGTTGGCTGATCTGCTCGGGAATTTACAAATCAACCTTAAAGGGGACCTATCATGCAAAATGCACTTTTTTATGTCTTTTATACATAACTATGTGTCCCCGGTGTGTCGGGGAACTCGCGCAGCGTCAGAAAATAAAACCCTCTCTCTTTTCCTCCGTACCCAAATCTCTAAAAACGGGGGTACAACGGAGCTGATCCAGATTTGCGTCCGATATGACGCAATATCGGAAATGTAGGCTGGCTTTACACCCACGGCCCTATCAGAAACAATGCCCGACTGTTTTGGATGTAATATGGATGGTGTTTACATTAGCATCGCTAACACTCAGAGCTAACCTGTACTGGAGAGCATGTGTGTGAAGAAGCAGGAAATAAAAAGGAACTCACCTTGTGGTATAACCGGCAAGAGAGAAAGCCTTTGAGCTCCATACTGTTTCAGAAATAATCCTTGATAATCCATGATATGGCGTTTCATCACGGCAGTATTTAGTTTAGACAGTAGCTGCCGGCATGAGCTCAGCCCCCTCCTTTTTTATTTTTTATCAATTTCCTTTTTAAAAAAAAAAAAGCTTTATACCTCAAATCAACACTTTTGAAACAGGAAGTGAAATAGAGGGATATGAGGCATGGCTAGAATGGGTGATCTGTTTGGTATTTTGAGCAAAACACTATATTTTTCTATATATCTGAGACCTATGCTTTTGCCTAAAAATAGCATGATAGGTGCACTTTAATATTACCGTCTTTAGTTATGAGGTTAAATGGAAACTGGAATGTACTGATGTGCTCAACATTTTATAAATAAAATCATTCATCTTTAAAAACAAATGTAATATATCAATCAATCAAAACTGTATTACAGACTCAGGGTCCAGATAAAAAACAAGACATTACATATCATAAATTACATACACAGCATAAAAAAAAATTCATAGTTTAAGAATAATTTAAATCAGTGTCCTACAAAGAGACAACTATACCAATGTCTCCACAGCTGTGATTGGTAGCGTGTAGTACTAAACCTTATGTTTGATAAGGCCAAGAGGATTTCATTATCAGAGTCATTAAGCCGGCAAATACATTTATACATGACATTTCTGAAAACAGCTTGTCGAGTATTGACTCCTGCAGCCACAAACATTTCACTTGCACTAGACCAGGGGTGTCAAACTCAATTTCATCGCGGGCCACATTAGCATTATGGTTGCACTCAAAGGTCCGGTTGTAACTTTTAAGACTATATAAATATACTTATATAAATATATCATATATATAAAATAATGTATTATATGACATTATTTTCTCTGAATTGGATTATTATCGGATAGGGTAATAACTTCATAATTAACTACGCCTGAAAGCAGAAGTCCAGGGCAAATAATTGCAAGTCTCTTCAGTGCGCATGTCACACAACGAGATGCATTGTGGGACATGTAGTTTATGGGCAACGTGCTTCTGTAAATCGACATGTAACCGTATTATAAACGTATTATATTCTTTGCAAGCTCTTGCGGGCCACATACAATGAAGTCGCGGGCCGGATTTGGCCCCCGGGCCTTGAGTTTGACACCCCTGCCTGCACTAGACCATCGAGGTCTCTTCAGCAATATTCTCATCATGGCATCATTATAAGCTACTTGAAGTTTCCGTAAACTTGCTTTTCTGTAGTTAATATCGTTTCAGCAGCAGATCATTTCCTATTTTTAGTCAAATATGTATGATTGCCACTGAAATGGTAATATAGCTGTATTTAGTTTGGCATCTTCATGTAAGAAAATGTACAAGTAATAACACTTGTATATTTATTGCATCTGAATTACCTTTATTTTTTAAATCTTGAATAGATCACTGGTGCATATCCCAAATATTTGTTTATTGATTTAAAATGTTTTAATAAGAAGTGGTTGATGCTTTTATTCATTAGAAGTATTTATTTTATTATTTTAAAACACTTTATTTTTCGCTACGCACTTCGTTTTAATTCTACTTCCGATGTGAGAGTTCATTCCAAAATGGCGCCGTCCAAGAAGAAACATGCTAGTAACCAGGCTTGTGTTATTCCTGGAGGATTTACAGGTATTTATCATCACAATGTAGTCTTCTATTATCCGATTTCCCCTAACATAGTGATTACATCTCTGACTCGAAGTGTTCTTGCCGTTTTACACGGTGTGAGTGTGTATTACACGTTAGTCTGTTTGCCTGTTGAGACAGTTACTGTCTAATTGTTTTGGCTTTAATTTAATGCTGTGTCTCTTCTCAGTGCTGTCTGTACAGTTCAATTCAGACAGTGTTGCCCAACACAAGCTGTACGTGAAGGAGCACAAAGTCCGGTCGGAGAGGAGCTCACACAGACCGATGGACCGGACGCTGTTTGTGCTCAACATCCCTCCATACTGCTCAGAGGTATTATAGAAACAGTTCAAAGTATGCAGAGTTTTAACAAAATGTGTGATTCAGAGGTGGGAGAAGTACTCGGATGTTGTACTTAAGTAAAAGTAGAAGTACCAGAGTGTAGGGATACTCTGGTACAATAAAAGTACTGCATTCAAAATGTTACTCAAGTAAAAGTAGAAAAGTATCAGCATCAACATATAGTTAAAGTACAAAAAGTAAAAGTAGTCATTGTGCAGATTGGTCCATTTCAGAATAATATATATGATGTTTTATAATTATTGATCATTAAAGTGTTATCAAAGCTGGTATAGGTTGAACTAATTTGTATTATTATATTCAATGCTGTTTAGTTTGTCAATTTTCTCCAGGTGTAACAACTCTTACTAAGTGATAACTGTGTTTTATACTATTATTAGTCCAAATCTGCAAAGTGACTTAAGGTATTAAATACATTTAGTGTAGTAAAAGTACAATATTTAACTCAATACTGACTTGTATTGGAGTACATGTTCTTACTTTACACCACTCTCTGCTTTTAGATGATTTCTTAATATGAAAATGTATTATCCTTTTATATAAAGTATTTCTTGCGATGCTACTGTCTGTGTTTCAGGATGTTGCCAAACAGATGTTCTCTCAGTTCGGTTCTGTTCAGTCCGTGGAGCTGAGGGACCATCCCGGTTCCTCTCAGGACTCTGGACCCAAGATATCCAAGTTCTTCAGACCAGCTGCCAAACAGGTCAGCAGCTCTTTCTGATCGAATGAGAAAACATCCACTATCATATACGGCATTTTTAAGGGTAATTATATGGCTGAAGAAATGGTGAAACATGCTCTCTATTGATACCAGGACAGCAGAAAGACTACATATCTTCTGTTTGCCGACGGAAAACCCTCCCATTCCTCTTCACCGTGGCCAATGATAACAAACACATTAAAAACGTGTCTCTTAGCTATGTAGCATTTGGCTCTTTTAGCACTTAAAATAGTTTGTCTCATTGAAAGCTGGATACTTTCTGTTTCGAGTTTATCTCCGTGGTTGATTGCATGTATTGTAAGTCACTTTGGTTAAAAGCATCAGCTGAATTAAAATTAAATGTTTTTTTGTGTCTTTGTTTGTTCCTTCCAGGGTTTCAAAGTGGGCTACGTTGTGTTTGAAAACTCCTCCAGTATAGCAGCAGCTAAATCACACCCTCATAATGTTCCTCTGGTGGTCTGCACAGAGAAGCGTCGGGTGAAGACAGGAACACAGAGTGAGTGCTACTGTATTTAAATATCATTTTATAATGGGTTTCTGTAGCACTAAATCTTTATGTCTTTATTTGATGTCTTGTAAAGCACTTTGAATTGCCTTGTGTTGAAATGCGCTATATAAATGACCTTGTTTTGCCTCACTGATGAATGTAACTGCAACTAACTTTTATTTTCAGTACCTATTAACCTGTTATCTAGATTTAATTATTTGGTCTATAAAATGTCCAAAAATCGTGAAAATGTTAATCCCAGTTTCTAAAAGCCTGTCTAAGGTTGTCTTGTTCCGTCTTTCCAAAACCCACAGATATTGAGTTTGATATCGAAACAGAGAAAAGCAGGACATTTGTTTTTGAGAGGCTGAAAGCAGCGGTTTTTGCATGAAAAATGACTTCAAGGATTAATCAATTCTCAAATTAGTAAAAATAAATCTTTTGTTGAACACAAAATCCTTGGTTAACCAATCTTTGCAGGTGTAATGTATTAATAGGGCGGTTTGCGTTGCATTTCCATTTTTTTTAAATTAGTCTAGTAGTACAATATCCGTGTTTATCGAGCACATTTAAACACAAATAAAATCCACCTCTTGACTCATTCCTGTTATTTGTTTCTCTTATTTACACCAGAATGGATTCAGCAGTACACAGAATCTTTCATTCATACGGATAACCTGCAAAAAATAGTCGACTCCTTCATGGAGGGCTACGACAAACGGAAAAAGGAGGTGAGAAATCTGCAGCTCATATTGTCTCAATCCCATCTATCCAACATGTGGACTTTAAGATGTGTTTTCTGTCTCTTAGGAAGAGGAGAAGCAGAAGGAGGAGGCCGAGCAGCAACAGGAGGATGAGGAGGGCTGGGTGAAAGTCACCAGAGGAACGAAGGCCCGCCCCCACAGCGAGGCAGCCAATAAGAAGACTCTGCAGAAGGAGATCAGGAAGAAGAAGAGGAAGGAGCTCATGAACTTCTACACCTGGCAGCACAGAAACACCCAGAAAGAACGTAAGTAGACAACGATACTCTACCTGCCGACTATAGTAGGAGATAAAGAAGCTTTTCACAATAAAATGCCTTGTTGGGGCTAACTATGTATATTCTTTATTTGTTTTTCAGATATTGCTGAACTAAGGAAAAAGTTTGAGGAGGACAAACAGAGAATAGCTCTCCTGAGGGCGCAGAGAAAGTTCAAACCTTACTGAATCAACTTCCTTTCATTCCTTGTTTCACTGCTTTAGTGTGTTTTAGTTACTTTATAACCTGGAGCATTTCTTTGTCAATAAACTATTAAACTGACTGACTTATCTTCATCATTATTGAATTAGTGGCACCTCACAGGAGAAGAATTACATTTAGGAAATAATAGGCGCTTTCACACCGGAGTACTTTTCCCTTTTAGTTCCGATAGTGCCTGGAATTTTGCGTTCACATCAAAAAGAGAACTTAGTTCATGACAACTTTTAACCCCTTTTTAGTGCCTGCTAGAGAGGTGGGACTATCCTGGGGAGAAAAAAGTACCAATTTCTGATTGGCTGGGCGAATTGCAAACCACACCCCGTAAAACTCTGAAAAGTTTTTTTCAGCCGCCATTGTATTTGCTGGCATTAGCATTAGCATCGCGCACCAACGGAGAGAGAATAACTCATGGCAACACAAAAAAAAACATGGGAGCAGTGGAGGGATGAGGAGGTGTTGGCGTTCTGGCGATTTACTCGGAAGGCTTCAGTAGAAGCTGCTGGGAGTCCCAGCAGCTTCTACTGAAGCCAGTCCCCAACTCCGGGGACTTCCGGCCGGGGACTTTGGGTGGCAGTATACACCGTGAAGTGGTTTGCGGCCTGCCAGTAAACCCAAAACAGAAGAAGAAGTGACGTCAGCGGCTTCATTTGCGTAATCTTCCCTCAGGGAACTTATTCCGGTGTGAACGCGATCGGCTCTTTAGTTCCATGGGGGTACTAAGTGCCGGGAACTAAGTGCGGCAAAGTACTTGGTGTGAAAGCGGCTAATGTATTTCAATTGGGACCAAGTACCAATTCCGTTTTTTATAAATAAATCTGTTATCGTCAAGTAAAAACAATATTTGGGCCTGGATTTTATAAAAAGTAAGTAGCCATAATGCTTAACTACAGCTTTAGATATTAAAAAGAGGGGAGTTTTGGAAAATCGTTGTTGTACTTTTACAACTTTTCATGAAATGGCAATTTAAAGTTTTATTAAAGAAGGGCAAATTCGCAATAGAAACAGGATTAAAACCGGGTGGTGCACCTTTTTGTTATTATAGACCCCTCTCATTGCCATTACTCCTTTTTGCCAATTGGCATGAAATCAAACACACATACCAACATTCATGACCTCCATGCCAAATGTGAGCCTCCTAGGGCAAAACATGGCTGCCAATGTTTGGTTACATTTGGCTGCTGGGTGATGCTAAAAATTAGCTAATGTTTTGTTTTTTATAAAATAACTAATTAGCCATAGTGTCTCAAGATATTACGATCAATTAAAAGCACAAAACTCGACTGAATGCCAACTACATACGATTAAATGTTTTTTATTGACATTTTTCACCGTCAACTTGTTCTTGGACTCTCTTTGCTTCTGGCTTCTGCCTCTTTCTGATGCTGGACCACACGGTGAACATCAGGATGAAGATCAGAGCAACTCCGACACCACAGAGAATATACATCGTCACCTGAAACACTGAGAAACAGAGGGAAAACGATTTAAAGGTCCCCTATTATACTGTTTTTCATCAATATATTATAGGTCTCAGATATATACAGAACATGTCTCTGAAGTGTTTGGCTCCAAACACCAAACAGATCATTGCAGCATCCCATAATCCCCTCTGTTTCAGCCCTGTTTCCAAAGTGCTGATTCTCTGTCTGTTACTTTAGATGAAAATAAGGAGCCCCTCCCCACGCCCCTCTGAGAGATATTTGGTTAAAAAGAACACAATGGTGATCTATGAGGAGATTCAGGTGATAAGGTGGGGGGGGGGGGTTACCTTGGTTGCTGATTGGCTAATGGTTACACAAGCCAAAACATCGTTATGACATCATAAAGTGGCCAAAATCTGATCAGCTCATTTTCAGACAGGTTTTTATATAAATGGATCAGGACAAAAAGAGAGAGAATCTTTGTTCCTGAAACTTTCAGAGTCTCTTCACACAAAGGGGACACATGTTGATGTAGAAGAGACATGAAGAAGAGGGGACACATGTTGATGTAGAAGAGACATGAAGAAGAGGGGACACATGTTGATGTAGAAGAGACATGAAGAAGAGGGGACACATGTTGATGTAGAAGAGACATGAAGAAGAGGAGACACATGTTGATGTAGAAGAGACATGAAGAAGAGGGGACACATGTTGATGTAGAAGAGACATGAAGAAGAGGGGACACATGTTGATGTAGAAGAGACATGAAGAAGAGGGGACACATGTTGATGTAGAAGAGACATGAAGAAGAGGGGACACATGTTGATGTAGAAGAGACATGAAGAAGAGGGGACACATGTTGATGTAGAAGAGACATGAAGAAGAGGGGACACATGTTGATGTAGAAGAGACATGAAGAAGAGGGGACACATGAACAAGTGGATTTTGCACAATAGGTGACCTTTAAGTATTCTGTTTAGACGTGGTAACTTCAGTGTAGATCAGGACTTACTCTTCTTCTGTCTGGCACACAGACTCTCCTCTGGCTCGGTGCTGTTCTGACCCAGCAGCAGCGGTCCTAAAGAGACCAGCTGGACCTGGTCTGACTCAGCGTCTCTCCTCTGTCTCTCCCCCTCAGAGGCTGTGTGAGCAGAGGATAACGTTTACCACATTTACACACCTCATATCAGGGCTGTAATATAACTAAGTACATTTTCTCAATACTGTACTTTGGAGATACTTGTACCTTAACGGAGTTATATTTTATTTATGCGTTTAAGCTTTATTTTGTTTGTCATCTGTAGTAAAGCAAACATTTCCCAAATTTGGATCAATAAAGTACTTATCTATCTATGTACCTGTCTATCTACGTACCTACCTGTCTATCTACGTACCTATCTATGTACCTACCTATCTATCTATCTACGTGCCTACCTATCTACCGACGTACCTATCTACCTATCTATCTATCTATGTACCCATCTATGTACCCATCTATGTACCCATCTATGTACCCATCTATGTACCCATCTATGTACCCATCTATGTACCCATCTATGTACCCATCTATGTACCCATCTACCTATCTATCTATGTACGTACCTATCTACGTACCTATCTACGTACCTATCTACGTACCTACGTACCTATCTACGTACCTATCTACCTATCTACGTACCTATCTACCTATCTACGTACCTATCTACCTATCTACGTACCTATCTACCTATCTATGTACCTATCTATGTACCCATCTATGTACCCATCTACCTATGTATCTATGTACGTACCTATCTACCTATCCATCTACCTATCTATCTATGTACGTACCTATCTACCTATCTACGTACCTATCTACCTATCTACGTACCTATCTACCTATCTACGTACCTATCTACGTACCTATCTATGTACCTATCTATGTACCCATCTACCTATGTATCTATGTACGTACCTATCTACCTATCCATCTACGTACCCATCTACCTATCTATCTATGTACGTACCTATCTACGTACCTATCTACCTATCTACGTACCTATCTACCTATCTACGTACCTATCTACCTATCTACGTACCTATCTATGTACCCATCTACCTATGTACGTACCTATCTACCTATCCATCTACGTACCCATCTACCTATCTATCTATCTACGTACCTATCTACCTATCTACGTACCTATCTACGTACCTATCTACCTATCTACGTACCCATCTACCTATCTATGTACCTATCTATGTACCCATCTACCTATCTATCTATGTACGTACCTATCTATCTATCTATCTACATACCTATCTATCTATCTATCTACATACCTATCTATCTATCTATCCATCTACGTACCTATCTATCTATCTATCTATCTATGTACCTATCTACCTATCTATCTATCTATCTATCTACGTACCTATCTATCTACGTACCTATCTATCTATCTATAGTCCCTGGAAAGAAGTATATACAATTATGAGAAATATGCAAAATATGCAGAAGCATGCTCACGATACAGGATATGCTAACAAAAACAAACATAAACATATATATTACACAGCACTAGTACAGAAAGTATCAATCATTTTGCACTAATTGAATACATTTGTTTCTGATAACAAGTCATTCTATTTTGCTATTTGAAGTATATCTTCACATTTTTCATTACTTTTGCTGAAGTAGTATTTCTAACTCTGGACTAATTCCGTTTTTTCTTAAATTTTTTATACACAATTTTTACTACAATTTACAAATGAGTATTCCCACTTTTACCCCTTCCACCCTTGCCACATACAAACTGCAATTATTGTAATGTACTCACAGACGATGGAGCATTTCTGTGCACAGTCGACATCATCCGTGCAGATTTCCACCCAACAGAAGAAGTACATCTGATGGACGGAATATACATGTTTTCAGATATATACTTTTGTTTTTACATATTTAGAAACGTGGATGTGATAAGCTTACCTCCTCCACACTGGGACTGCCGGTATGAGGGTCTGAGAAGGCAAACATCTCGACATCAAACCTCCGGACTTGGGAGTGGGTGGTGGTCTTCTGGTTGTTTTCAGGGATGACGCTCCTCATTGTGTCCAAAGGGTTGGGACATCTAACCAGGTGGAGAAAATAATTGCACATTATTTCAATATTTCACAGGGATATACTAACATATTTGAGTCTTTTAGGATTGCACAATTATTCCACATTTCATTGAAGTTGCAATATGGACTAGTGCAATATTCAAATGGCAGAAAGCACAATATTATTGAAATACTTTGTTTACTTCCTGAACGAAGTGACATCACTAAGTAACACTCGCGCTTCTATTGGCTAGCGCTCCAACACATTGTACGTGATATGCTAAGGGAAGGGACATCTCTAAGCTGGTTGACAAATCACAACAGAGCCGGCCAGCTAACCAATCAGAACAGACTGGGCTCTGGTTTCAGACAGAGGGTGAAAAGAGGTGCTGCAGCACAGGCAGTATGAGAACAATAAAGAGCTTTTTGAACATCAAAGCATGGAGACATGTCCCAGTAGAGACACTACATACTGATATACACCTGAACATCAGCAGGAGAGGACTCTTTAAAGTAGAGACACTACATACTGATATACACCTGAACATCAGCAGGAGAGGACTCCTTAAAGTAGAGACACTACATACTGATATACACCTGAACATCAGCAGGAGAGGACTCTTTAAAGTAGAGACACTACATACTGATATACACCTGAACATCAGCAGGAGAGGACTCTTTAAAGAAGAGACACTACATACTGATATACACCTGAACATCAGCAGGAGAGGACTCTTTAAAGAAGAGACACTACATACTGATATACACCTGAACATCAGCAGGAGAGGACTCTTTAAAGTAGAGACACTACATACTGATATACACCTGCACATCAGCAGGAGAGGACTCTTTAAAGAGACACTACATACTGATATGAACCTGAAAATGAGCAGGATATGTCCTCTTTAAAACCAAGGTAGTATCACTTAAAATGATTGAAAAGCTAATGAACTTGCAGGATGTTTGCCATTATAGTTTGTGTCTTCATGGCTGATTGCACCTATTGTCACTTTGAATGAAAAATATCATGTAATTTAAATTCATGGATCAAATTCGACAGCCCTATTCTGCATGCCTCTTAATATTTCCCAATCTCCTCTGATGTCACGTCTGAACTCCTCTCCACCTTACCCGTCATAGAGCAGCGTCCACACAGAGTGTCTAGACGCAGGATAGGCGAAGCAGTCCCTCACTCGTAGGGAAAGAGTTGGGTCTAGTGACGGCTGGGCGATGGAGATCTCCACGTACACAATTTTGCGCAGCGGAAAGGACACAGGAAGCTGGTCCTCAGGGAAGAAGGATGTGAAGGATGCATCTAGAGGAGCACATAGTCACAAACAGTCACCAAGGTTTAGTTCAATTCCTTTTATTTATTTATTTTTTTATTGGGTTTTTTTCAACAGCATACAGTTATTCTATCAGAGCATGTATCAAAAGTAGGTAAACAAATCTTCAAAAATAGGTAGAATAACAATGTAAATACTGCTTAACACCAGGGCAAACTAAATCCCACACAGACAGAAGACAAACAAAAACAGACAAACAACAAATAAACAAATAAATAAATAGAAAACCAGTCAGTTAAAACAAAAATGTCAATAATAAACAATAACTGTCAGTACGGCAGCACCTCCTCCCCGCGACAACCCGTCTAGTGTTGGGACCCCTCCAAAATGCAAAAGTTGAATCAGGAATGACTGGGAAGCTCAATGCATTTCCATACTGGACATTATTACCTTGGGCTATCCTCATCTGCACTGCGATGGTTCCCAGTCCGACCACAGTAGGGGGGTTGGTCACCGGAAACAAGGAGCGTAACCCTGCTGCACGCTTTAGATCTGAGGCGTCGTACTCACACTGCACCTGGAGACTGAAAGTACCAGAAAAATCTGTCATTTATCAACAGGAATAATTATCTTACACTAAATCATGGGAAGATTGTGAGGCAATGAGCGTAGACTAAAAAGCCACACAGCCGTAATAGTTGTTTAACCTCTTATAGTTGTCGTTTCGTGACTTTGTAGTTTTTATGCATCTACAGTAGTCACATCTTTTTTATAGCCCAATCTCACAAAGCATGCCTCTGTGGTAATTTCCCGCTTTTTTGTAGTGGTTTTAAGTCTCTTTTTGGTTGTTTTTACCCTTTTCTTAGTTGTTTTATGTATTTTCCAAGTCTTTTTCAGTTTGTATCATTCTCTTTGTAGTTGCTTCGAGTCTCTGTGGATTTTATTTTTCCCCTTCATAATATTTATGAGTCTCTGTTGTCTCTTTGCAGCAGTTTTGCATTTGATTATTTTAGTCTTTTAATGTCTCTTTGTAGTCCTATCATGTTTCTTCGTGGTGATTTTGAGTGTCTTCCTGACAAGAGAAGATAACATGTTTCCATCAGCCTAACAGTAGTGTGCAGAAGATGCTCAAAACAAACCTCACCTAAATGGAGAATGATTGATTATACTTTTCGTGTGCAGCTCTTCCACTTCCACCTCATAGATCACCACATCTGCATCCACCTAAACGCCAAGCAGAGAAGAAAGGATACAGACTCAAGCAAAAACAAAACTTCTCCAAGCCAAATGCAAATGCTATTTTGTCCTAATTCTAGATATCTTAAGTTGGAATCAAACTGAAGCATTACCCTTAACTTTGCCCCACACTCCGTGAGTCTGATCTTGAAGACAGCTGTATCTGGTGTGGTGATCACAGGGAAACACTGAGGCTGGTCCTTCACTATGAGGCTGCTGGGATCAAAGGTCTTCTCTGTGTCTGAGGCCGTCACGGAGAAGATAAAGTGTCCGTCCACAGAGCAGGCTGAGGGACACAGGGACATCTTTACAAACAAGCATGCAGAGGTGGGAAGTAGTGAAGTACAAATACTTCGTTACTGTACTTAACTAAATGTTTCTGGTATAAGTACTTTACTCCACTACTTATTCTAACGACTTTTTACATTTTGAACACAAATACCTGTACTTTCTACTTCTTACACGTTGAACACAAATACCTGTACTTTCTACTTCTTACATTTCCCAAACAGGCTGGTTCCTTTAGTTTGAATGTGTGTTTGGTGGCGTGGTCATTATTATTTAGAGTCATTGCGTGCCTATTGATTTGAACACGATCCGTGTATCCATCATTTCCTGGTCTTCTCTAAAGAAGAGGGACCAATGAAAACGTTGTCATGTTGCCGTTGTTCAGCATGGAAACATTCATTAGCTAACAATGACATTATTGTTCTATTAATATAAAGGGAGGTCAGGTACTCTTTAAAACAGCTGCTAGTTATGGATACTTTTTACTTAAGTACATTTCAAAGCCTTCTTTACTTTTACTTGAGTAAAGAAGTTCAGTCAGTACTTCTACTTTCACCAGAGTATTTTTAAACACGAGTATCTATTCTGTACTTCTACTTGAGTAAAGGATGTGTGTACTCTTGCCATCTCTGCAAGCATGGTCAACATATGGACTTATTTGGTGGGAAATGACACTA
Organism: Trematomus bernacchii; assembly: GCF_902827165.1. Taxonomy (NCBI): domain Eukaryota; kingdom Metazoa; phylum Chordata; class Actinopteri; order Perciformes; family Nototheniidae; genus Trematomus; species Trematomus bernacchii. Next base: position 28,913,748 of record NW_022987720.1, read on the forward strand.
TTATTAATCCTCATGAACAGCACTTCACTTGTACAAATGGCCACCTCACCATTGAGTCTGTAGTAGCAGGTTGAATCTTCAGCGTCGTAGCAGCATCCCTGTTTGATGCAGGCCTCTCTAGAGATGCTTTGGTGACCACAGTCCACTCTGAGAACTCGTTCTGTGGCACAGTCTCCAGGGAATGCTAGAGGAGAGGATGCATTAGTGTCTGAATCTAACACAGTGAATGGTGTCATGCTAAAAAGCCAGGCTAAGACCAGGATTCAACGGGAAATGTGTTGATTTAAGTGATAGAAACGGATGAAAAATTAAGGCTGACTTCACTTATAGAAAATATAACTATGTCAATATGATTGTTACACTCATCAGCCGTCTCCACTCACATTCTGGGATGCGTTTGGTCCTCTCGCTGTGTCTCTTTATCAGAGGACAGCTGATGGTTACATTGAACCACCCGTCCTCTCCTGTTAGCTGAACGTTCAGAGGGACGATGGCTCTGCTGCCCTGAGGATCAAAAGTCATGTTAATGTTTACGTTAAGAAGCTATGTACACATGTTGCGTTATATGCGCACACAAACACATCGTGCATGGTCTCTTTGTAGTAGATTGTGTCTCTTTGTAGTCGTTTTGAGTCTCTTTGTGATTGTCTGTGACTTTAAATGTCCCATTTCCTGTACATTTTTAAGTCGACACAAGGGTAATATACAAATGCACTATGGAAGATGATTAGAGGCACCTAAACATTTTAAGAATTAAGAACAAAGCCAGAAATCGGACTGAGAACTCGGATAGATTTTTCACATTATGCAGCCCTAATCCTCATCCATAGTGCATGTGTATATTCCTTATTTTGTAGACCTCTCCATATATAGAAAATATGGATATTACAAGCTCAAAATGCACTAAGTGTTTCACTATTTATACCAATCAATAGTGTTGTATTACTTGCAGATATTGTAGGAGAGACATACGAGAAACACAACGTTGAACACATCCAAAAATACTTTTCATACAGTCCCTTATTTTACCTCAATCTGTGCATAGCAGCTGTCATATCTGCTGTAGAAGGCCAGGCTCTGGTTCCTCTCTCGGCCCAGTCTCACCCCACAGGAGCCCTCAGTCTCAGGCACTGGGATGGCGGCCCCTGTCTTATCTAATAAAACAACAACGGTATTGATAGATTCAATGGTGAGGGTCTACTTAGAAGTTAAATGATTGCCAACCATATTAACAGAGGTGGGAGAAGTACTCAGATCTTGTACTTAAGTAAAAGTAGAAGTACCAGAGTGTATGAATACTCCGTTACAGTAAAAGTCCTGCAATCAAAATATTACTCAAGTAAAAGTAGAAAAGTATTAGCATCAAATACGTACCAAAAGTAAAAGTAGTCATTGTGCAGATTGGTCCATTTATTTACTTTGTTATCAAAGCTATGTATACATATTTAAGTTCAGTACTTGGGTAAATTCTACTTAGTTACTTTACCAGCACCAGACACTTTTTATGGACAATCTTGCACTAATGTACATTCCCAAAGATATTGAAGTGACTGTTATTTTGTATATATTGATTGTTGTGTTTTTATCTTAATGTGTGCATATGTATAAATGTGTTGATTGTGTAGGATATACATATTTTATACATTTATGTATTTTTGTATGCGGGATTTCGATCTCTCCGTCTGTACACACAAACTCAAAGATTGACAATAAAGTTGACTTTGACTGACTTACACCACTGCATTTTACGGGTGGGAAATAGAGTCCTGCAACGTATAATGCAATCTCACCTTTAACGTGCACATTACTCCTGACCAGAGGACCAAACACAGCTCGGATCCTCCGGCCAGAGCAGGTGACTCTGGGCACGTGCTGCTCCTCAGGTGTTTCCATCAGCCCGATGGCAGAGGAACACCAGCAGTGCTGCGTCATCATGGCAACAAATAAAGTAATCCAACAAAGTTTCTCACAGTGATAATTCATCTTCTTGTGGTTTAGATATGTCGAGTTATACGGTTTTAAGTCCCGGAAATATCACGTCCTTTCTTCGACGCTGGGAAGAGGTCACGTGACTTGTGTTAATTAGAGTTAATTAGTTTGAAGCTTGTTGGGTTTTCTACCAGAGCGAGAGATTCAGCACGTGGTGCTTATTTATATTTTAAAAGTTAAAATGATGTCAAAAAACAAAACATTAATGCATGTCAGAAGTTAAACTTTACTCAAAGAAGTGTGTCTAAGAAATATGAATATTATCTTTAAAATATAGTTTTATACCAAAAACTATATATTTTGAAAAATAATTACAAAAATAAAAGGTTTTTTGATTATTATTATTATTATTGTTTATACTTTCTTGCAATGTGGCTTTCTTTATTCATTGAAAGTGTATGGGTGATTGTTTGCACATTCTTATATCAAAAAAATATATGTATTTATTGTATAAAAAGATATTTACATTTTTCACATACATTTCTATACAATAAAAATAATTAATATTGAGAAAGACAGAAAGAGCTGCTGGGGTTAAACCTGCTTTGCAAAGTAATTCATCACGAGTTGGTTATTAATAAAGAAGGTCAATGTTTAAATAATTAAATAAGATTAAATAATACATATCATGCTGGGGACATCTTTGGTCCTGAGGGAGCCATTAAAGGAAATCATTGCATAACTTAAAGGTCTCGCTAACCTTACCCCATCTCCCTTTGGCAGTTCTTGTTCCCATATGATTATTACAACCTTTATTCACTGCTGCATCAATGAGTGTCTTTATACTCTGTCCTGACACATCTGTCTGTGATTTCAATTAAAACTCCATTCATTCTTCAAATAAGGTTTGGAATCAATTTAATAAGCTCACATATTAAATTCCAATGTGAACCCCATAGCCTTCCTCTAATTTATAACTCATATTGGTTACATTTTATGGGAATAAGATGGTTTCAATCACCTCATAGACACCGTTTCTCTATAATAAATTATTTCTATACGACTATGGGGATACCAGAACATTAAAGATTCAGATTCAAGATTCAAAGGCTTTATTGTCATATGCACAATGGCTATAGCGTATTTTTGGCAATAAAATAAATCTTATGTCTAAGGCTCCTCGAACAATGCAAAGTTAAATAAACCTACAAAATGAAATATTGTAAGAAGACATAGGAATACAATCCTGCAAGAGAATGGTACAAGTGACACAATGGTGCAAGTAAAAGGCAGACATATGTCAACTAAATGCATGTAAAATATAAAAACAGAATGTAAACAGACATGATGAACTCCTATGGAAGTCAACACTGTTATTTGACCCTCCATCACATGTCCAACAGTGATCTAATGGACAGTATGATGACTCAGCAGCTCTTATGATAATAGGGTTTAATCTCCACTCCACGGTCAATCACGAGTTGTGGCACCGTGTCGTGACGTAGGCCGTGACGTCAGTTTGTTGGGCTTCCCCGGTGGTCATATTTTAGCACAGAAGCAGGAGATCAGAAAACGTCTCCAAAACATGGCTCTGAATCGGAATCACTCGCAAAACGGCGGCGTTTTGATAAACAACGGAGAAAGGTACGTGTGTTACACTCCTCAAATTATGTTTACTGAATTTATCATCTAGCTTTCGCCTCTTTTTCCTGGCTTGTTTACCTTTCCACTTTCCCAGTGCGTAGTCAACATTATGCTAGCCGGCCTGGCTAACATTAGCATAAATAGCTAACGCATTTGTTCCACTTTTGACGTTTGCGTCAGCTGTGTATGTCATGTCCGGGCAATTGAAATATTGCTATTAGTGTTTGAATGCGGGCTTTACAATATTGACTGGCTTTATAGCCTCTGTATATGTTGACAGTTGGTTTAGCTATTTAGCTAGAAGGCTAACTTGTTACGTTAGCCCACTACAGAACCGGAAGTAGCGTTCGCTTTCGTTTGGGTGTTGTTGACATAACAGTTATCCAATGTATTGTATAATGTGGGTTAGAAGCAGTGGTGTAATGTTACTAAGTACATTTACTCCTGTACTTGAACTGTACCAAATTGAGGTACCTTTTACTTGTCTTGGGTTTCATACTGTGCTACTTCATACTTTCACTCCACTACATTGTTTTAAAGCTTTAGTTACTTAGATCTAGAATGGGAATATAAATCAAATACTTAATTGGCATATATCATTAGGGTTCAGCTACCCAGTATTATATAAAGTAATACAAATAAACCCCTCTTTTACCAAGTGCAACATTGAAGAGATGAGCAAAGTAATGCATCAATACTTACAATAATTGAAAATATATGGTGCTTAAATGGGCCAATCTTCATAATGAGTTATTTTACTTTTGGTACTTAAGTATATTTTGATGTTATTACTTATTTGCTTTTACTGAAGTTTTCCCGAGTATTCCTACACTGTGATATTTCAACTTTTGCTTAAGTACAAGATAAGAGTACCACCTCTTGTTATATATCTAATTGACGTTTAATGAATTCTTCCTGCTTTTATCAAGGGTTGCTCGTGTTAAAAGCACTGTGTTGATTAATTCAGGTTTCATACCAAGTTATGTGCACTTCGTGTTTCCAGTCTAAAGAACACATATCTTTTACTAACTTTTTCACAGCCAGGAAATTATCAGACTGTTCCTTTAATATTGTGTGAAGTGTGTTAGCTACATGTTTTGAAGTACAGTAGTTTCAAGCATTGCTCACATGCAAATTCTTACATAATCGTACATTAGATATTTTCCAGTGACTACCTAATTGTTTAACCTGCTGCTTTTCTTCCTTTCACAGTGTTTTAAGGGAATGCAAGAATGTGGAGCTGTCATTCAGCGATGTCAACTGCAAGACAGACCTGCTTAAAGGGACCAAAAAGGGCACCGTTTATCTCACACCATACAGGGTACAACCAGAAACACATTAAATATGTGTCATTTGTTTTGCTGCTGTTTTCTTGAATGGAAAGTGGGCATCGTGCTGTAACTCTCCTCACCTAATCTCTCGTCTCTTCCCTTGTGTAGCTGCTGTTTGTGTCCAGTAATACCAAGGATTGCATGGGGTCAGCCATGTTCCCCTATTATCTGATGAAGGGCTGCAGCATCGAGCAGCCAGTCTTTAATGCAAACTACATTAAAGGGACGGTGTCTGCTGAGGCTGGTGGTAAGTGGCCTTTGATTTTCACTCTGATTTCTGTCATGAATTGAATTGTCCTATTGGTTTTGTCTAAATGTATTTATGCTGCTTGTTTATGTATTTATTGATGTACAGCACTTTGGTCAACTCTGTTGTTTTTAAATGTGCTATATAAATAAAGTTGGATTGGATGAATGGTCAGACTGTAGCTTTCCGTATTTTCTATTAAAAGTTGTTGTGTCTCCTCCTCAGGTGGCTGGGAGGGCCAGGCCAGCTTCAAGATGTCATTCACCAGCGGAGGAGCCATAGAGGTGGGACAGCATCTCTTCAAACTGGCCACTAATGGTTTGTATAATACTTTCTCTAATGTTTTACAATGCTTAATATTCATTTACTACTCCTGCTAGTGTTTTCCCCACTGTACCTGACCAACTTAGCTCGCATCTGCCCTTACCCAATTTTTGTATTTCTAACCCCCTTATCCACCAGCTCATCTTGAATCTTTAACACAAAAAGCAACAGTAGCAACGTTTTCTGTCGATTCATTAATACGACTTAAGGACATTGTGTAAAGTGGAACAATGCGGTTAAAATGTAGTTGTTTAAGAAATGTATTCTGGGTAAAATACAGGTGACATTATTCCTGCTCTAAAACTAGCCAAACAATATAATTGTTACTCAGACATTTGCTCAAAACATTTTAGTTTCATGGATAGATTATCAAATCTAATTATCATGAGTTTAGCCTTAGCATTTCCTGGTTATGTTATACAGTCTCAAAAGCTGCAGCTTGATTGGCTGTCTTGGCGTGAACACCCTTTAAATTGTTTTAAATGTTTACTTCCTACGATCTGACTCACAGCTTGTTCTCCATCGTAGGAATCCCATCATGCTTTGGTCATGAAATAAGTCTCTTCCTTCACACAATGAAAGGCAGCTCTGTTAACCCATAAAACCCACACTCTTTGGTATCCCTGTGTGTTTGTTGCGTAACACATTTTCTCCTCCTGTGTTCCAGCTTCTCGCGCGGCTCCTGCACAAAACGGTGCCGCCTCTTTCGGCTATCCTTCTCCTGGCATGATGAACGGCTACGGCCCGGCTCCTCCCGCTCCCCCCGCTCCTCAGGGGTACACCTACACACCCTCTCCCCAGCAGAATGGGTTCTACCAGGGCCCCCCCCCTCCAGCTGCCAACATGGGCTACCCCATGCCGATGCCTGCTACAGGTACACAGTCCTTTGTAGTATGATGTTTGAAGGTTTGTCAAACAGCTTGTGTACATAACTTAAATAATATGAACTCAAGGTCTACTCACTAGTTTTTTGTTTAGTTCTTGTTCTAGTTCTTTCACTCTCACAGTGAATACCTTTTTAATTGGTGCTGCAACAATTCATCTTGATTAATTGTTTGGTATACAAAATGGCAGATAAAAGAAAAAGTCCATCCCAGTTCCTCAAAAATCCAGTTGATGTCTTAAAATGTGTTGTTTTGTCAGACCAAAACATAACGATATTAACTTCAATGTCAAATAAAGCAGAGACAATCAGGACATCTCAATATTTGAGTTGCTAAAAAACAAATTTAATGACATTTTTGCATGAAAAATTAGTTTGATCTTTATCTATTATCAAAATATCTGGCTATATTGTTATGTCAATCAAAAATAGCTGCAGCTCTAATTTGAATAAACAGTATTGTGTTTTTCTTGCTGTGCAATCACCTGTTTGTTTGAACCTAGAACAAGCCCTTCATAAAGATACAAATAATAATGGTTTGCCATATTTTTTCTGGCTATCAACTCATCCATTTGTCCAATTATTGTTGCAACCGTTCCTATATTGTAGAAAAATCCAGTATATACCCGTAGTTTCTTTTAGCCTTAAGCCTCCTCCACACATATTTTTATGCAATTTTAGTGTCCAATGTCCTCGTGAAACCCCCGGCTCGAGGCCCTGTTGTTTTTCGGTGTTACTCATTTCCCCAAATAAACTGTAACCTTCTTTGTCCTTCAAACTCCATCCCTCTCTCTTCTCTCTCTCTGTGTTTCAGGAATGTACCCGGCTGGTTTTGACTACATGGCCCCGCCTCCCCCGTACCCTGGGCCTCCCCAAAACTGGGCTGCTGCCCCCCCCCAGAACTGGGCCGCAGCACCACAAGCACCTCAAGCACCTCAAGGTCTCCTACCATCTCCTCCTCTGTTTATTTCTGAATGTATGATCTCTGTACGTCTGTGTCACTGCACCCGTCAGATTGGATCCGTCTGCCTCAAAGTGAATCACTTCGTAGCACGCCACCTAAAAAGGGGTGCTGATGTCTCATCCGTTACACGTCAAAACTCCAGATTTAAACTCTACCTCTCCTTGGCCCACTTAGTTCCCCAGCACCTTGTGGATGTCAGGCTCCCCCTGCATTGGGATGGGCTGTCAGTTTGGCGTATCTTTATTTTTAGGAAGAGCTCGAGTTCTCGGGGTTTGCCTGCAGGCTTTTGTCGGAATGATTCCTGGAGCTTTTTTGTGCTTCACATGACTAATGCTCCCCTCGCAGTGTTTTGGAGCCGCAGCGTCTGTTCCTAAATACGTCCAGTAGTCATCGCTGTCCGTCCTAATCTCCCCGTCTTTGTCACTTCTCATTTTCTGCACAGGTAACTCGAAGGCGGCTGAAGCTGCGGGCTCTGCGTACTACAATCCTAGCAACCCTCACAATGTCTACATGCCCATGGTAAGGTGTTCTCTTGTTTTCTCCTCAGTTAAAAGTTGTGTAGAAGTGACTTGAAGCTGAAGTAAGGCTCGAATGGTGAAAAAAATCAGGTCCTATGTCTTGCCCTTACCACTTCAACCTAAACCACAGAGTAACTATTATGAGGTCATGGAAAGATGTGAAGGAGAATTCATCAGGATTTAGGAAAACAGACTTCCTTGACACTAGGCAACAAAATGGTGATTCACCAGTCGATGTTAATGATGTGCGTCTGCTTTGGCGAAAACTACAATTTTCCGTAGTTCGACTACTAAGTGTATCTAAATACTTCGCCCTTTCAGTCTTCATTTATGAAACATTTATTCAGGGAACCATTACCCCTTGACTTTCCCATGTTGTTTTAATTGGGGCTTTATATACACGGACAGCAGTGAAACATACAGTTTATTACCATGGTTATTGTTTTCCATGCTAGCTCTTATTGTTTTTACATAACTAACATGTGAAAACCGCTTGGAAACATCAACATGCCCGTAAAAAGTCAAAAACAACGCAGCCATTTATACAAATAACAAAACAAAAACTAATGTCAGTTCAGCTTACTGAGTCAGTTTGTAATCCTTGTTTCTTGTCCATTTCTCACATTTTCCTTCAACCTGACTCGATTTACAAAGGTTTTTAAACATTTGTAGGACGGCATTATCTCCTCTCCTTTCGTAAAGGATGCTCCAGTGTATCCTACACTAAAGGAGATCATAAAGGAAGCATTGAAGCTCCTTTCCTATCATCTAGAAAGAATTCAAACAGCTCTTATCATGGCTCCCACATTATGGCGCATTTCCACTGCAGGGCCTCGCACGGCTTAGTACGGTATAGTTAGGCCTTGGTAGGCCAGGCTCACTTTATGCTGCGTTTCCATTACAGTTTAGTAGCTGGGGCAGTAACTATAGTAACGCAGTGTAGGCGGAGCCGTGACGTCATCTTCAATGAGAACCACAAAACCGTTAGCCGTTAGCCCTCAAAGCTCACAGCTCCTCATATCTGTTCAGAAACTAGACAAAAGTTAAACAAGTACAAACCACAGACTGCCTGTGTCATGGCGAATACAGTCGCTGGTTTATTTATGTCTGTATAGGCCGTTGTTGTGAGTGTGGACGGTCGGAGCATATACTGCGTTAGCTTAGCCAATCTCCATTTAGAAAACACGCATTTTAAAAGGTTTTTCGCCTGCCGTCTGTCTGCAGACTTGACAAAGCATTAATTCATGGTTTTTACTAACCGGTATCAGTATGTTGTTACTTCGGCATCATTTTGAAACGTGTATTACAATTAAATCACGGTCAAATATGTTCATTTTGTTGTAGTTGTAGCCAGCGATTCTCTCACTAGTTTAGCATACTCAGCCCGACTCAGCCCTGTTTGTTGGCCCGGAAAGAACCTGGATTTTGGAGAGCAAGAAAAACTGTGAAAAAGTACCCGTTAGCCGGAACTACGCCTAGTGGAAACGCAACAAAAAACGTGCCGGGTTTGGCACGGCACGCTTCAACCGTGCTACGTGCTGCAGTGGAAATGCGCCAAGATACCCTGACCTTTCTCTCCGTTAGCAACCTTCCTCAGAGAAAAACTGTATTCAACCGCATCCTAACCGTTTCCTTTCCCTCACAGGAGCGACCTCCACCATACGCACCTTACCCAAACTCTCCTGAGAAGAAAAGCAACTGAAGCAACATCACTTCAACCACACTCCTCCTCTTCCTCTTCCTCTGTATCTGAAACAAACCCTAAAGCAAGGATGATGGATACTCAGAAAAGAAAAAGCAAGTTAACAGACGGTTCAAAGATGTCAGCGATAATCCACTAACGACATTTTACAAAATCAATCGCATCTTTAAATACCAATTTACTTAAGTTCATGTTACAAGATTGACAACTTGTAACCATAGCTAAACTCATTAAAATTCTCAATGATGGGGTTTACTTCTGTCTAATTCTCTAGCATGTAGGGATGAGCGGAAAACAGAGTGCATTATGGGGAATGTATTTTTTAAGACGGATTTATTACCAAAACATTTTCTAGCAATTTCTGGATTGCGGTTCCTGTAGTTATTAACAATAGCAACTATTATTATTATTATTATTATTATTATTATTATTATTATTATGATCAAATAAGTATTTTGCAGTATCATTGTAGGTACAGTGTGTTTCCTATACAGTTATACGTCAAAATACAATATAAATATGTGTTAAGTGATATGATTGATTCCCATACTGTGACTAAATGTGATCCTGCACTATATCACAGTCCAAATAATTCCATTAATTCTCAATTTAATATATGAAGTAGAGGTTTTTGTTGTGAAAAGGAGCATTGTTGGGAAAAAAGGGGGATCATTTTACATAACAAGTCTATCTATGTGCAATATATTTCAAATGTCAGAAACCAGAACTGTCTTTGTGTAATTACACTAGTGTGAGGTTACAGGGCCCATAGGCTCGCTGTTTGAACCTCTGAATGCAACCCATTAACTCTGGATCGAAGTGTAATACCCCTCATTGAACATCAGTATACGGCTGTTTTATTTGCACACAGTTGAAGTGGATTTGTCTTGTTTTAGTTTGCTTGAATTAACCAAATGTGTGTATATTAATATCTCTTTTGCAATTCATTTTTCCCTTCTGCTGAATTTTGTCTGTCGATTTAAATCTAATAAATAAATCATTTATTGAATTTTGGTATTTGTCATTTATCAGACAGTCTTCAAACGCTGACATTTGTTTGTTTATATTATATATAATATTACTAGTGTTGTACCTTTTTTAATTTTAACATACTTGTATGTAGTATTTTATGATGATATATACTTCCACTCCACTACATTCATTTACCACACTTAGTTACGAGCTGCTCTTTACATATACAAACATGCTTTTATGATATAATGCACTACGGTATTATTGAATTACCCAGCCATTACCCCGGCTCAACATGACAAACTACAACATGACAAACTACAACATGACAAACTACAAACTACAACATGACAAACTACAACATGACAAACTACAAACTACAACATGACAAATAGTACAGCGGATAAGCTCTCATATTATAACAATTGTGCATTTTATGAGAAAAGCATGACATTTCTAACATAGTTAGTGCATACCATAAGGTTTATTTTCAGATGTGGAGGGAAGTCAGATTTGACCCGTGAGGACCGTGAGAGGTCAAATCCAAGATGGCCACCAGTCTCTCGGGTCAAATGTTCAAACACGCTTAATTTTGGAACCAAACATTGTAGAAAAACATTTAAGGTGTCATATCCAACTAAATTAGGGATGCCCAATCATTTGGTGATACTTTTGAGATCGCCAGAATTCAAGAAAATGAATTTAGTTGAAGATAAAGGTAGAAATTGACCAAAAATAAGGTGTGTGTGTGTGTGTGTGTGTGTGTGTGTATCCAACTAAATTAGGGATGCCCAATCATTTGATGATACTTTCGAGATCGCCAGACTTCAAGAAAATGCATTTAGGTGAAGATAAAGGTAGAAATTGACCAAAAATAAGCTGTCAATCAGTTGAAATTTGCTAAATGTGTGTGTGTGGTATATTCCAGTGGATTTATGGTCACCCAGCGCTAGCATTACTACAGAGACTGGAGGAATATGGCTTTACTTGGCACAGTCTGCATGCTGATGAAAACATTTGTTTTTGTCTTCAAATACATACTAACATGATTGTGACGAGCATCATATTTGTTACCCGCCCAACTCTCTAAGTCTAAGTGCTTGAACTCCGTGACAGGAGGATGAAGTATGTATAAATGGATGGAACTATCAACAAAACAGCGTTTTATTCCCCAATGTCATATTTAATAGAAAAATAATAATAATGTAAACCAAAGAGGGAGATGGAAAACAGTTCCATGTAGAGCACAAACAGCTCTCTTAACCCTCGATGTTAACAAAGGGCTGCACTCAACTATAAGGTTCACCGCTGTCCCTTTCCACTTATAGAGGGTTGGGGTTCAATTCCCTGCCTGTCCACCTATAAAGCCAAGGTAGCGCAGCTTTTTTTCTGTTCTTTAGTGGCTCACATGGACATTTAGAGGTCATGCAAAGAAAGGGTTATGTATGTTGTGTGTGTGACAGAGAGTGCAGAGAGAACATTGGCAAAGGGGATTTGTTTGTCCTAGCATGGCTGTACAATTACAAATACAAAGGTTTACCCATTTAGACTCCATGGCATGGAGAAAAAAACTCATTTTAAATGACTAAGGATATAACAAGTTTTAGAAAATTGAAAGATTGATGGATTTTTGCCCACATGCGGTAAACATCTTAATTGAATTTTCTATGTGCAACATGAGGACAATAACCACAAGTGTACTCGCAGTACCTTTTTTCTCTGGCACTGAAGTTGCAAGGTTTCAGCATGTTGTCCCTCTCTAAACCTTTCTGTTCCCCATTCTTCTTTCTCCAATAAGTGGTGCATCATTATTTTTCTATTAAATATGACATTGGGGAATAAAACGCTGTTGTTTTGTTGATAGTTCCATCCATTTATACATACTTCATCCTCCTGTCACGGAGTTCAAGCACTTAGAGAGTTGGGCGGGGAGCAAATATTATGCTCGGCACAATCATGTAAGTATGTATTTGAAGACAAAAACAAATGTTTGCTTCAGCATGCAGACTGTGCCAAGTAAAGCCATATTCCTCCAGTCTCTGTATTAATGCTAGCGCTGGGTGACCACACACACACACACACACACACACACACACACACACACACACACACACACACACACACACACACACACACACACACACACCAAATTTCAACTGATTGACAGCTTATTTTTGGTCAATTTCTACCTTTATCTTCACCTAAATGCATTTTCTTGAATTCTGGCGATCTCAAAAGTATCACCAAATGATTGGGCATTCCTAATTTAGTTGGATATGACACCTTAAATGTTTTTCTACAATGTTTGGTTCCAAAATTAAGCGTGTTTGAACATTTGACCCGAGAGACTGGCGGCCATCTTGGATTTGACCTCTCACGGTCCTCACAGGTCAAATCTGACTTCCCTCCACATCTGAAAATAAACCTTATGGTATGCACTAACTATGTTAGAAATGTCATGCTTTTCTCATAAAATGCACAATTGTTGTGCTTATCCGCTGTACTATATGTTTCATCTTCACGTCAAATGCATATTTTCTACTTTTTAATTTCTATTTTGATATGTTTCAAATTTTTGAAATGTTTATTTCTACTCTTTTAATTTCTAATGATGTGCAATGCCTTGTTTTTTATGCTGCTGCAATGCAAACATTTCCCAATTTGGGATCAATAAAGTACATCTTATCTAATAGGAACCAAAAATACAATTACGTTGAAGTTGCACTCAATTGCATTTTGATAAAGTGCCATTTTGAATACAACTTTCTTTTACAGGATTCCCTTCAACACATTAACTTCAATGAAAACATTTCTCTACTAAAATATTTTTTTATGGTGATTAATTGTCTCTTTGTTGTAATTTTCTGTCTCTTTGCAGCTGTTTTCCATCTAATTGTAGGACTCTTTAAAGTAAAGACACTACATACCGATATACACCTGAACATCAGCAGGAGAGGACTCTTTAAAGTAGAGACACTACATACTGATATACACCTGAACATCAGCAGGAGAGAGCTCTTTAAAGTAAAGACACTACATACTGATATACACCTGAACATCAGTAGGAGAGGACTCTTTAAAGTAAAGACACTACATACCGATATACACCTGAACATCAGCAGGAGAGGACTCTTTAAAGTAGAGACACTACATACTGATATACACCTGAACATCAGCAGGAGAGAGCTCTTTAAAGTAAAGACACTACATACTGATATACACCTGAACATCAGCAGGAGAGGACTCTTTAAAGTAGAGACACTACATACTGATATACACCTGAACATCAGCAGGAGAGGACTCTTTAAAGTAGAGACACTACATACTGATATACACCTGAACATCAGCAGGAGAGGACTCTTTAAAGTAGAGACACTACATACTGATATACACCTGAACATCAGCAGGAGAGGACTCTTTAAAGTAGAGACACTACATACTGATATACACCTGAACATCAGCAGGAGAGGACTCTTTAAAGTAGAGACACTACATACTGATATACTGTACACCTGGACATCAGCAGAAATGTAAAAAAAAATCTACTTTTGCTGGTGCTGTTGCATTTAAAATCAAATAGTTGACTAAAACAAACTTGAAATAAATCAAATACATAGTGTTGTTTTTTCATTTGTTTATATTTATTATGATAATTGTTGAATGTAAACAAGGTAATAAAGTAAGTACTGAAGTAGCTTTAAGTCAGTGTATTGATCAGGGCAGAGCCAGGTGAGCTAAAGTCACTCAATACAAAGGTAACTTGACAAAAACAGGAGGAACAAACGAGAAAGAATTCTAGTGTTATTTTGAATTTGAATGTCTTTGTATTGATTGTTATTATTAATTGAATTCTCAGACTAAATCTCTGGTGACTTGAAATTAAAAGCAAGAAGCTAAACTTAGACAGGAGAAACAAACGTGAAATAAATCAAACGTGTCAGTATTGTTATCATTATGATTATTATTTTTTTATTGATTGACAAGACTTTAACTTAACAAGAAAACAATGGACTAAACATAAATATAGAAATGTACTATTAAGTAAATATGAAAAATATAAGATACATATAAAAATTGACTATTAACTAAACATGATAAATATAACATAAATATAAAAATGAACTATTAAGTAAATATGAAAAATATAACTTAAATATGAAAATGAACACTATAAACCAAACATGACGATATAACATAAACCTGATAACTTGTAATGACTAAATGTTCCTCTTATTTAGGGGTGCTAGAAGCAAAGGAATAGTTTATTTATTTTAAAATTAAGGTTGTTTTTTTGCCCCTAGTGGCTAAAACTGCACATCACTGTGAGTCTCTTCTGGAACCTTTGTTGATGTCTAACCAGATCTAATAACTGTTAAGTGTTTAAATATATATCCTGACTGGCTGTGAGTATATGTTGTTGCTCACTCACTTTGAGCTTTAGACTGTACTTGAAATGTTTTAATGTCTTACTAATTTTTGATGTTGTGAGTTTGTTTTTTAAAGTTTTTAAAGCCGATGTCAGGGCTGCCTTTGAGTCTTATGTTTTCCTTTTTAGTCATCGTTGATGTTTGGGCGGATACAAGAAAAGGAATTGATGAATCTTCTCCACCGTGGTGTTGTCCTCCTCTGCGTTGTTGGGATCGGCTCATTGGTTTGCTCAGGTGGATCCACCCTCACTTCCTGTTCCACCTCCAACTCCACCTTTACCTCCACAAGCTCCTCCTTCACCACGGAGAGTGCCGGTGGTGGTTTTTTCAGCTGTTTCTTCAGCAAAGCAACTATCTCTGCATCCTTTTCCTCAACACAACGTTCCTTCTGTTGTTCCAGTTCCTGGTTTCTCTCATGCAAAGCGACTATCTCTGCATCCTTCTCCTCCACACAACGTTCCTTCTGTTGTTCCAGTTCCTGGTTTTTCTCATGCAAAGCGACTATCTCTGCATCCTTTTCCTCAACACAACGTTCCTTCTGTTGTTCCAGTTCCTGGTTTCTCTCATGCAAAGCGACTATCTCTGCATCCTTTTCCTCAACACAACGTTCCTTTTGTTGTTCCAGTTCCTGGTTTCTCTCATGCAAAGCGACTATCTCTGCATCCTTTTCCTCAACACAACGTTCCTTCTTTTGTTCCAGTTCCTGGTTTCTATCATGCAAAGCAACTATCTCTGCATCCTTTTCCTCAACACAACGTTCCTTCTGTTGTTCCAGTTTGTGGTTTCTCTCATGCAAAGCAACTATCTCTGCATCCTTCTCCTCCACACAACGTTCCTTCTGTTGTTCCAGTTCGTGGTTTCTCTCATGCAAAGCGACTATCTCTGCATCCTTCTCCTCCACACAACGTTCCTTCTGTTGTTCCAGTTCATGGTTTCTCTCATGCAAAACGACTATCTCAAAATGTTTCACCTCAGGACAACGCAACTTCTCTTGTTTGAGTTCCTGGTTTGTCTTTTGCAAGGCAGCCATCTCTGCATCCTTCTCCTCAACACAGGGTTCTTTCAGTTGTTTGAGATCCTGGTTTGCCTTTCTCAAGGTGGCCATCACTGCTTTGTCCTTCTCGTGCATCTTGAGGAGCTTTCCATATTTCATGTTCAGTTCCTCATTGTTTCCGCGCAATACTTTCTGCTCAATTTTCAGGGCATTTATTTTAACATCATGCCTCACTTCTGGTTCCACCTCCACTTTCACCTCCACATCCTCCTTCTTGTCCACCTTCTCCTCAACACAACGCTCCTTCTCTTGCTTCAGTGTTTGGTTTTCCTTCAGCAAAGCAGCTATCTCTGCATCTTTCTCCTCAACGCAACGCAACTTTTGTTGTTTGAGTACCTGGTTTGTTGTTTGCAAGGCGGCCATCTTTGCCTCCTCCTTAACACAACGCTCCTTCAGTTTTGTGAGTTCCTGGTTTCTCTCACGCAAATCAGCTATCTTTACAGCTTTGTCAACACAATGATCCTTTTGTTGTTGGAGTTCCTGGTTTCTCTCACGCAGAGCAGCTATCTCTACAGATTTCTCCTCAAGACAACGCTCCTTTTGTTGTTTGAGTTCTTGGTTAGTCTTTTGCAAGGCGGCCGTCTTTGCATCTTTCTCCTCAACACAACGCTCCTTCTCTTGTTTCAGTGTTTTGTTTTCCTTCAGCAAGGCAGCTATCTCTTTATCCTTCTCCTCCACACAACGCTGCTTCTGTTGTTGGAGTTCCTGATTTGTCTCACGCAAAGCAGCCATCTCTACACCTTGCTCCTCAACACAGGGTTCTTTCAGTTGTTTGAGTTCCTGGTTTGCCTTTCTCAAGGCAGCCATCTCGGCTTCGACCTTCTTGTGTGACCTCTGGAGGTTTCTGTATTTCATGTTCAGGTCCTCATTGTTGACGCGCAAGACGTTCTGCTCAATTTCCTGGGCTTTCACTTTCACATTGTGCTTAAACAGCAAAGCTGAATTCTCTGTATATGCTTTGAGCATCGCTTCCTTCTTTTTAGCGCCTTCAATCTCAAGCTTATCCCTTAAAGTCCTCTCCTGCTCCAGCCACAACTTAATTTCCTGATTTTCTTTTTGCAGAATCTCGAGCTTGACTGCCAGCTCATCTCTATTGTTCATCTCCATCTCTACTGCTGTGACGAAATGACCTGTTGTTTAGCAAACTAAATGTAATTGTTCGACTGAATTAACGTCACAAAAATCCCACAAAAGTTGAGTTCACTTGTGAAGATTATCTCGCTAAAAAACACTGCAAGTATCCCTAATGTTTGCTTGCAACAAAACCTATTTCTGCAATGATCTGACACTAGCTGGACAAATTCCTGCTGCTCTGCTGCTCTGGTGCTCTGATGCTCTGATGCTCTGAAGAAGATCAATGCAGAATTCAGAATTCTACATAAAGGCAAAATATGATGTCATAATTCTGAAGGTTCCATTCCAAATAACGAGTGAAGGACATCAGCTGACAGGAAGTAAGAATGGAACCATGCTGTTGCCTAGAAACGCAATTGTGTTTAGATAATATAAAGAAATGTAAACAATCGAAATGCTTTATTAATTCCAATGGGAAGTAAGCAACATGTTCTATTATGTTTCATCTTCACGTCAAATGCATATTTTCTACTTTTTAATTTCTATTTTGATATCTTTCAAATTTTTGAAATCTTTATTTCTACTCTTTTAATTTCTAATTATGTGCAATGTCTTGTTTTTTATGCTGAAATGTCATGCTTTTCTCATAAAATGCACAATTGTTGTGCTTATCCGCTGTACTAAAACTACAACATGACAAACTACAACATTAAACGATACCACATGTATTTGTTGGTGATGAAAACCGAATAATAGAATGATATTTCATAATACTGTTAAAGGGGGTGCTATTAAGTTAATTTCCTGGTTCATATTAGTATTCAGTGGGTGTTTCTCAATCGCGAGGACGCTTGCTTGGTAGCACATGTCTTCCGAGTCACTTCCTTCAGAAGCTAGGCAAGAATCCTTCCTGGCATTCGGAAAACGAAGAGTGGAACAGGCTAGCAAGTGTGCAGGTGTGCGTCATATGAGAGGCCCCGCCTTACATTTTCCGCCACAGATTTGGGGAAATTGGTCCGTGCGCAAAGCATTGTGGGGATTTTAAGGTCGCGAAGTCTCCCCATGTGCACCCTCGAAATTTCCCCCAAACCAAGGACGCGGCCTCGGTGGAATTCCAAGTATGCTGGACATTGGAACGGTCCTGCTGCGCCACTTGATGACGTAGCATCCTTGAAATATTGGCTTGGAAGCCAATATCCTCGTGATTGAGAAACGGCCAGTGTCTCTACTGTGACATGTCTCCATGCACCTTCAAAAAACTTACAAAAACTCACCTCTTCAATCTGGCTTTTAATGTTTGATTGTTTTTGTATTATTTGACTTTAACTATATATATTTATTTGTTGTTCTTTTCTTTTCACTATATCTGTAAAGCGTCTTTGAGCACCTGTAAAAGCGCTAACAAAATAAATGTATTATTATTATTATAAAAAGCTCAAAAAGCTCTTTATTTTTCTCATACTGCCTGTGCTGTAGCACCTCTTTTCACCCTCTGTCTGAAACCAGAGCCCAGTCTGCTCTGATTGGTTAGCTGGCCGGCTCTGTTGTGATTGGTCAACCGCTTAGAGATGTCCCGCCCCTTAGCCTATCACGTACAATGTGTTGGAGCGCTAGCCAATAGAAGCGTGAGTGAAACACAGTGATGTCACTAAGTAAACAAAAAAGTCCAATAGAGGCGTTTCAGGCAGGTTCAAAAGTTATGTGAAACTAGACGTGTGTTTTCAATACAATGTTTTACAGATTAAAGAAATAAATACAACTAGAATTATACGTACTGAATAATATATTTATTATATTATGAAACACTATCCAACCTGAACATTATATTGACTTTTCACAGGTAAATCACACGGTACAGATGTATCGCTTTACACAATAAATAAAGATGGCATTGTCATGCACTAAACACAAAATATTCACAACACATAAATGCTTCCTGGATTCACATCTGATCACAGAGTTTATAACAACATATAGCTAGCTAGCTGATTTCCACTCAATTCATAAAGACTAGATCTACTTTATGGCTCAAATCCTATTTCTTTCCCAATCCTTACTCAGGAAAAGGAAGTGTGTTTTTTACTCCCATTTAATATTCTATCATTATATATATATTCTCTGTAGACGTTCAACATTCTAAACCAAATGAAAGATGTGCAAAGCCCTACTGTGAGTTATGTAGCGAGATGAGAGCATTACAGGGACTATATGGATTTACGTGTTATTCTAGGACCGAAAAACTCCATTTGGTTGTATTGAAATGCAGATTAAATTACTCGCTAAGATACATTTCTGCTCAACAGAAGCCTATACTCTCTATCTGTCCATTTGGGTTATGGTTTGTCAAGTGCTCTTACCAATCAAATACTGTTAGAGCTACAGGAGTGTCGGCAGTGAAAGTGTAATGGAGGTTAGATCAAGGACTCGGCATCAGATTTGACTCGGATTGGATTGATTGTCTCCTACGGCTCCTCCTGTAGAAACCACACCTCGTTTCGGCGTCCGTAAGGCTTCAGCGGCGGGTCGTAGCTGCAGCAGAAATACTGCTTACGCTGGAAGGGAGCCGTCTCACCCAGAGTACGAGTCAGACGCAAGGCCTCCGCTCGGTACTCACTCTCCGCCGCGAAGCCTCCAAACTGCCGGCTGAAATGGAAATAGAAATCTTAAAAAGGTGGAGGATTACAGTGTCTGTTTCAGAATCAGAGGTACTGTATTCATGCCACTCGTTAAAGGGGTCCTATTATCATCTTCAGGGTGCATATCAATATGTAGTGTCTCTCCTGTGACTTGTCTCCATGCTTTAATGTGCTGCAGCACCTCTTTTCACCCTCTGTCTGAAACCAGAGCCCAGTCTGCTCTGATTGGTTAGCTGGCCGGCTCTGCTGTGATTGGTCAACCTGCTTAGAGATGTCCTGCCCCTTAGCCTATCACGTACAATGTGTTGGAGCGCTAGCCAATAGAAGCGTGAGTGTCACTTAGTGATGTCACTATGTTAGATAAGTAAACAAAGGAGCCCAACTTTCCTTAGGACCTACTTGACACCCTGTTCTTTTTCCTGTAAGCCACTTGAGATAACTGTTGAGAACTTTATCTCGTCTGCGTCTTCTACACAACTTGCCCGTATCTGTGACTTTTAACAGGTTGGCACCGCGGGAATTGTAGTCTTTGTATCTTCTATGGACTACAGAGTTTGCCTCAAGGTGGGGATATTATTTGACCTTTTACACTTAAAGGTGGGGTAGGTAATTTTGGAGAAACCAGCTCGAGTGCGCAAGAATTTTAAAATACACAGCCGGAAGAAATCTGCCACTTCCTTACAGAGCCCCTCCTCCAACACACACGAACGCGCACATGACCAATGAGGGCACGAGATAAGTTTGTGCACAGATGGAAAGCTGACAGGCAGGTAGGCCATCCAGTTATTTTAGCCGGGCCGGCTCAGATGATTGGTCGTGCTTTTTACAGTACTACGGCTTCCACAGATAACATTTATTTATGGATTTTTTGTCAAAGCACTTAAGATATTCATTGCTATCGGGATGTTAAGAGCATTCCATGGAATATAACAAAAAGTGTATCTCGAGCCGGTTTCTCAAACTCACCTTTAACAAGAAAATGTCTCTATACCTTGTATATATTTAAAGGTCCCCTATTATACTGTTTTTCATCAATATATTATAGCTCTCAGATATATACAGAACATGTCTCTGCTGATTCTCTGTCTGTTACTTTAGATGAAAATAAGGAGCCCCTCCCCACGCCCCTCTGAGAGATATTTGGTTAAAAAGAACACAATGGTGCTCTAGGAGGAGATTCAGGTGATAGGGTGGGGGGGGGGGGGGGGGGGGGGTTACCTTGGTTGGTGATTGGCTAATGGTTACACAAGACAAAACATCGTTATGACATCATAAAGTGGCCAAAATCTGATCAGCTCATTTTCATTTTCAGGTTTTTATATAAATGGATCAGGACAAAAAGAGAGAGAATCTTTGTTCCTGAAACTTTCAGAGTCTCTTTACACAGAGGGGACACATGTTGATGTAGAAGAGACATGAAGAAGAGGGGACACATGTTGATGTAGAAGAGACATGAAGAAGAGGGGACACATGTTGATGTAGAAAAGACGTGACAAAGTGGATTTTGCATAATAGGTGACCTTTAACCTGAGACTTACAGAGCGTAGACGGTCATGCCGGGCCGGTCCTCCACTGTGATGGTGGTGTCGCTGGGGGTCGGCGGCTCCTGCTGGTAGCTGGTGGGGATTCTGATGGCGACCACCAAACGGCGAGACAGGACACCGTCATTTCTCGGGTAAACTGTGATGATGATGGGAGCCGCTGTACCCATGGCAACAGCTGAGAGGATGAGACAGAGAGGGAGTTTAAAAACGTAGGGAACGTAGAGGAGAGAACACAGCTATCCTCCTTAAAGAGAAATAACCACATGTAAAGGTCGGGGTCTGTGTTTTTATAAGACCTCGGCCTAGTTTTCTGAATGCGCTTTCAGTCGGTTTATATGTCTGTTGACCTACGGCCCGTCCACACAGCGGCGTGCATTGAAGCTTGCCGGCGGGCGTGTCTGAAACTCGACCAACAACCAATCACATGAAACTCCCGCCCCTGACACACAAGCAGCGGTTTGATCGGCTAGAGCTTGTACTAGCATATGATTCGATTGGCTGACGCTTCTGCCGGGGCTTCAAAAGTTGTATACTGTAACTATAACAAATATCTTATAGATACTAACACACCACTGTACAAATTGTAATATACATTTTATATAATGTAATGCAAGGTACACCTTCTTACTTTAACTTCAGATGTTAATAGAAATATCGTTTTTTATTGTATTTCGTATTTTATTAGATATTTTACTTATCCTTTACATAAATATCTTTAAAAAGAAATCTGAATTTATTTCAATTTTAAAAAGGAGCAAATCTGGAGAGACCCAATTTCCTCTAGAAACTTAATTAAAGGTAGGGTAGGTAATTTTGGAGAAACCGGCTGGAGATCGCTAGAATTTGAAAATACACAACCGGAGAAAATCTGCCACTTCCTTACAGAGCCCCTCCTCCAACACACACGAACGCACACATGACCAATGAGGGCACGAGATAAGTTTGTGCACAGATGGAAGGCTGACAGGCAGGTAGGCCATCCAGTTATTTTAGCCGGGCCGGCTCAGATGATTGGTCGTGCTTTTTACAGTACTACGGCTTCCACAGATGATATTTTTTAATGTATTTATTGTCAAAGCACTTAAGATATTCATTGCTATCGGGATGTTAAGAGCATTCCATGGAATATAACAAAAAGTGTATCTCGAGCCGGTTTCTCAAACTTACCTACCCTACCTTTAATTAGAACAAATTAAATAAATAACCTAAAAGACAAAAAAGATACAATATTAGAAATAAAATAAATATATACAATTATACAAAAATATATATAAAAAATGTCATTATTTTGTTTTTTATTGACTCAATTGTTAGTATCTCTGGCCTTCATTACATCATAAGATCCTTCTTTGCCATTACATGAATTGGTACTTTTGTTTCATGCATCTCTTATGTGTGTAACACTTGTCAGCTTGAAAGAAGACCAGGAAAGATAACATGGATGTCGATGAGAATTAACATATCTGAGCAGAGTTTAATATCTGATTTCACCTTGTTCGTTGCTCCCTCCGATGTACATGAGCAGCTTCCTCACCAGCTCGCCCGTCACCTGGTCGAAGGTCCGCCCTTCAGAGGACACCACGGCGTATTTGGCGCCATCGTACCGCCGCACCTCGAAGCTAACTCCATCCTTGGAAAGGAACAGAAAAATCAGGGGGTGGATTTACCATCAGCAGGCCGAACACAGCTGAAACATTAAGGCATGCACACGTCGCTTTGAGGCACACACACACACACACACACACACACACACACACACACACACACACACACACACACACACACACACACACACACCCACACAAAAACGGAGTTGTTCTCTTTACCAGGGAAGGCTATAGCTCAGAAATGATTCACCCCTGACACACTGATGTTGACAATCTGAAAGCCTTGAACTTGCGGGGGTTAACACTCGGAGGGGTTGTGTGTTTTTGCGCGTTTGACTGCACACATGTGTGGGTGTGTGAAACCGATGTGGGCAGCCAAAATAATGAGATGCAGATGAAACGTATTTACACTGATTTGATTTGGTTTCTTCTGCTCGGCAGGGTTCAGTCAGCCTACAGAGAATAATGGGCAAGAGATGTCTTACATAACAGCGCGCAGGAAAACACACACACACAGAAACACACACACAGACTCGCTGCATTAAAATGATGCAACAGTTTTGCATTAAGTATGATTAAGTGGGGCTAATGTGGAGCACGGTCAGTCGACTCTAATGCAGCTGAGCAATAACTTTAATATGTTTTGAAGGAATCTGTCCGCTGCAGGTTTCACATACAGCTGCTCGTTCCATGAATGTGATTCAGCTCTGTGCATGACATTGTGATATGGTTTTCCTAACAGTGTTTACTGTATGTAAGAGGCAGCTGTTAAATATACGGTTTGTTTTTTGCAGAGGATGTGGTTTTGTATATCTTTGAAATTGTAGCTGCAAAGAAGACAATAATGCAAATACACTCCAGGCATAATTCCTTCTGCATATTGTGGTTCTCACGTGGGCTTCCTAAGCGTGTTTTCTCATCCCTGAGGGAAAACAGAAACCTAAAAATATCATGCAAATGATTTTGTCTTTGTCTTGTTTATGACCGGAGGAAAAGTGGTGGGACGAGAAGAGGCGGACTCTCTGTTTTCATCCATATTCGTTGGTGCTCAAATGTCAAGGTTGATGGACAAATGTTTCCCTGATGTTTTGAGATAAGAGAATTCAGTGGAGTTGCTTTTATTTTTCCTGTTTTTCTTGTGTAGCATACGTGGGCTACGACTGTATTTCATAAGTCAACCCTGTGCTGCAGGATGACAGAAAGATGACCTTTGAATCCTTGAATCTCTGAATAATGCTCTATTTTTCATACAGGGTGTTTAAATGCAGAGTGCTGGAATGAGTTAGCATTTTAGCACTTCTGGTTCTCTCGTCTCAAAGTCAATGTTTTTTTGAATGTGTTTTTAGTTGGATGTCTGAAATAAGGTCTCTGGTCAACACAAGCTGATGAAGCTAAAAATGGTGGTTGCTAACAAGAGGCTAAATGAGACGACTAAATGTCATCATGCTAAACAAACATTAGCCGCCTTTAGCTTAGCAGTGTTGAGTGAATTCATGTGACCGTGATGTAGTTCCTTTATAGTCTTTTGGGGGTTGCATTTACTTTTTGAAAATCATAATTGTAGTGTTAATATGTGGAGATTATCCTGCTGAACAAAACAAGTACATTTCATAAACGTGTGTCTGCTACAGGACTTATTTTCTGCAATATTCTAACACCCAATGGAAAGATCAAAGCCTACTAAGTTTTGCAATGCTAACTTCTGAGTCAGACAAAACACGTCCTCTCTGCACCACTCTATTTGTATCTCTAACAACTTTTATCTAACTTATCCTATTCGAAACCCATCACAGTGGTAAACAGAGGTCATGTTACAGAAGATAGAGACTCAGAGAATACAAGATAACACAGAGTTATCATTAAGCTCTAACTTGTGACAGGTACACGGGCTCCTGCTTAGTAATTACAAGCTTTGCACTCTGTACCTCTTGTCAGTGGGGCTCACTATTAACATTATATATGGGTGACACTGACATAAGGACAAAGCACAGCCTGACTTTAGTTAAGCCTTGCAATTATTGTGTCGTGCCTGTGTGTGTTTAGCTGTCACCTTATGCCATCTTATACGACGATAATAACACCGTGCCTGAGGAGAGCACACAGGGGACTGATCAACACTGCGACTTGTTACAGCCATTTCATGAGCTGTTAAAAGAATTCTCTGCATTCATTAGCAAACTTCTAGCTGCTGTTATTCTGCTGTTTGACATGCCAACTCCTCTGTATCCGTTTTAATTAAGAGTGTTAGGTGTCACAGTCAGGAGAGTGCTGCACAGATCATGTGACCGGCTCTGATTTCAATACCGGCTGTTCAAGGAAGGCAGTCAGATCCAGAGATTTAAAGACATTTGACCTCTCTGTTTAATCAGGGTTGGGAGGGTTAAATGTATTCTGTTACGATTACCAGGCACCTGTAAAAAAAAAAACAGAGGTGGAAGGAGGACACGGATCCTTTCTTAAAGGGGCCCACTACGCTTTGTAGGGGTTTTCCCCTTTCCTGTAGTGTGTTATAAAGGTTTCTGTGCATGTTAATGGTCTGCAAAGACTAAGACCCCGTTTACACGAGGACGATACGGGTTGTATCCGCATAGTTTCTCCTGCGTATAGCCCTTTCATTCACACGAGGCCGTAACAAAACGATAGAAACGGACCCCGCAAACAATAACGGGTCCCAAGGTGGATAGATCTGCAAACGGAGCGCTCTGGGGGGGCAAACGGCTCCGTGTGTACGCCTCTATACGATCATTTCCTGATAACGATGAGATAGCCCCGTCTCCCTCTCCCCACGTCTCCTGCTCAGAGATCAGCTGCTGGGCTGTCAGAAGAGGGGGAGGAAAAGAGGGGCTCCGTTTATTATTCTTATATTATTATATAGAGTCGTTATCAATTTGTTTTAAAGCTCGATAAATAACAAAGAAGACCTCTGACCGGCACTTTTGTAATTTTGTCCGGAAGATTTAAACTTTAACGGACATGTTGACCGGCGGAAAAAAATGTTAACTGAAACTCTGCCGCACGGTTCCCTCGTCCCTTGGAAGAGGCGGAGAGGTGGGTGTTTTTCATCTGCTGGTAGACTACCGGAGAGAATTACAGCAGGAGCACACGCCGTCCACCGCGGAGAATAAACAGAAGGGCAACCATGGCAACCATGCTCCGGGGTCTTCTTCGCTGCTTTTGGTGTATTTTGTGGCGGCAGCAGCGCCACTTACAGGCCCGGCATATGTACTACAGCGTTTCCAGCGGTCTCGTGTGAACGGACACGTTAATTGAGCCGAATGCGTGTGAACGGAAGACTTTTTTGAAAATGCATACGGTGCGTAAACGCAAACGTTCCCGTGTAAATGGGGTCTAAAATCCCTGTGTTCCCTGCTGCCTGAAACGCCTCCATTTGACTCCCTTGTTTACTTCCATAACATAGTGACATCACTATGCAAAACCTGCGCGTCTATTGGCTGGCACTCTGAAACATTGTACGTGATAGGCTAAGGGGTGGGACATCTCTGAGACTTTGACCAATCAGAGCAGACTGGGCTCTGGTTTCAGACAGAGGGTGAAAAGAGGTGCTGCAGCACAGGCAGTATATGAGAAAAATAAAGAGCTTTTTTTAACATTAAAGAATGGAAACATGTCATAGAGACATAAATACTAATATGAGATCTGAAAATTAGCATAATATGTCTTCTTTAAGTAATTGTCCTTATGTTACTAAATGAAGTAAAGTAATGTAACCTGGTTACTTTCCGTTAGATTACCTCAATATCAAATGCAATACAAATAATAAATACAAAAGAAAATAATTATTAAGATGTTTTTACTTGAGTGTGTGACCTTAAACTTTTTTAATGTTTTATTAACATTGTCATCCCCCATTTTTAGAAGTGTAACAGTAATCTGATTAGGTATTTTTTATGAAACGGTAAGGTAACCTTTTGTTTTTATTCTTATTACGTTATCCTGTTACATGTTACTCAACAAGCCTGCTTTTAATAAACACTTGGACGAAGTGTGTGTCCCGTGGTGAACTTTGACATCGTGCTGCATTTGGATCAGTAACAGAAATGATCACTAATTAGGATCTCCTTTGTCCCCTTTTAAAATGTGATCACCTGAAATCATCAGTTATTTACGAATACTTCTGGCTTCTGACAAAAGATGTTAGTATGCAGTGTCAGAACAGATCTGCTTTCCCAGTGTGTGTGTGTGTGTGTGTGTGTGTGTGTGTGTGTGTGTGTGTGTGTGTGTGTGTGTGTGTGTGTGTGTGTGTGTGTGTGTGTGTGTGTGTGTGTGTGTGGGTGTGTGTGTGTGTGTGTGTTTGTGTGTGTGTGTTTGTGGGTAATCGTGTCACTTTGGGTCATTTGATTCCCTGCCTGTCTGGTCAGTTTGGCAGAAAGGCCTCTCAGTCTGTGTGTCTTTGTAAGCTGCTCTTCAGGGTTACACACACAAAAGCTGATTTAAAAAACCCAACAATAGAACATGCAAACCTTGACATTTCATGGCTATGTGCACATTTACAGTAGTGCATTGTGGGTCAACAGGGCACGAGAGAAGAACCTCGAAAATGCCTGTAGGGCATCGCCTCGGTAAACAACACACATCACTGAGCTCACTGGAATCCATCCGCCGTGTGCATACATTCAAAATGGGAAAATGTACATAACAAGGGGTGGCAGTGGGGGTGTTGACAAGGAAAGTACAAACTCCTCCTTAAAAATATTTACGGTACAAGAGAGTGATGCAGGAATGAGTCCTATAATCCGCAAATGACTCAGCATTTTATCATGTCCTCATCTGGAAGTGATGGTTTTTTTGGAGTTAGAAGCTTGAAATAAAGTCTGTGGTTAACACAAGCTGAAGAGGTTGTCATGTTTTGTTCTGCGACATAAAATACATCAGTAAATACCCCACTGCTGAATGTCTGAAGATTTGATGTGTCTTAAAAACACTGGTTGCTAACAGGTGGCTCAATGAGAGGACTAAACGTCATCACGCCGAACATTAGCCGCCTTTAGCTTAGCGGTGGTGGCGTGAAGTCATGTGACCGTGCTGTAGTTCCTTGATAGCCCAACATTAGCTGTGGACTTCTGCCAATTTATATATCACTTAATCTATTATAAAAGTGGTGTTTATATGTGGAGATTATCCTGCTGAACAAAACGTGTAAATATCATAAACGTGTGTTTGCCACTTTCTGCAATATTCCACAATCCAATGGAAAACCCCCATTGGCTTTCTGTTGAGGGAGTCCTCCTTGCGATGCTAACTGCCAGGTTGGCCTACAAAGGAATGTCATCACTGACACACTCAATTACTAATGAGGGAACACAGTTATCTTTTCATCCTGATAACGTCATCCTGTTACATTTACAACGTCACTTCCCCAGCCTGTCAGTGTCAGTGTATCAGTGTACACTCTAACTCCATAAATCTGAGCTCAGAGGTTTACCACAAACATCTACAGTGTCACGCTGACAAAAAAACTACTTGTCACACGTAAGGTACAGTGGTGGAAAGTACATTTACTCAAGTACTGGACTTAAATAACCTGTAACTTACCTGAGTGTTTTCAATTTATGTTAATATATACTTCTACTCCACTAGATTTCAGAGGCAAATATTGTACTTGTTACCCTACATTTATTTAACACTCATAGTTACTTATTTATAAATATTAAAACATGATACATGCTTATATGTTATGATGCAGTACTCTACTTCTCATCCACCCAGTATTTGAAAAGTAAACTAAACTTGGATGCTACAAAAATACACTTAGATACTTACTTGTTAGTAATAAAACTGGATAACATAACATTCAATACTGAAAAGATACTGTAAAAGGAGACATTATTTATAACAAGTACTTTAACTGCTGATAAAACGTATTTCCTTCTACTGAATGCAGGACTTTTACTTGTAATGGAGTATTTTTAGACCGTAGTAATTCTACTTTAACTTGAGGAAAGGATGTGGCTCCTGGCTTTGGATGTCATGTTATAATGTGTTTCTGTTCATGCTTTTAATGTTTACTTTTTGTAAAGCACTTTGAATTGCCTTGTCTTGAAAGCTGCGCCAAACGTCAAATACCTGAGTGCTCCTTCCATCTCTGCTG
Organism: Trematomus bernacchii; assembly: GCF_902827165.1. Taxonomy (NCBI): domain Eukaryota; kingdom Metazoa; phylum Chordata; class Actinopteri; order Perciformes; family Nototheniidae; genus Trematomus; species Trematomus bernacchii. The sequence goes on from NW_022987720.1 coordinate 28,942,713, forward strand.
AAGTGTGTGTGTGTGTGTGTTTTTTATTTTAAGGTTACCCAGGACATCACCATCTGTATTGCTGATTGGACCTCTGGCTGCTTTGCCCCTTTGCCCCCCCACTGTGCGGCTCAGCAGGCATCTTTATAGGTCAGAGGCAATTAGCTGCCCGGCTGTCACTTCCTGTTCCAGAGGTTGTGACAGCAGCAGGAGAAACGCCGCAAAGTCCCTGACAGGAAAATTTTAAATACAATTGCCATAACATAACCATGTTAAGTGCCGCTATAAATATTTACGCAAGCAGAAGAGGAAACCGTGCACCTTTTACAAAACAAAACACAACAGGATTACTGAGTGTAATCAGCCGCGGAGAAAAGGGTGTAAGGTGTAATTTGAGGAATTACCTGTAAAAAAAGCTAACCTAATCTGAGTATCACAATATAAAAGTAACCTGATTCCTTTCCAGTACTTTTGGATTACCTCAATATCAGATGTAATGCAAATAAGTTTAAGAGAAAAGAATATCATACATATAAAGAAAATATATCAGGTGTCCATCTACTGCAATAACAAGAAGAGGAATGGACGTAAATGAAAACCAAAAGCAGATTCAGGCTATTCCAATTAATGGACTACAATTGAGTAAATTGGCTGCAGTATGTTTTCACTTGAAGCATGTGCCTTATAATATATATAGTTTTGTAAAAGGTATTGTAACAATGAAAACCTGATAGTAATCCCCAGTTTTTGTTAAATGTTTGCATGACAGTAATCTGATTACGTCCTTTTTTAGCCTAACTGTAAAGAATCACAGACCTTTTTGTAGTCCTATTTAGGTAAACCTGTTACATGTAATCCATTACTCCCCAAGCCTCTTCGTACTATATCATTATTTATTTTAAACGTATTGTCGCATTGTCATGCTAGTAATGCCCACTTTAATTGATTTAACCAGTAATCTGATTACATTGATTTGACGTAAGGGAATACAGTTACCTTTTTTGTATCCTGATGAAGTTTAACATGTAATCCATTACTCCCAAGGTTGTTTGTAATATATTTGTTTTACAATGTATTGTGACATGGTAATCGTGATTATAATCCCATTATTTTTAAATGAACCTGCATTTTTATTACAAATTGTCTTTCAAGGTGTGCTACCAGTAATCTGATTACATTTTTATAATGTTAGGGGAACACAGTAAAACACATTTGGTATCCTGATAAACTAACTCCGTTTCTCCCCAACCTGTTCGTAGCCTATCGTTATTTATTTTAAAATACCAGTAATCTGATTACATATTTTTTTATGTAAGGGAATACAGTTACCTTTTGTTGGTATCCTGATTACGTAATCATGTTACCTGTAATCTGTTACTCCCCAAGCCTGTTTGTAATATTACGTTTTTTATTTTTGAAATGCATCACATCACGATAATCCTGATAGCTATCCCCTCCTTTCTTTGAAATTGTACCTGTCATAGTCATGTTTTGAAGTAAGGAAATTACATTTTTAGTATCCTGATAACGTAATCGCGTTACATTTATTCCGTTACTCCCCAGGCCTGGATACCAGCTATATGAAGTTGCATCTGACCGGATGTGCGTTACCTTGATCTCGCTGCTCAGCAGTTTGTATTCCGTCTCCTCGGTGTTACCGAACAGCGAGTTCTTCATCATGCCAAACATGTCGTCCCCTCTCCCCTCTCCGATCCTTTTTTTTTTGGCTTCTTGTTTATCCTCCCTTAGTATCGTCCTTGCAGCTTTTCCTGCAAACAGTTTACTCTCCGATTGCTCCTTAATGTGAGCATCCAATTCTTTAAAGACCCTGGATAAACACGAGGTAATGGTATACAGATGTCCAAATGCGTAAAGTGCGCACGCCTTATTGTCTCCAGCGAGCTCTCAACAGATGCTTTTATTTCAGGCAGAAGTTCCTGAGATGCTGCCTGACTCCTCCAGAAGAGGACCAGCCCCTCTCTGACAGGAGAGCCCGCCCCCTCTGCTCTCCTCCTGTAAACTACAGTATGCACATACCATAATACACCTTATTGATCTCCAAGGGGAATAATTGTACTCCTGACTACCTCAATGCATTTTAATTGTATTTAAAAAAAACTACAATTTCTTTAATTTATTTTAATAATTGTATTCAATTTTTTTGCATTGCACTTTACGACCACACATCATTTAATATTAATTTAAATAAAACAAATGCAACTACTTTTTACTTTCTACCTTTTATTTTGCATGTTTTTATATTCTGTATTTTTTTATGATGTGTGCATATTATTATTTTTTATTTTATTTAATAAACAGTTTTATTCTTTATTATTCTATAAATAGAGGTAAATAATTTTAATTTTAATTCTAAAAAAATGCAACTACTTTTGCACAATATTCAAAATGTAACTCTAAATTAAAAATATATACTTAGCTGTTTTTATTTGCAGGAAAATCAGTCTATTATAGAGTATTCTAACTTATTCTGCATATTTTGTACTGTGTATTATTTGATACCCTACACTCATAAATGCTGACATAAAAATGTTCAGATCTACGGGAAGTCACCTCCTCCGAACCCCCCTCCCCAAAAACACAGCGGGGAGCGGAGACGCACATTTACATCCTGCTTTTTACGCAGAATAAATGTTGACAGAAGCTGTTGGTTTGTCAGAATGCATTGGACTTTCTGTTCTTCCAGGACTAAGTGTGTGTGTGTGTGTGTGTGTGTGTGTGTGTGTGTGTGTGTGTGTGTGTGTGTGTGTGTGTGTGTGTGTGTTTGTGTCTTACTCCCTGTGTCACTGTGCGTTGCTTTGCTTTAGGGTTGGTCTATTTAAATTCACACTGAAGGCTATGTTAGTCACCACTGGAGAGTAAGGAGAAACAGGAAGGGCAGATTTAATGAAAAAAGTGTGATGGACGACACAGGGCAAGGAGCTGAGGTTCTGTTTGTCTCTTACTCCACTATATTGTAGGAGCCAACATTGCACTTTTTACTCCACTACATTTATTTAACAGCTTCAGTTAGAGAGTAGATGACAGCCAATAGAAAGGCTTTATATGCTTCAGTGGATAAGTCTGATGGGAGAAACTGTAAATAATCCTATATACAACTGTGCAAATTGCTGTGACAATCAAACCACCACGCCCATGTGAATTCATCATTTCCCACTCCAAAATTCTTCTTTGACAACATTGGATTAGTTAGCCTGCCGTATTTTCACTTAGAACTACATACCTTAAGTAACCTTAGATTAAAAACAATATGTGAGCAGGTTGTATGTCCAACAAACTCAGTACTTTCTAACTTAATTATATTTGCATTTACGCTTGTTTATTTAGAACATGTCTTGTCTGTTTGCTTTTATTTAGGAATAACAAAATAAGTATTAGAGTCTATGTGCGAGACACACTTTTTAATCCTTCCACACTATTTATATTATAACCTGCTGCCACTTACTTTTAGGAAGGCTGCTACCTATTTCTGTTCAATGGTTTTGTACCGTTCGTTCTGATTGTCTTTATTAAGGTAGGTTACCTCACTTTTGATGTGCCTAATAATTTAATCTGACTCCAACAATACATGCTTAGTTATAAGAAAGTATGAAATCATTCTTGAATGCCAAAGTGAAAATGTATTGAAATAGAACAACTCAACAAAATGTATTCTAGATAATCTGTGGCCATGTTTTTTTAAATAACTCAGAAACAGTGACTAATATTTATATTATTTAATGTGACAGATGAATACAAAAAAAGTATGTTTGAACGGTTGCTGAAACACCGACAAAAGCAGGCGTGAACAAGAAGTAGAGTACAGTATTTGTAAAACTAAACAGATTTTTTAATCATAGCATATTTCACAGTTGCTTCAAATACTCAAATGTTACTCAAATTGGTAGAACAATACAACAGGAATAAGTGAAATGGCCTCAAAGCAGTCCATGATGGCACAGTCTGCCATCCAAACAGTTATCCCTTTACAGATTACTTTTCATGTGGTGATTTGCAAACGACCAAAGCTGAGATCTCAAGGATTTTCTCCCGCTGTCCTCACTTCTCCCAGCCTTTCCCCCCCGGCTGTGTGGGCAGCCTGAGCCCCACCATGGCAGCTGCTGACTCCTGGCTGCATTCGCCCTTCCCGTGGTACATTTTGTGCAGAGCCAGGTGAGTCCTGGTGGAGCCGAGCAGACACAGGTAGGTGTTGGAGTCGTGGTGCGCCTCCTGCTGGGCCCGGCAGTACCTTTCACCTGTTATCTGTGAGAGGAGGAGGGGGGGGAGGAGGGGGGGGAGGAGGGGGGGGAGGGGGGGGGGGGGAAGAGAAGGGAAATGTTAGTTATGATCAAATGAAGATGGTAGCATAAATAGAAACATACAGAGGTTTGCAATAGAGTGGTGTGGGAATGAGTCATTAAACCTGGGAATGAGTTGGCATTTTAGCACCTCCGGTTCCCCGTCTTGAATCAATGGTTTTCTGAATGTGTTTTTGGTAAGAGGCCTCAAATAAGGTCTGTTTACACAAGCTTAAGACATACAATCCCCCACTGGTGAACATTTGAAGCTTGTACGTGTCATAAAAACAGTGGTTTCTAACAAGTGTCTAAATGAGACGACTTAACATCATCACGCCGAACATTAGCCGCCTTTAGCTTAGCGGAGGTGACATGGGTGAGCCTATAGGATGTTATTAGTTCGGCCTGTACCACTCTATAGAGAAAATGAAATCAAGGTTATGTAGAAAAAGCCATAAGGTCTAGCTGGTGGGCAACATGGAGTTTGCATGTCTCCAGACTATGTAACATAAACTAACGCGCCTATATACATCGCACGCTCTCCTGCGTTTTCTTCCTTCATCAACCATACATTGACAGTGAGCATTGGGTGACAGGCCCTATAGACATTAACATACACATTAAAATGCCTGGGGGTGTTTTAGGGGCTTGGACAAATACAGAGTGACAAGCAAGAGTTGCTCCAAGCTATTTTGCTCCAGTGACTGAACATGTTTTCGACCAGCCTGGTGAGACATGGTCTGCCAAGCATTAATAATACAAGCTTTAAGCCAATATATGCTAAAAAAACACACCAACATTTAATATGAAATAGCAGCTCGACTGTGTTTTGGGTGAGAACAGAAAACCAAGTGGGAGGCCAAACACTAAGATAGCATGAGGACAGATTAGTTAATTGGAGAGTAGTTCTACTTCTACATATGAATTACAATTAATACATATATAGTTCAATTAATTATTGTAATTGCAATGTGGTCATGCAAGAAGGACTAAACAAATCCATTGCTAATAACTGATAAAAGCGTTTTAACAAGGATCTATTTAACCCCGCGGATTAACACAACATCCTTGATAACCAAAAATATAACTTAATGATTTATATGAAATATAATTTAGTGTATTGCTGTTCAAATGTAAAGTATAAACACGTAAATAAACTACAATAATTGACACAATGAATGGCTTATTAATCCTATGTAAAAGGCTGCACTCTGGTGCGTAGGAACTCATTTATTAAGCTTAATAACTATCAGGAAGTTTTATCACCTGTGTATTCATACTGAGCTATGCTAATGCTAGTTAGCTGCTAGCTAATGTTAGCATGTCCTACAGTAACCTTGTGGTGAACTGTCAACTGTCAAATATGATTTAAAAAGGCAATAACAAAGCCCCACAATCATATTCAGTTTAATATGCTCTATTCGTACTATTGTGCACTATTAAACGCCATTATATAATTTAAAACTAGCACGTAAAACAGTGATTACAGAGTTATCAGGTTAGCTCACGTTAGCCATGCTGTTTTGGGATGACAGTTTGCTAACTTTAGCTTAAACGCAATTGGTGTGAAACTCGCCTTATTCTTACGGAACTGGTCCATGACATAGTTGTAAGCCAGAGACTTATTATAGGTCGGTCCTATGCTGGCACGCAGTTCTTTTAGTATTCCTCTGCACACTCGTAACGCTGGTGCCATCGCTGCCATCTTTACACCGTGTTGTTATTGTGTTTTATTGTGAAGCCAGGCACACTCAATCAAACGCAGAGCAACCGATCTAACTACCTTACACCGTCCACGTGGCGGCGATATGTCCCACTAATAAATCCACGAAGACTCAAATTATGCTTCTTCCCCAACAAACATGTTCCTGCCCTATTTCTAAGGTAACGTGAATTGAATGGACTCAAAACTGTTCTGTAAGTTAATGTGGAAATGTGCAGGTATTTATCTTGTGTGTATTTGTAATCCTACAGTTTTACCATCTCTCTAACTGTTGTAAAAAGTGTTTAAAGTTACCCTACTTTAGCTGTGGCTGAACTGATAGATCAACAGGTGCTAAAGTATGTAGGACTATTAGATTGAAAGATTCAAAGGCTTTATTTTCATATGCACAATAGCTATAGCATGGTTTTTGGCAATGAACATTTTCATTTCCTGGCTCCTTCTACAATGAACATATAATATACTTTAAAAAAAGACTATATTGTGCATCAGACAATAGTGCAGTCTATGTATAGGAAAATATATATATATATAAAAAGAACAAGGTAAAACTGAATGCTAAATGAAATACTGTATAGTAGAATGAATACTGTGTACTGTAATAACATATGTGGATAGAGAAATTAACATGTAAACTCATGAAATTACATTGATAAATAATCAGAATTAATCCTGGGTTTTGTGACAATTGCACCATTTAAGAATGTAATAATAAAATAATTTGAATAAACAATCTATACACACACAAGAAGTTAAAGTAAGAATGTAAAAAAACAAACAATACAAATAATATAAAAGTATTAGTATGCACATTTTAAAACATGAATTGAATTGTTACTTCAGCACCATAACTGTCCAGGAGTTCGTCTTTATTATACATTTTTTATTGTATATTCTAATTCAGGTTCACAGATGTTGTCTACATCTCTGAAAAAGGTCATGCAGAGATGGTTTATTGGGTCCAGGAACCACGTGGTGTCGTATCCAAATCAGCCAAAAACAGAGGAAATCTGCAACGACTGTCCTCGGTCACACTCAAAGCCTCCCTGACATGGATTCCTGCTTATATTGTAAGGTAATTTCTTAATGTGCTTATTCTTAAGTAAGATTTCTGAGGTACCTTTGCCTAAGTATCTTCTTTACTGTCAATTTATGCTTCTACGCCAATTCAAAAAAAGTTTTAAATATTATGTTTTGTTATCAATAAGATTTGCCAACAGTTTACTTCTAACAGATCATTTTCAATTTCAATTTTACTTACGAATCTGAATACTTCACGGTTCAAATAGTGGGTGTTTCTCAATGTTGAGGAAGGATGCTCCAGAGCCACTATTTCAAGGATGCTACGTCATCGAGTCCCGCCGCAGGACTGTTCCAATGTCCAGCATGCTTTGAATTCTACCGAGGCCGGCGTCCTTCGTTGCGGGACATTTCGAGGCTGCACGTGTGTATCCACCGCGGTCTTAAAATCCCCACAATGCTTTGCGCACGGACCAATTTCCAATTGTCCACAGTACTGAATGTATGTAAGTATGTAAGTCGCTTTGGATAAAAGCGTCTAACAAATGACATGTAATGTAATGTAATTTAAGGCGGGGCCTCGCATATGACGCACACCTGCACACCTGCACACCTGTTAGCCTGTTCCACAATTCTTCGTTTTCCGAGGCTAGGAAGGATTCTTGCCTCGCTTCTGAAGGACCTGACTCGGAGGGACATGTCCTACCAAGGAAGCGTCTTCGACATTGAGAAACACCCACTGATCAGCCTGCGCTCTTCACTCATCCTGACACACGCCACCTGCCATTGTAAATACAATTGGGCTTGAGTTTGATTGCGAGCTAAGTGTCTGATTAACGGGTCGGCGGAGGAGAAAAGGGCACTGAGATTTGTTATCAGATTTTCTTCCAGGATCCGTCAGCATCTCTCTGTCTCTTTCCTCCCTTTACTATAAATAACAACTTTAAAGGGGCCATATTCTGCTCATTTCAGGTTCATATCAGTATATAGTGTCTCTACTTTAAAGAGTCCTCTCCTGCTGATGTTCAGGTGTATATCAGTATGTAGTGTCTCTACTTTAAAGAGTCCTCTCCTGCTGATGTTCAGGTGTATATCAGTATGTAGTGTCTCTACTTTAAAGAGTCCTCTCCTGCTGATGTTCAGGTGTATATCAGTATGTAGTGTCTCTACTTTAAAGAGTCCTCTCCTGCTGATGTTCAGGTGTATATCAGTATGTAGTGTCTCTACTTTAAAGAGTCCTCTCCTGCTGATGTTCAGGTGTATATCAGTATGTAGTGTCTCTACTTTAAAGAGTCCTCTCCTGCTGATGTTCAGGTGTATATCAGTATGTAGTGTCTCTACTTTAAAGAGTCCTCTCCTGCTGATGTTCAGGTGTATATCAGTATGTAGTGTCTCTACTTTAAAGAGTCCTCTCCTGCTGATGTTCAGGTGTAGGGTCACCTCTTTTCACCCTCTGTCTGAAACCAGAGCCCAGTCTGCTCTGATTGGTTAGCTGGCCGGCTCTGTTGTGATTGGTCAACCGCTTAGAGATGTCCCGCCCCTTAGCCTATCACGTACAATGTGTTGGAGCGCTAGCCAATAGAAGCTCAAGTGCAGACCATTTACTTGCACACACACCTATATAATATAACACACTACAGGAAAGATGAGACCACAATAAGCAGAATAGGGCCTCTTTATCATCGATACAAACCAAACTAATCATGCAGTATAGCGTGATCTGTGGCATTCAATTCAGAAATAACAATGAATGCAGTGTACCTCTCTCTCTCTTTTGAGTATATCCCTCTATATATCCTTTTATATTGCAGTAAATACAGTCATGCGTTCCCTGGCTTTCCTTATGGCCGAAACAGGAACACACATGTATCTAATGTGGAGAAACTCTGCAGTCTTTACCAATTTCTTTCTTTTTGATCAATGTGTGTTTTTCACCTCCTATCTCTCCGTGAGCTGCTTTTGATTTGGACACTCGAGCGCGGCCATCTGTCACCATGGCAACACTGAGTTTAGCTGAGGGCAAAATGCAGAGGAGAGGAACCGTCTGCTTTCCCAACACCGCAGACGTTGTGAACCCAAATTCCTTCTTAACGTCTGATTTGAAAGCACAGAGAGTGTGAAGCATTGACAGTCGCAGGGGTTCGTCACACACTGATGATAAACACACACTTTGTATTTGAGTTATTTAGTATTCTGTAGGTGGATTTCAGTGATATCTGAGTGACGCTGCAGAGACGAGGGCATAACACGGGTTGGTTATTGATTGGTTATGTCCCATTTAGCTGGGAAACTGTAGGTAATTTAACTATAATTATGCAAAGGTGGATGGTTACCTCTTAACCATACAGTCTATGCTCTTAACTCATACTTTTAAGCTTAGATGTCTGAATGGAAACATCAATTTAATGCAAATGTATTGGTGATTTGATGGCGATTATGGCATGAAACAGCTTTTTGTCAGGTTATGGATTAGGGCTGCAACTACTTCCATTATTGATTAATGTATGGATTATTCTCTGGATAAGTCGATTGAATCGTGTTATAAAATGACAGAAAATAGTAAAACATGTCCATCCTAGTGTCTCAAATCTAAGGTCATGGATTTAAATTGCTTTTTCAGTCAAAAAAACCAAAGACGTTTTGTTTAATACCGTTTGTTGACGATCGTGCCGGGAAATGTAGCTTTCTGTCAGGTTATGGATCAGTCCGGTAACTAACGAATACTTGCAATATTGTTTAATATGATGATTATGTTTTATTATTATGTTTAATTGCGTTATAAAGTGTCCGAAAAAAGTAAAACATGTCCATCCTTGTTTCTCAAATCTAAGATAATGGCTTTAAATGTCTTGTTTCTTTTCGAAGATATGAACTTTAATGTAATATTCAACTTATATCCATACCTGAGAGGCAGGGAAATCACTTTTACAGATGAGTTAATTACCGAAATAGTAATAGGCAATTATTTTTCACTTGTTGCTGCTATCTTTTATGACCACAGACCCATTTATTTGGTTAATCCTATCTTTCCTATTTCTACATCAAAAGTGACATCGTAGTTTATGTTGGTTCTTTAGAGGCTGATTGAGTAATGTTTTTTAAGTATGGCAACCAAATACTATAGGGTATTATATTATAAATCAGATTTTAATTGGATTTGAAACAGAGAAAAGCAGGAAATCTCCACATTTTAGTGTGTAATTCTTTCTGCATGAAACTAGCGCTGTGGCTTTGTCCTTACTTTAACGAAGTGTCGGAAGATGTTCAGACTTCATGCCATTACATCACAAATCATGTCATAAGTAAGTAGTGTTGTGGCGATCCAGTACTCACAACATAAGAATGAAACAGAGAGGAATCAATGAAACACAAACACAGAAATAGTTGAGATTAATCATTATACACCAAACAACAATGGGGAAACATTACCTTGCTTCAACAGCAACCAATCGCAGAAATGCTCCCACGAACACAAGAAAACACAGGGCGAATATAGGTTTCCTAAATGACACACGAACATGTTCCCTAAACATGTTTAACGCGCACACATTGTCAGGTCTCCTAAACTTGGACATGTTCCAGATGTCGAAAGGTCATCATCTCATGACTTCTTTAGGAGTTTTGCAGGATATGAATTATCCAATTAACAAACTATATATACGTCTGCACATGAACGCACATACATTTCTTCCATTAACTAACACTTAACTGTATTATATCTAAATGTAGCCTCTTTTGCATTTCCTCTGAGCTCGGCGTCAGCTCACTTAACGTAATAATTAGCAAAGAGACGATTCTATTGAAACTGTAACTTAATAACACACCTAGTTACTATGACTAGGTCCAAGACTGATATAACAGTCGTGTTTTTAATTATCATTGACAACACGACACACACACACACACACTATATCCCCATCATCAGAGCCTGTGTATTGATGACTGTAGGGGGAGCCAGCCTCTTATCAGTTTCACACACCGGCGTGTTCCTCGACATGTGTTGCACTCCCTCCTCCTCTTCCTCTTCCTCTCTCACACTCTTTCAATGAATACTAATGCAGCGCCCTCCTCCCATCTTTTTTCGCAGGGATGGGCGGGAGAGAGAGAGAGAGAAAGAGAGAGAGGGGGGCTCAGTATCCTTCCTCATGAGGCAGGCAGCGCTTCACTACAGCAGCAGCAGAAAGGTCTTTTTGTATCTCCTCTTCCTCACACACCCCTGCTGCAACAATGTCTAACCTGTGTGAGTCAGACCAGAGTTGAGGAGAAAAAGGGACTGCTCTTATCTTTTTTTCTTTTTTGGTGTGTGTCAATCTGGATGGGAAGTGCTTTTTGGGAGGAGAGACAGAAGAAAGGCAGCCGGGGAAGGGGACCAACTGGCACTCGCCAATCCCCCCTTCCACACTCAGACTGGAGACGACGGAGGCCACTGGAGTATTTGCTTTTATCTTTCGTTTTTTGTTCTTCTTTTTCCTCATCGCGCTCCTGGGAGGTGCTTTGCCTTTTCATTTGCTCGCTCTCTCCGTCCTCTGTCTCCTGATCTATTTCGCCATTTACCTGGTCAACAATTTCTTCTATTTATGAGCCAGACAAGGAGGGAGAGAGAAAAAGAGAAAGAGGAGGGGGACTTTTTCATTTTTTTATTTGTATTTTCTCCCCTTTTTATTTATTCCATTCAGTCTCCCCTTCCCGTGTCCATCGCTCTCACTGCCTTTGCAACCCACGCTCCCTCCTCCCTCCCCCCCCTCCCCCCCTCCACTCGCTGTCCACCCGTAACTTTGTCTACTTCTCTGGCTCCCCCACTGTTTTAATTTCCTCCCATTTAAGGACATTAATTTCAATTTATTCACTTTTGTACCTTTTCTTATTTCCTATTTCCCCCTCCTCTTTTTTCCTCCCACCTTCCTCCTATGCATCTTTTTGGGGCGCTTCTTTATTCTAACCATAGGTAGGTCTATTTAGTGTCTGTCTCTGTTCCTTTCTGTGTATTGTCACACACACACACACACACACACACACACACACACACACACACACACACACACACACACACACACACACACACACACACACACACACACGCACACGCACGCACACGGCCTACAATCTGTGGTGTAACCATGGCTCCCCCCCTCCCATCAGCTGGTGCCTTGCCTCATGCCATGTCATCTTCACGTCACCCCGCTGCATACATTTATCTGTGTTTCCTGACTTGTCTCTCATGTTCTCAACACACCAAGTGACTCATCAAGCAGACACCTTCTCCAGCCGCCATCACGGGAACACACTTCATGTCTGTGAGGACTTTAAATGTCTTGTTTTTCGTCACTCCAAAACCCAAAGATATCCAGTTTGAAATGACAGAAAATCAGCACATCTCCACACTTGAGGGACTGAAAATGCCATTCTTTGCATGACAAATGTGCTTTTAATCATAAATACATTAACAAAATAACCTGGGTTGTATTCGTGGTCATCGATAAGAAAGACAAGAGTGTATTTTTGAGCTTTTTTGAAGGATATAGCCTCCTATTTTGTATATTTCTAAACCAACGTTCCTGCCAAAAAGTGACATGTTTGTGACTGCCTCATTTCTGTGTTGTTGCAAAAAGTCTTCCATTAAAAACGTGTGAAACAACCCCCTTTTTTTAAATACACACCGTCCTCCACACATGTGTCCTTTTGTTTGCCATCTTGCTGCTAAAACACATCTGAATTTGGGGAAGAAAAGCACATTGATATGAAACCGAGGTGCGCTTCAGTTCCCTCGCCTCGCCAGGTGAGGTCAAAGTGAGGAAAGGCCAAATTGTTAAAAAAGCACATTTTGTAATCCAGCGCTCGTCCGATTTCTGTCATCTGTGTTTTTACACTTCCTCCCCTCTTTTCCTCCCTCCCTCCCTCCCTCCCTCCCTGTCTCCTCTCCTTCCAAACTGACTCTCATTCCCACAGACAGACACACACAAGCACTCAAAGAGAATGGACTAGACAAAAAGAAAACCTGGCTTCATCATCCAAAGGATTTTTCCCCGTTTGTTTCCCCCCCCCCCGTTCACCTTATTCTTTCACCTTTTTTCACACTTCTTAATCTAATTTAATTTCACTTTCCACATCATTCTTTCCCATCCTTTCACCCCCCCCTCTCTGTATCCACTTATTGATTTATTTCTCATGTTTCATCCGTGGTGTCAAACATGTCTTCACCTCTCACACGTCATTGACTTGCTTTGCATTATTTTGTGTGACGTAATTTGAGCAATTCCTCACCTCGACTACTACTTCTATTTATCCAAATAGTGTGCAGGAATCATTTTTGCATTTACGAAAGATAGGCTGGCTGTAAAGTGATAATCTGGTGTGTGTGTGTGTGTGTGTGTGTGTGTGTGTGTGTGGGGTGTGTGAGAGGCATTAGACAGATGCAAACACAACTCATTCCCTTGTTCATCTCCTTCTCTTTTTAAACACATTTCTTTACCCTAAAGGAGATTTAACGCCTCTCCGCTTCATTACACGAAGATAATGACAAGTGGGACTTTTTGAGCGACTCTGGACACAGCAGCTTTCCCGTGGAATTACCCTTTAAATCCTGGATTTGATTGAAAAAGACAAAAATAATTAACATTTAGTAAAACTGTCCTAAATTCTGGACCCTTTTTTTTCTAATGGACTGAAGCTGATTTCCATTTCCGACCATTGAATCTTAATGGGATTTGACTAACGCGGATTAAAGACTCGAGCAACATCTTTGTCTATGAGTTGCTGTAATAGATACGATCCGTACAATTTCTCCGGCCTACAAAATCCGTTAGTTAATATTCGTATTATTAAGGGGTTAAATCGGTGAGTACGGCGCTTTAAATCCACACATGCTATTGCTGTTGCATGTTTTGGATGATTAATGGATGTAGATTTCACTATAGTATTCTTTTATATAATTAATACACTATCTCTGCATGTGTGTGTGTGTGTAATGGACGAGGGTTAGGTGGAATATAAATGGTGGATTATCAGTAATTTCCCTCAGACTTCATAATTTATTCTTTTGTATTTTTTATACAATACATTTTATTCATTAAAATATTCCCATCCATCCTTCTTCTGGACTTATTAGCCACACTCCACCTGACAGAGCAGCCACTTCTGCCTATCAAATCATCTGCTCAGTACTGCTCCACGCTCTTAATTAAAGCTGAGGAGTGTGTGTGTCTGTGTGTCTGTGTGAGGAATATATAGGCAGATCAATAAGGTAATCTGCATAAAGAGACAGACTGCATTGCCCTTTTCTCAATGCAATTATATTTATCTTTCAAAGAAACACAAAGTGCTTCACAGCGGGAGAATATCTTTTAGTGTTGAAAAGAAATCTTAGAGGCTGTGTGGCTGCAGCAAAACGCCACTCAGCCCACTCTCTCCACACACACACACACACACACACACACACACACACACACACACACACACACACACACATTCTCTCTACACACACACACTCACATACTCTGTCCATCTATCCATCATAGGTGCATCGACGATTGACCCCTTTTCTCTGATTAACTTTCCCATCATTTGGCTGACAGCACTCTGGATTTATACAGTGTGTGTGTGTGTGGTGTGTGTGTGTGTGTGTCACTGCACAGTCAAGGTTACAGGCTCCGTACCTGTGAAACCCACCTGGGACCTGCTCCCTTAACCCGGGACCATTACCCATTCTGCTCGGCACACATGTGACCCCTGTAGTGGATCTACAGATGGGCACTTAAGCTCAGGCAGTGTGTCAGAGCTGTCAAAAGCTGCCTGCTGCAAAATGGACGTCTGCCTCTGACACACGGCTGTGTTTTACTGTAACCGTCACAAGGACAGTACGGTCTTTATGAAGAGGAGACACTGGCTTTGTGATGTAATGTTCTTGATAATGGGGTAGGGGGAGGCAGAAGCAAAACTGGCGTTGATGGGATGGTTTTGTTCCATTTTAGCTGGAAATCTGTAGTTGTTTGACTTTAGTTATGCAAAGGTGGATGGTTTATTTTTAGCCAATCCTTTGAGTGTTTAGAAATATCTATTGGGTGTGAATATATTGGAGATTTGTTGGCGATCATTGTGGGAAACATAGCTCTTTGTCAAGTTTTGGATTAGGGCTACAACTGTTACTTCCATGATCGATTCATCTGTTGATCATTTTCTAGATTAATTGATTTCATTTGCATTGTAAAATGTAGAATAGATGGTTAGGTTTTAACCAATCCTTTGAGTGTCCAAATGAAACATCAAATGTATGCATTCGTTGGCGATTATGGCGGGGAACACGTTTTTTTTAGAAGGTTTTGGATTAGGGCTGCAACTATTACTTCAATTATCGATCAATCCGCCAATTTTTCGATTTCTTTTGTCTAGATCAATCCATTTAATCGCACTATAAAATGTCTGGAAACAAACAACTTGTAACCATCACTTTGATGCAATTATATGAGGAACTTAATGTACAATGTAATATTCTTGACTGTAGTAGAGGGATGCAGAAGCAGAACTGGTGTTGATGTTGGTTTTGTCTCATTCTGCTGGAAAACTGTAGTTGATTTGACGATAGTGATGCAAAGGTTGACCAGTCCTAGGAGAGTCCGAAAGAACCGATTGGAAACTTCACTTTGATGCATTCGTTGGCGATTATGGCGGGAAGCGCAGTTCTCTGTAAGGTTTTGGATTAGTGCTGCAACTATTACTTCCACTATCAGTTTAGAAACATCCCTTTGATACAAATACGGTGGTTATTTGTTGGTGAAAAACATCGATTTGTCAGTTTTTGGATTGGGGTTGAAAGTTACGATCACCTCCATTAACGATTAATCGGCCGATTCTCTAGAGAAATCGATTTGATCGCGTTGTAAAATGTCTGAAAGTAGATGGTTTTAACCGATCTTTTGAGTGTCAAAATGAACAGTATGGAAACCTCACCTTGATGGAAGAACTGCACAGAGGTGTTCTGTTGGTGACGATGGAGGAAAACATAGCCATACATTGTAAGGTTTTGGATTTCCATTACCGATTAATCTGCAGATTATTTTCTAGATGAATCCATTTAATCGTGTTATAATGTCAGAAAATGGGTGTTTTTAAGTCTTAACCAATCTTTTGGGTGTCTACACAGTTTAGAAAACTCACTTTGATGCAATTTTAATGGTGATTTGTTGGCGAGTTCGGAGAGAAACATCGTTTTTTGGTCAGGTCATGCGTTTGGCCATTACTTCCATTATTATAGATAAATTGATAAATTGATTAAATGAATTATAAATATCAGAAATAGATGGTTAAATTGAAATTGATCTTTTAGTTGTCTAAACAATTTAGAAATTACATTTTTATGCAAATAAAAGAATGGTGATTTGTTGGCGATTATGGGTGGAATCGTAGGCTTTTGTCATGTTATGGATTGGGGTCTGCAGCTAACAATTCATGTTTTCTAGATACGTTGATTTAATTGTGTTATATATAATCTAAATAGTGAAACATGTCCATCCCAGTTTCTTAAGTCCAAGGTGATGACTTAAAATGTCTTATTTTGTGAGTCAATAACCAGAAAGTATTGATTTTATTTAAACGAGAGAGGCTTCAAACGTTTTCATTGCCATTTTTGCATGATAAAATTACTTTTAAAGTATTAATACATTGGCAAATAAGCAATAAGTGATTCTTTTTCTATTATGTAGTTGACCATTAGTTTCTACTCT
The DNA here is from genome assembly GCF_902827165.1 of Trematomus bernacchii. Lineage (NCBI taxonomy): Eukaryota > Metazoa > Chordata > Actinopteri > Perciformes > Nototheniidae > Trematomus > Trematomus bernacchii. Next base: position 28,959,446 of record NW_022987720.1, read on the forward strand.
ACTAATTTATGAGAAAAACAAGATTGTTTTTTGACCTTTTTCCAGGAAAGTAGCATCCTATTCCTGGTATTTCTAAACGAACGTTCCTGCCAAAAGTGACACGGTAGTTAACGTTTGTTCTTTAGTATAATATCCTAATTCTGAATGAATAATGTTGGTGTAAGCATGGCCACCACATTTTATTGGTGACCGGGGGGGCACGAGCACATATTTCAAGCCTGCTGTCAATTTTTAGTGTCTGATGCCAGAGGCTTACGTGGAAAAAGGAGCCTGCCAAAAGTCTCCAAACAGAGCTTAAGAGATTTCTCAGGCACCGTGTTTGCAGTCGTCATTGATAAACAGGCCAGGAGAGGAGACAGCAGGGTATAAGGAGATTCATAATCCCATCCCCTCTTCCTACGGATTCTCTCTCCGTCTTTCCTTCCTCCGAATGCGCTACACCTAATGAGACGACAATACGACTCCTGTGTCTGCCTCTGAGCGTCGGAGTTAATGAAACCGGCAATATTAGATATCTTATCTTCAAGTAACTTCCACTGTAGGGATCGCTGTGTTTTTAAAGCAACGTCAAACAACGAAATCATGTAAAAATCATTGGAGTTAGGGGTTAAAACTAGTGCTGTCAATCGATTCAGAAAAATTAGTTGCTAGTATTTACGTGTATTAGAGATAAAGTAAATACACGTGTGGTGATGTGATAAAGAAAGGCATGACAAATTCTTACGGAAATCAGAGGGTTTTCTAACATGATTTGGGAATGATTGGCATGAAGTCGGACACATTTTCGACATCGACAAACCAGCTGTAAAAGAGAGACGCTCTGATTGCCCTCTGTATAATGTAGGCTAAACATATGGTCGAAGTAGTATCTGTAAAGTGATTGCCCTCTGTTTAATATGTGAGTTACACAGGGAATATTCTCTGCCGCTATCATATTGCAACCATTATCAGTTATCTGTTGGTTATCTCCCACTCTTAAGGAACTGACGCGTGGTTTGCCAAAATGCCTTTCCTCCGTTTCGCCCGTGTTGTAGTGACGCTTCTTACTGATATCCAGCGGTCAGTAAACACATGTAGCTTGTGCCGATTTCTCCGCTTTCTTTGCCTTTTCACTGCCATCAATTCATGGTAAACTTAGGTGTTGGTATTGCCATAGCAACTTTAGGTCAAGGTTGGTAATGTGATGAATTTGCGTACTTTTTTTTTTAACGTTTCCAGATTAATCACGAGGGTTCACATTGTGCGTATCTCCATGTCCATCATGTTGTTAAATCGGTCCGCAGAGCATCATATGTGACTTTCTGCAAAGTGCGCGTCTGAATCCTGTTCGACCAATAGAGAGCGAGCTATGTGGGGCGACTTAAAAAAAAAAGAAGTACATCTCGATTTCATTGGCAGCACATTCACTTGAAGCGAGTGGAATATGGGTCATGATCTGATATAAAAAGGGCTTCTCAATAATTCATCGGAGCTGATTAAGAGGACTTGTATCGACGGAGACACTGTCCATGAGAAGATGTGGAAGTGTGTACAGGAAAGCAACATTTAGCACCCTTTGTGGGATTAGTGGAAGCTAAGAAATCCTGGGGCTGCTTTGATGTTTTAATCTACTGTACGTTCACCTCTTCTGTTTCGTGAAGGGTTGCAAAAAACACGTGACAAATCCGTGATTACTGCGTGTGTGTACATGTTGTGCAATTTGCGCGAGGGCCCATCAATCTATTAAATATGAAAAGTACAATCTGTTACCCCGCAGAGATTCCTTTATTATTCATCGACATATTTCAATTAATCATTAATTTACCTAAGTATGGCTCTTCAATCCACACCCTCATATGGACTCTGTGTGGGGTTCATAGCGTCTGTATAATCTGGATTAATAAAAGCTATTTATTATTCTTCTGATCTAATACGTGCTGTAGTTGGGCGGTTTTCGGGGGGGATGAAGGCAGAGACAATTTAGTACTACAGCAAATTTGGGAGGAAATGTATTATTTATAACACTGGGCTGGATTCTCCTCTATCCTCGCTCACACACACAGTTCACTAAAGAGAGATGTGAGATGCATTTAAACAAATTAATGAGGCGTTGTTTTTACAGAGTAGGAATCAGAGGTGTAAATTAACTAAGTTCAGTCTCTCAAAATTGTACTTCAGTATTTCCATTTTATGCTAGTTTGTACTTCTACTCCTCTACAGTTCAGAGGTACTTTGACTCCACTACATGTATTTAATACCTTTAGTTACTTTACAGATGTGGATGAATGATGTGAAATCTAATCAAGTGTTAAATCAGACTTTAGTTCCACCTGGAGTAAATCCACAAGCTACCCTGCAGTATACAAAGTCATTCAAACTAGCTGCACCTTTACCAGCTTTGAGAACACTTTCATGATCAATCATTATAAAACATATCATATATATTATTCTGAAATGGACCAATCTGCACAATGACTACTTTTACTGTCGCTACTTTCACTATATTTTGATGAGAATACTTTTCTACTTTTACTTGAGGAACATTTTGAATGCAGGACTTTTACTGTAACAGAGTATTCCTACACTCTGGTACTTCTACTTTTACTCAAGTACAAGGTCTGAGTACTTCTACTTCTACTGTAGTACAAGATCTGAGTACTTATACTTTTAATCTAGTACAAGATCTGAGTACTTCTACTTTTACTGAAGTACAAGATCTGAGTACTTCTACTTTTACTCAAGTACAAGATCTGAGTACTTCTACTTTTACTCAAATACAAGATCTGAGTACTTCTACTTTTACTCAAGTACAAGATCTGAGTACTTCTACTTTTACTCAAATACAAGATCTGAGTACTTCTACTTTTACTCAAGTACAAGATCTGAGTACTTCTACTTTTACTCAAGTACAAGATCTGAGTACTTCTCCTTTTACTCAAGATCTGAGTACTTCTCCTTTTACTCAAGATCTGAGTACTTCTCCTTTTACTCAAGATCTGAGTACTTCTCCTTTTACTCAAGATCTGAGTACTTCTCCTTTTACTCAAGATCTGAGTACTTCTCCTTTTACTCAAGATCTGAGTACTTCTCCCACCTCTGGCAGAAATAGCTTTATTCAGATTGAGTTAGGCGTTTGAAATTCACCTCATTGAATCATTATTCATTCTGAGGGGGCAGGTCAGAGGTTGCAGAGAGCATTATGGTTTTTATTAGAGTCTAACTGACTGTGACCCGTGTCTAACCCTCCGTCCTCCATCTTCTGCTTTTCCAATAACAGACTGGCGGACGTCGGAAAAACAAGCGACGCCAAACGTCTCTTCGGAGGAGCGAAGGGGAGAACCCAAGTGAAGCTGCTCCTGTGGAGTACAATTACCTCCAAATTGCTGCTTTACCCTCTTGACCCCTCGAGGATTTTACCTAAAACTGCTGTGAGTTTCCTCCCCTCCCAGTGCCAACTCTTTGTTCCCAATCAACTGAAAGGATTAGGATGTGGAGGAGAGATTAAAACGCTCATGGACATCTGAATTTGCTTCAACAAACCCCAAAAGCCAAATAGAGTGATGCAGTGACGACGTATGTTTGTAGCCAGACAGGAATTTAGCATCGCATGGTTCCCTTGACCAAAAGCTAATTGGATTTTTTCCATTGCCGAAAATAAGATCTGTGACAAGCAAACGTTTATACTTACACTTTTTTTTCGGCAGGATAATCCCCCCATATCAACACCACTTTACTTTATGAAGCTGAAATGCAATCACCAGAAGCAAAAAGCTAACGTTAGGCTATAAAGGAACTGCATCACGGTCACATGACTTCACGTCACCACCGCTAAGTTAGCTAATGATTGGCGTGATGACGTTTAGTCGTCTCAGTAAGACACTTGTTAGTAACCACCCTTATTTATGACACATACAGTAGAACCTTCAGAGGTTTACCAGTGGGTTATTAACTGAGGTATATTATGTCGTAGAATACATCTGAGAAATCTCGTAAGCTTGTGTTACCTCCAAACCTCAGTTCAGGCTTCTAACTACACACAAAACCAGAACTGATTCCTGATTCCTACACCACCCTATCACGATTTCATTCATTAATCATGGACACCTTATTAAAGCCTTTACATCAAGAATAAATCTGAGAAACGTTGACTTCAAGACGAACAAATCTAACCACACACATTCAAAAACAGTGGACTTTAAGACTAGGGGCCCCGGAAATGCAAACTCATTTCTGGGTTTTAGAGCTCATTCCTGCTTCACTGTCTTAGGTATCCTTTTAAAGAGGTATCATTCATTAAACATGGACACCTTATGTAGGGCATTAAACCAAAAACAAATCTGAAAAATGTTGACTTCAGGACTACCGAATCAACCAAAAACGCATATAAAACCATTGACTTTGAGAAAAGGCAACCGGAAGTGCTAAAATGCTGACTCATTTCTGGGTTTAATGACTCATTCCTGCACCTCTCTATTTGGTATCTTGATAATGAGGTGTCATTTATTAATCAAGGAAACCATCTATCTTATGAAATGTTGCAAAAAACCCGTCTTGCTGGATGGACATCTGGAAGTTTCAGCAAGAGTCTTCTGGGTTTCCTTGTGCTTCGAGCCTTTTAAAAAGAACAATTGCAAACTTTTCTGCTCATATTTTCTGCATCTTGCAATCAATATTTATGTTGTTTTTCTGTTTCTCTCTGGTTCAGTTCAGCCTCCCTCAGTCTGAGGCTATGAGAGGGAGAGAGGAGTCCCAGGCCGCACCATCATGCTACTTCTGAGACGCCGGGATGAGACTTTGGCTGGCAAAACACAAGGTAAGACATTGTTGATGCATGAGGCATCTCCACAGCTGTTTTTATTTAAGTTTCCTCGCCTCGTCCCTGCAGAGCGCCGCTGAAAGCATCCCGTCTTATCTCACCTGCGTGTGTTTTCCGCCTCCCTAAGTGCGAGCCTTTCCTTAAAAGCTCGGTGATGGATGGTGTAAAACTTCCAAAGGCTTTTCTTTGCTCTGTATCTCACGCCAGGCTTGCTTAAGGGTCAGGATAATGGTTCAAGGTGGAGCCTACAGATGAACGCTTCAATCCCGGGGGTTTTTTAGCGCAGTGTGCACTTTGATCAGAGGCATCAGTGGACGTTCAACCCCGACCCCATCGACTATCGGCTTCATTTGCATGGCTCTACAGGCATTGATCAGGCAATTAAAGGATTTGTAGAATGAGATTTTTGTGGTGGAAGTGTGTGACCGCTTGTGTTTGTTCTCGATTCAACCGTACGAAGGCGGAGAGAGAGAGAGAGAGAGAGAGAGAGACGGTACGTTTTGTGTGATAAGATAAAAGAAGACATAACTCTCTTCTCTGTCCCAGGACAAAATTAAACAGTGTAAAATGTATTCGCCACAAGGGCCCATGAGGGGCCATTATCATATCAGCAGATTCCATCTTTTCCTCGTAAATTCATCTCCTCGGTGCTCAGCTTTTTTTGCCTTTTTTAATTGCTACTACAACCTTTCTTCCTCTTCCTCGTCCCCCTCTTTTCATCCCATGCACTATTAACAACGGTGGAAATACTACTCCGATACTATACTTAAGTATAAGTGGAAATACCAAATTGAAAATATAAGCTGTTTCAAGTAAAAGTCCTGAATAGAAATCGTGCTTCAGTAGAAGAACAGAAGTATCAAAAGTCCTCAGTGTGCATAATGGCTCTTTTCACAGTAATATATTATTACAGAATATTAACCTGTTTTGTCACCAACAAATACTGGTTATATATGTTGTAGCTTGTCCATTTAAAGTCAATGTACTTACAATTTACTTTTAAAATACTGTGTAGATTTGCAGTACAGTACTGCATATTTTCATATATCATGTCTCTTAACACTTTCGGGACACCTATTTATGTATAAAAGTGGATTCAGCATAATAGCAGACCTTTTAAAACTGGACAAAAAGCATGATAGTGGAACTTCTGTCTCTTGTTTTTCAGAGTAAAAGTCATTTTAGTGGCTAGTGTATTTCAAAATAAAAGTCTTGAATATGATTTTCCTCTCAGTCTGAAATGTAAGTTGCTTTGGATAAAGAGTACCTGTTATAGTCACCTAAATAACATGTCAGTACAAGGACCTCAAACATGTAGTATTTGAGTAAATGTAATTCCACCTCTAAATAATCAGGCTGACATTAAGGGACATTTAGAGACTTGGTGCAATTTTGTCTGCAGTGAAATTGACAAATGAATAAAAACGTATCTCATCGCAGAATCAGCTAATCATTTTTCTTTCATTGAGAAAAGTGTGTTCTTGTGTTTGTGTTTCCTCTGGGATGCACTGGTTGCTGTGCACTGTACGAACGCTGCCATCACACAGCCTCTCCTCACTGTGACTCCGATCCAGAGGCAGAGCGGCTCCGTAATGAAACCCTCGGCCCTCCGTCTGCAGCGGAAAGTCACACGGCTCATGCTGACTCTGCACATCGCTGTACTATTGCCTCGCGTCATAAAACATTACCATATAGATGAATTAAACGGCGGTGGTGGTGAATCTCATTAACCGCCATACCTTCTTTGAAAAAACTCGTATTAGTCTGCCTATTATGCAAGTATTACATAATCTGTTTAGGAATGAATAATAGTTCAAATATATTAAATTAACAATGTGGTTTTTTTCTAAAAGCGTTATCTCCAGGCCTCGCGTGCCGAACCTAAATGGGATTTTGGCCGTCATTACATCACAGACACTCAGCGACATTGATTAAGTGCAGCGTGGCTCATTTTTCAATCCAATTAACAACAGACTGTTATTTAGACGCCATGTCATCAATTATACCCAATGCACAGAACTGACTATCCCCTCTGTGATGGGTGAGATAAAGTACGGTCACATCACCTCTCTCCTTCCTGCTGAAAGTCATTAATGGAGGATTTCTGTATTGATGTGTAACAGTGAGCCAAATGAGCACCTCTTGGGTATTTGTCTTCCTCCTCCTCTGGTGTTGCATTCTAACCCCAAAGCAAATTCCTTGTATGTGTAAATGTACCTGGCAATAAACTTGATTTATTTTGACTTAAATGTTCAAAAAGCTCTTCATTTTTTCTCATAATGCACACCTCTTTTCACCCTCTGTCTGAAACCAGAGCCCAGTCTGCTCTGATTGGTTAGCTGGCCGCCTCTTTGTCTATCACATACAATGTATAGGAGCGCTAGCCAATAGAAGCACAAGTGTTACAGGATGATGTCCAGTGGCGGACTGGCCATCGGGACGAATGGGACGAACGGGACGAATCCCGATGGGCCGGTACTGAAGTGGGCCGGTCGGACGATGTGGGCCGGTCGGATAAGTCACTAGCTGACAATTTACTAGCGGTATTTACTTGCGGTACCGAGGTGGGCCCGTGGTACCGAAGTGGGCCGGTCGAGAGTCCCGGGTTGATTTTTAGTCCCAGTCCGCCCCTGGTGATGTCACTATGTTACAGAAGTAAACAGAGGAGTCCAATGGAGGCGTTTCAGGCACTACACACAGGATGGGAAAAGCGCAGAAGTCATAATAGGTTTAAGATGGATAGGTTGTTTTTTTTGGCTTATTTTGGGAGAAAATTCTTAAATGGCACCATTGTACATTTCGATGCCTTTTTATAGAAATAGAAAATAGGTCTTTTTTTTCTGTTTTCCTCGAACTGTTTCTCTAAATTAGAGCAAATTCAAGAGGGTGTGTTAGGGTGTTCTGATGTTATGTGAACACATCTTGTTACTCACCATAACTCATAGTTCATATTGTACACACAGACAGTTCATTTCTGAAATAGGGCTATTGATATTGAGACAGGCAGAGTAAGTGTTTGTTTCTGGGTAGTGGAGGATAGAGAGAGTGCAGCAGTGAGTTTTTTAAGCTTGACTTCTTGTCTGTAGGCATATCTCATTAATTCAGTAACTCATTCTTATTCAAAGAAACTTTTCAGGCGCAGCGAACTCGCCCCGGCACGTTTTCTCTCTGTAATGAATCCCAATCATATTGTTGCACCTCGGCTTCCCTGATGTTCAATTATCTCGTAATTGAATAAACTTGTACCGTGCCGCAGCGGGGTGAGTGTAAGTCTCCGGCAGGTCATTTATCTCACAGTATCATTTGATATTAATTGAATCTGGACAGGGAGATCACGTGTCGTATCAGGCTTGACCTGGAAAAACACGGCTAAGATCTGTGCGGTGGCATCGATCGGGGTTCAAAACAGCGGATCAATACAGCCTCACTCATCCTCGTGTGCAGCAGCTGAGCACTAACATAAGTCACCTGGAAAAGAGCCCGCAGATCCACTCATTAGCTGCAGAGCTGCACTCCCAACATTTGCTTTGGTAACATCTGTTATTTTCTGGCTCGTCGTCGGATGCTGCTGTGCCGAGGCTTCAGGTGCCGTCTGTGTTTGGGCTCCAGTTGTTGGGTAGATATAACACCAAAGTCCATCAACAGGAATTTTGGTTTAAAGAGTCCTCTCCTGCTGATGTTCAGGTGTATATCAGTATGTAGTGTCTCTACTTTAAAGAGTTCTCTCCTGCTGATGTTCAGGTGTATATCAGTATGTAGTGTCTCTACTTTAAAGAGTCCTCTCCTGCTGATGTTCAGGTGTATATCAGTATGTAGTGTCTCTACTTTAAAGAGTCCTCTCCTGCTGATGTTCAGGTGTATATCAGTATGTAGTGTCTCTACTTTAAAGAGTCCTCTCCTGCTGATGTTCAGGTGTATATCAGTATGTAGTGTCTCTACTTTAAAGAGTCCTCTCCTGCTGATGTTCAGGTGTTTATCAGTATGTAGTGTCTCTACTTTAAAGAGTCCTCTCCTGCTGATGTTCAGGTGTATATCAGTATGTAGTGTCTCTACTTTAAAGAGTCCTCTCCTGCTGATGTTCAGGTGTTTATCAGTATGTAGTGTCTCTACTTTAAAGAGTCCTCTCCTGCTGATGTTCAGGTGTATATCAGTATGTAGTGTCTCTACTTTAAAGAGTCCTCTCCTGCTGATGTTCAGGTGTATATCAGTATGTAGTGTCTCTACTGGGACATGTCTCCATGCTTTAATGTTCAAAGAGCTCTTTACTTTTCTCATACTGCCTGTGCTGCAGCACCTCTTTTCACCCTCTGTCTGAAACCAGAGCCCAGTCTGCTCTGATTGGTTAGCTGGCCGGCTCTGTTGTGATTGGCAAAACATTTCCCGCCCCTTAGCCTATCACGTACAATGTGTTGGAGCGCTAGCCAATAGAAGTTTGAGTGTCACATAGTGATGTCACTATGTTTTGGAAGTAAACAAAGGATCCCAATGGAGTAGGGATGTTAAGATTCACCGATTCACATCGGTGCACCGGCATAAACGTTCAAGATGCGAGTGCACCGGTTGAAAGAGTGCACATCGGCTACAGTTTAGGGTTGAACTCGCGATGCATCGATTGTAGCGTCTTTGCATCGGTAAAAAACCGATTCATTCATATAATATCCTCTCATCCTGTCAGCACTCAGCAGAGACGATCTTTGATCTTTGCTTCGCCACTACGGAGGCCGAGAGTCTCAGTTATCAACAAACATGGAAGTCGAGGAGAAAGAGAAACACAGCGCACCGAAAAATACCTACAAATCAAATGTTTGGCAACACTTGACGGACAACTTGAAAAATCGCTCGCAAATTGTTAACGATGCCGTGCCGCTTTAAAGTACACTAGTAGTACGAGGAACTTAGCGACGCAGATAAAGAGGGTCTGCGGCTGAAAATAAAAACCTGAAAGTTAGACATGACTCAGTGAGGTGTTCTGTCAGTGAGAGTGGTGTTTAGTTTACAACAGCCTGTGACTGCCAATAATAGTTTAAATGTCTTCCTTACAATTGTAAGCAGTTATGAAATACCTGTTTGTGAAAGGTTATTTTCTTTATTGTTCCTATAGAAACCACTGCTTTCTGCTCACTGGTGAGTTAGCCTATGAATGAGTGTTAAGCACATCAGGCTGGCAGCTGTATGTGCATTGCACTATGGTAGTTGTTATTTGCACATTGTTAATCCTGGGCATCCTTAAATTGTTTAACTGTGAGGTGTTATACAATTGAACTGTACTCTGGAAACAGAGAACACTACTACACTTGTGAAAAGGCCAGTTTGTGAAAGGTCCAAGTGTTTGTTTTTTTTAAGGTAAAAAAGAAACAGCATGATGGGATGTGCAGTACTAGTAGAGAGAAGCAAATATGTGAAGCACTTTTTTGTTAATGTATAATTTGCTGCATATAAGGAATAAAACAAAATCCTCTGTCGTACCATATTGAATTGTATCATTATTTTGCATTGTGTTGAATCGTATCGTATCGCCCCGAATCGCATAATGTTGAATCAAATCGTATCGAACTGTATCGCAACAGGGGTGAATCGTATCGTATCGTATCGTATCGCCTGGTGTTTCAAAGGTATCGTTAATGTATCGTATCGTTGGCAGCGTATCGGCAGGGGGGGGATAACAAGGTTGAGAGTGAATCAAAGAGTTTCTGTTGAGTTGCGAGCCCCACTACTTTGTATTTCTCTGTCTTAACTCAAGTTTTGAAATAAAGAACATTTTTATCACCCTTTCTCTCGACTATTCAGCCAAACCCTCTGACACGGTGCACTGTTGGTCCTGCAGGCGTGAGCGCGAGTGTCTCTTGTCGATCAGGGCTGCGTAGAGTTGCTGACCTGTGACACACACACACACACACACACACACACACACACACACACACACACACACACACACACACACACACACACACACACACACACACACACACACACACACACACACACACACACACACACACACTCCAAAACAAATCATTCACTCGCTTCAGCAACACAACCTCTAGATGAGGCCAGAAAACAACATGTCAGATACAGCCGAGCGCAGACAGCTGCTCACACACAGTGCCAGACATCTGTTTGAATATGCATATTTATATACAGTACATGCAGTATATAATGAAACAGTTAAATGCATGCACACAAGTATAAACATATGAATTGAACACACACTTATACACACACAGATCATTGTTATGGTTGATTAGCAGACCATTTACATGCATAAAAACCTATATAACACACTACTGGAAAGGGAAAACCACAAAAAGTCGGATTTATATTCATAAAAAAATCTCTTTTGTTGAGCAGAACATATCCAATCTATTTTTAAAGAATTAACTCAAAGAGCCTCCACAACATCCTCTGAAAGCTTTTCATGCTACCAATTTGCCAATTTTAAACAAATATGGGCTAAAAGAAAACAGGTCAAGTTGTAGCCCACAGCCATGGCAACGTTATCCTTCGTGGAGAGGAGGAGGAGGAGGAGGGGTGCAGCTGATTTTAAACACCCAGGAAAACTAAGAAAAACTTGGAAATACGGCAGGACCAGAACCACAATATAAATCATTACATTAAAGGTGGGGTAGGTAAGTTTGAGAAACCGGCTCGAGATACACTTTTTGTTATATTCCATGGAATGCTCTTAACATCCCGATAGCAATGAATATCTTAAGTGCTTTGACAAAAAATCCATAACAAATGTTATCTGTGGAAGCCGTAGTACTGTAAAAAGCACGACCAATCATCTGAGCCGGCCCGGCTAAAATAACTGGATGGCCTACCTGCCTGTCAGCCTTCCATCTGTGCACAAACTTATCTCGTGCCCTCATTGGTCATGTGCGCGTTCATGTGTGTTGGAGGAGGGGCTCTGTAAGGAAGTGGCAGATTTTTTACGGCTGTGTATTTTCAAATTCTAGCGCACTCAAGCTGGTTTCTCCAAAATTACCTACCCCACCTTTAAGTAAAAAACTGCAGCCGTGCACCAGCATGCTCCAATATGCGACCAGGAGTTATCCGATTCATTATATGTATTCTGTGATTATGAAATCGTTGTCCTTTATTTGGAGTATATTACGCTGATGGGGTTGCCAGATATAACATTTCATTGTACCAGTAGCCTGCATATTAGACGTTTAGAGAACATTGGAAATTTGTACCTGTCGATTACTCTTAAGAAGAAGAAGACCCTTTATCATTTGGTTGTTCACTGCTAGTACACACACAGTACAATACACATTAGGTCTGAATACATATATATTGCTCACAGACACCTTGAAAGTGCTCCATAGTTTTAATCCGGTCAGGACTTGAACCGGCGACCCATTGGTTTCCAAGCCTACCCATTGGTTTCCAAGCCCACCCATTGGTTTCCAAGCCCACCCATTGGTTTCTAGGCTGACCCATTGGTTTCCAAGCAGACCCATTGGTTTCCCCGCTAACCCATTGGTTTCCAAGCCCACCCATTGGTTTCCAAGCCATCCCATTGGTTTCCAAGCCCACCCATTGGTTTCTAGGCTGACCCATTGGTTTCCAAGCAGACCCATTGGTTTCCACGCTAACCCATTGGTTTCCAAGCCCACCCATTGGTTTCCAAGCCTACCCATTGGTTTCCAAGCCCACCCATTGGTTTCTAGGCTGACCCATTGGTTTCCAAGCAGACCCATTGGTTTCCAAGCCCACCCATTGGTTTCTAAGCCTACCCATTGGTTTCCACGCTAACCCATTGGTTTCCAAGCCCACCCATTGGTTTCCAAGCCCACCCATTGGTTTCCACGCCCACCCATTGGTTTCCAAGCCCACCCATTGGTTTCCAAGCCGACCCATTGGTTTCCAAGCCATCCCATTGGTTTCCAAGCCCACCCATTGGTTTCCAAGCCCACCCATTGGTTTCTAAGCCTACCCATTGGTTTCCAAGCCATCCCATTGGTTTCCACGCTAACCCATTGGTTTCCAAGCCCACCCATTGGTTTCCAAGCCGACCCATTGGTTTCCAAGCCATCCCATTGGTTTCCAAGCCATCCCATTGGATTCCAAGCCATCCCATTGGATTCCAAGCCATCCCATTGGATTCCAAGCCATCCCATTGGTTTCCAAGCCCTTACAAACTGAGCTACTGCCTCCCTCTTTATATTTGGTGCACAATAGCATAGAGAACAATAATTAAGAAAGAGCTTAGCCTTCTTTAGCTTTCATTACCTGCCGCCCCTGACTAAATGTAGGTTTAACAAAACTCTGTTGAACTCAGAGCAGCTCGTGTTGTCATCCAAACACTTTCTTTATAAACTGTAGAGTCGAAGGGCAGTGAGACAGAAAATCCTCAATACTAGGGCTCACAACAAGAACAGAAAAACGTTGACTCATTCCCAAAACTTGTTATATTGTGTTTCTCAGTTGTGGCACAGTCTAAATGTAGGTTTTACATAACTGTGTTCAACTTGTGTTGTCATCATTGATTTAGGGGCAACTCTTGTGATCAAGATTTAGTTTGGATAATAACACCTGTGTCAGGATTCATGTCACACTTACAGGATTTGATCAATGTCTTGTTGTGCAGAAGCTGCAAACTAAGTAATACTTATTTTTCTCCGTCTCCACTCCATAACCTCAGTTTTTATTTGCCGTTATGAAAGCTGTGCCAGACAATAAATCAGTCTCTACCAGAAAAGGGATTACTTTCTCCCCCGATACAGTATTCTACCTACAACCCCCTTTTCATTGCTATGAAATTGGATGATGGTGCGTCATCAGCTGAGCAACACACGCACTCAAACATCTCTAAAAGCCTGTTTTTGATGTTGTCAAAATTGCAATAGAGTGCAATGATGACTTCTTTTGTTGAACTGGACAGGAAGTTCGCATCTCAAGGGCTCCTTCAACAAAAAGCCAATGGGATTTTTCCATTGGATTTTGGAATATAGCAGAAAATAAGATCTGTAGCAAACACATGTTTATGATATTTACACGATTTGTTCAGCAGGATAATCTCCACATGTTAACAAATCTTTAATAATAGTTGAAGCATAAATACAATCTCCAGAAGTAAAAAGCTAATGCTAGGCTATAAACGAACTACAGCAGAGTCACATGACTTCACGTCAGCATCGCTAAGCTAAAGGCGGCTAATGTTGGGCGTGATGGCGTTAAGCAATTTCATTTAGACACTTGTTAGCAACTTTTCCAATTCAACAGTTGGGTATTTACTGACAAACTTTATATTGTGGAACAAAACATTAAAACTATTCAGCTTCTGTTAACCACTTTTTTAGGCTTATAACGAAAAACACATTAAAAAACTATTGACTTTAAAAAAAGAGCAAACCAGAAGTGATAGAATGCTAACTCATTCCACGGGTTAAGGACTCATTCCTGCATCAATCTCTTAGGTATCCTGATAAAGTGGTGTCATACAATTAATCATGGACAACTTATTGAAGGCACTAAACCCCCAAAAGTCTGAGAAATGTTGACTTCAAGACGAGGGAATCGGAAATGATAAAATGCTGAATCCTTCCCGGGTTTTAGGACTCATTCCTGCACCACTTTATAGTGAAATCTGTGACCAGAACACAAGGTAGTTGCTGCTGCTGCTGCTCTTGTAGAGGTGTAATAACTAATACTCACCTTGCCTCGGTCTGTCCCAGAGCCTCCTGCCGCCTTCAGCTGTGACTGTGTTTGCCAGTGGATAATATTAAGAGTTATTGATTGCGTTGTGTTAAGGAGAAAAGCCCGCCGGGAGTTTAGCAGAAGAACTCCCAGTGGGGAGCTAATGTCTCTCTGAGGGACCTCATTCGCATATACTGTCAAAATCTGTGCTCTGTGGCTTAAGAAAGAGAGGGAAACGGAGAATAAGAGGGATGGAGAAAGGAAAGAAGAGGTTGCCAATATGTCTTAGATGTTGCAATACTAGGACAACCGATATTGCGATGTGAGCTATTGTGAGGGATCCAAACGTAATAGGTTTGTCAAAGTTTGCCTGATTAAACTTGGTGCACCTACAGCCGTTTACCCTCTCCGATGTGTTCGCTCGATGCTGCTTGTTTGCATCTCGCATCGATTTCTGGAAGCTTGTGCAGTATTGAAAACGCTGTAAGTGCGCCGACTGTTCAATTGTGAAAACCCCCGACGAGAGACCTCGTACTCATGGATTCATCGAGGATCAATTTCAACACATTGTCCTTTTGTGTCACAGATGGAAAGGCTGGATATGAAAAACTAGATTAGTCGTGTGGCTGGAGTGTGACGCTGTGTTTTGTAATGATATTTCAAGCATCGCCTAAAAGATTTGGATAAAACTTACTTGGGACAAAGTTATATGCGTAATTGCATCACTCAATGAGGGCTACAACTGAAAAATGTATTTAAAGAGGGAGGGAACTATGAGATTTTAGCTTTTGCAGACCATTTACATGCACCAAACCCTATAAAACACACCTAGAAAACCCCCATAAAGCATAATAGGGCTTTTTAAACGCTTAATCAGTTATCAAAATAGTTGGCAAGTAGTTGTTTAGTAGTCATTTAATCATTGAATTACCCTCCTGAATATATAGAAAAGTCTATTACATGATGCAACTACAGTACCAACTAATTAATTAGTTGCGTGACAATTGCAGGTTAAGTAAATATGGAAAATTACTCCAAATATATAACTTGGACTGTACAATTAGAGAAAACATGCCTTGTTTTGTTAATGTTCAA
>NW_022987720.1:28979977-29165834 GCF_902827165.1 Trematomus bernacchii
GGCCGTTTTCCAAAAGGCTTTTTATTCCAGAGCCAATATCTTAGCAGCTACCTATCTCTTTCTTTACACTGATTTTCCCTCTATGCTATCTCTTTTTTTTGTACAGTGCATCCGGTCAGAGACATGCATCATGAAGTTTAGACACATGCAGACTGGACCAAATGTACTTTGCTTGAGTTCAAAATGTGAGGTTTTACTTCTCTACTTCTCAAGGGGAAATATTCTACCTTTTACTCCCCTGTCTTTGTCCAACAGCTTTAGTTACTTTTCAGTTTACAGTTCCTTTAATACATTGCATAGAGTGTGAACATGTGCAAAGGGTGTGCATTTTAAATGTATTCTCAATTCACACATGCTCACAGAAAGAGACATTCACCGCTACCTGCTAACTAGCTAGCTAGCAACGTTATCGCTTTGCTGTAGCAGATTAGACCAGACTGTTCAATTAACCCTATAAAACTAACGGTGCATGGCTTATTTTTAACAGCAGCATACTGGGATGTTTAATAAATACTGTTAGTTTAGTGCTGTCCAAACAGCAGCAATCACAGCTATTTCCGTATCCTTTTAAGTGCACCATCCGTTTTTTTTTTAACACATTATGCATAACATTACATACTTGTTAGACGCTTTTATCCAAAGCGACTTACATACTCAATACTGTGGGCAATCCCCACAGGAGCAATTTGGGGTGAAGTGTCTCAGGGACACAACGACATGCTGGCTGCAGTGGGGTTTGAACCTGTAACACTTATTTAACAGTTTGTTTTACCCACACCTCGAACCACCTATCTATGAGAAACAAGACCTTTCCCCTCCTCTTCCTCCTCCTCTTCCTCTTCCTCCTCCTCCTCCTCCTCTCTCTCTGTTGGATGAGAGCCTGCGGTGGGGTCTTCATAAATCAAGATGTTACCACAGGCGCTATAAGGCTACTTTTTAATTAAAACTGTGAATCAGTCGGCTCTGATTATGAATTGTACTCGGCTGCCACTGAATAAAATATACTGGGCTCGTTCCTTCTCCCCCCTCCGACTCTTCCTCTCTCTGTTTCCCTCTCTCTTGACGCTCGCCGCTCACTTCTCCGGCAGAAATTGAGAACGTCCACAGCTCCGCGAACCGTCGTTGTGAAATAGTTGAGGAGCTTGGCGGTTGTATAAATGTAATAACTCAATACGGAGGGTCTGGCGCCACTGGGGTCAACACCATTATATCACAGAAAGAGCTGAGAGGCCGGCGGTGTTTACCACACGCTACCACTCCTTTAATTTTGTCACAACAAGTGGGAGACGTTGTTGTCGGGGTTGGATGATCCTATCAGAGCGGTCGGTGTTATGATGCTAACAAGAGGACGCTTCTGTCCGCCGGGCCTATTGGACGCTTCTGAGATAAGCAATGAGAGATGGCTGCATGTTATTCAGGAAGAGAGAGACTGTGGGAACATATTGTGACTAGATTACGATATATTATTAGATTTATTATGTATTTTATTAAGGTATATTATTACATTTATTATGTATTTTATTAAGGTATATTATTACATTTATTATGTATTTTATTAAGGTATATTAATAGATGTATTAAGTCTTTTTTTTTGGCAAATACAAATTCAAAATAAAGGGAAAAAACTGAAAAAAGTGACAATAACAAAAATTAGACATACACAAATATTAGTAGTAAATAATAATTACAACATAAAATACAGTAAAACGTTCAAATGAAAATAAAAACATACAGAAATATACAAATATTAATAGCAAATACATTAAAAAAAATACAGAAATATGTAAATATTAGCAGGATAAGAATTTTCACAATAAGAAAAAAAAAAATTACAGAAATATGAAATGTTTTTGCACCGTTGGGAAAACGTTTGCTTCTCACTGTCAAAGAGCAGCAACAACGATATACTGTCAAATGAAATGAATAAAACTCAAATCTATGAATATATTTATATGCAAAACAGTGAGTCTTAAAAGCCTCTCTGAGGAGAACCTCCAGGTGGAAGATTTACAGCGTGTCTCCTTCAAGAGGCCTATTGCTAATTTATGATCTTTTGCATGTCTTGCAAACACAACTGACAACTGTCATGTGAGAGATACACTGTAGGGTGGAGGAGCCTCGATGGAGCAGAAATCTACCTGATGGAGCGGGAACAACACACATAGCGACTGCTGCTGCTTCAATTTATGTTATATCAGTGGTAATAACTTAAAACAGGTTTAAAGTTTATGACTTAAACTAACTAATAATAGTACACTACTAAAGTATTTTATACAAGAGAGTCAGATTTTTGAGAGTTTCAGAATAAATCTTTAAGAATTGAAGACAGTATTTAGTTTTATGCAATTTTGCGTTTGGTTCTCTTACAATTAAATCTTCATCCACAATTATTCCCACTCACTTTAATTTAAATGGGAGGAGGACGCCTCCATTGGACTCCTGTGTTTACTTCCGGAAACATGGTGACATCACTACACGACACTCGCGCTTCAATTGGCTAGCGCTCCAACACATTGCACGTGATAGGCTAAGGGGCGGGACATCTCTAAGCGGTCGAACAATCACAACAGAGCCGGCCAGCTAACCAATCGGAGCAGACTGGGAGACACTACATACTGATATACACCTGATCATCAGCAGGAGAGGACTCTTTAAAGTAGAGACACTACATACTGATATACACCTGAACATCAGCAGGAGAGGACTCTTTAAAGTAGAGACACTACATACTGATATACACCTGAACATCAGCAGGAGAGGACTCTTTAAAGTAGAGACACTACATACTGATATACACCTGAACATCAGCAGGAGAGGACTCTTTAAAGTAGAGACACTACATACTGATATACACCTGAACATCAGCAGGAGAGGACTCTTTAAAGTAGAGACACTACATACTGATATACACCTGAACATCAGCAGGAGAGGACTCTTTAAAGTAGAGACACTACATACTGATATACACCTGAACACCAGCAGGAGAGGACTCTTTAAGTAACTATCTGAATACTTCCACCTCTGCGTTATATCAGCAGGCGAGCAGCAGCACTAACTGGAATTCAATCGTACAGCTTTGCACAAACAAACTCATGAATGATAATGAGCCGCTAATTGAAGGTACCGGAGCGATTCCCTCTGCTGAAAATGGAGTCCTCCGGGTAGCAGAGACAAAAAGTACACATCCTTTACTCAAGTAGAAGTACAGATACTCGTGTTTAAAAATACTCTGGTAAAAGTAGAAGTACTGACTAAACTTCTTTACTCAAGTCAAAGTAAAGAGGGCTTTGAAATGTACTGAAGTAAAAAGTACCCATAACTCAGCTGTTTTAAAGAGTACCTGACCTCCCTTTATATTAATAGAACAATAATGTCATTGTTAGCTAATGAATGTTTCCATGCTGAACAACGGCAACATGACAACGTTTTCATTGTTCCCTCTTCTTTAGAGAAGACCAGGAAATGATGGATACACGGATCGTGTTCAAATCAATAGGCACGCAATGACTCTAAATAATAATGATCACGCCACCAAACACACATTCAAACTAAAGGAACCAGCCTGTTTGGAAAATGTAAGAAGTAGAAAGTACAGGTATTTGTGTTAAAAATGTAAGAAGTAAAAGTGAAAAGTCGTCAGAAAAATAAGTAGTGGAGTAAAGTACTGATACCAGAAAAATGTACTTAAGTACAGTAACAAAGTATTTGTACTCCACTACTTCCCACCTCTGCCGGGTAGTCATGGCTCTGGAGTTCTCCTGACCCGAAGATGGAGTCAGATCTTTTTTTTTGGTTCTTACTCATCCTCCCTGTCGTCGGCGCCACCGTTGGTTATATATGCAGCCATGAATATTTATGAGGAAACTGTTGGTGCATCAGTGAAGTGTTTGAAAAGTGACTTCAATGCAGACTTCATTTCAGACGCAGACAGTCTGATGATTTGATTTGATATTGATGGGATTGCAAGTTTATCTGATTAAAAAATCAATTTAATTAACTGGATTTCAGACGGCAGATCATTATTAAACACTAAACAGCTTTAATTACAATTAAAAAGTCTGGATTGTGCACACTAGATATGACTCTGTTGTATATCTGTTGTGTTTCAGACGTCTGTTACCTCTTACCATTAGATTGCAAGTTTTGTTGGATTAAAAATCTATTTAATGAACTGGATTTCAGACGGCAGATCAATATTAGAGACTAAACAGCTTTAATTACAAAACAAAACTGGATTTTGGACACAGACGGGACGTTCTCTGCTGTATTTCAGACAGTTCTTAACATCTCATCTTTAGATTTTAGGATGGGAAGTTTATTTGGAACAAAATGTTATTTCATTAACAGTATATCAGACGGTAGATCAATACAAACGAATACATTACTATTAAAACTTCTGTATTGTGCAAACTAGATATGACTGTCTGCTGTTTATCTGCTATATCCTCATTAGATTGCACGTTTATTTGGAGTAAAATCGATTTAATTAACTGGATTTCAAACAGTAGATCAATATTAAAGACTAAATCGCTTTAATTACAGCAAAAACACTGGATTTGGGACACAGATGTGACTTTCTCTGCTCTATATCTGCTGTATTACAGACATTTCGTAACATCTCATCATTAGATTTTGCGATTGCAAGTTGATTTGGAGTAAAAAATTCATTTAAATAACTGGATTTTTAACGGTTGATCAATATTCAAGATAAAAACAGCTTAATTAACATACAAATAGTCTAGATGTGACACTATTTGCTGTGTTTCTGGCAGTCTCTGACTCTTTTTTCACTTCGTCCCATTAGATTATCTGCATCCATGATCTGAATCGATGTGCACTAAAGTATATTTCAACACTGATTAGCATCTTAAGGTCACGTGAAGCGGCAGAAGGCTGGCACAGTGGGAGCTGCGATGCGTTCCCTTATTGAGCGTCTGACCTGTGAAGGTGTCTGTTGAATTTCTACCAGCTGCAAGGCTGTCATTGAAGCTGACCACTAGCGCTGACCTTGATGTGGAGCGAGAGAAGAAGAAGAAGTACTCCTCTAACAGATGCTTCAAAAAGCTGCTGTTATCCAGTGTGGTATCAAGTCAAAGAGAACATATAAGCGGGCTTCACCAAGGCATTTTAATCAGTTGTACGTCTACAGATGAACAAGCTTGACAAAAAGAATCGTAGCAGGAAGGAGTCACAAAACCTGGAAATGAGTCGACATTTTGCCACTTACGGTTCCCGTGTCTCAACGTTTTTGGTTACAAATCTGAAATAGTTAACACTAGCTTCAGAAATGTTTCACCTTTTTTGTTTTACAACCTAAAATAAGTCAGTAAACACCCCACTGGGGAATGTCTGAAGATTCTTTGTGTCTTAAAAACAGTGTCTAAACGAGAGTACTAAACGTCATCACGCCGAACATTAGCCGCCTTTAGCTTAGCGGTGACGTGAAGTCATGTGACCGTGATGTAGTTCCTGTATAGCCCAACATTAGCCGCCTTTAGCTTAGCGGTGACATGAAGTCATGTGACCGTGATGTAGTTCCTGTATAGCCCAACATTAGCCGCCTTTAGCTTAGCGGTGACATGAAGTCATGTGACCGTGATGTAGTTCCTGTATAGCCCAACATTAGCCGCCTTTAGCTTAGCGGTGACGTGAAGTCATGTGACCGTGATGTAATTCCTGTATAGCCCAACATTAGCCGCCTTTAGCTTAGCGGTGACATGAAGTCATGTGACCGTGATGTAGTTCCTGTATAGCCCAACATTAGCCGCCTTTAGCTTAGCGGTGACGTGAAGTCATGTGACCGTGATGTAATTCCTGTATAGCCCAACATTAGCCACCTTTAGCTTAGCGGTGAAGTGAAGTCATGTGACCGTGCTGTAGTTCCTTTATAGCCTAACATTAGCCTTTTACTTCTGCTGATTGCTTTTACACTTCAAACATCATAAAATGGTGTTAATATGTGGAGATTATCCTGCTGAACAAAACCTGTAACAGGAAAATGTGTGTACCACAAAGCTTATTATCTGCAATACTCAACATTAGCCGCCTTTAGGTTAGCGATAGTGACACGAAGTCATGTGATTGTGATCTAGTTTCTTTATACCACTTCTGCTGAAGTTGTTGTGGACTGGAGCAAGAGAAAAAAAAACAGATATTTTTACATTAAAGGTAGGGTCGGTAAGAATGGAGAAACCAGCTCGAGTGCGGTAGAATTTGAAAGTACGCAGCCGAAAAAAATCTGCCCCTTCCTGCAGACTTCCTTACAGAGCCCCTCCTCTAACACACACGAACGCGTACATGACCAATGAGGGCACGAGATAAGTTTGTGCACGAGATGGAAGGCTGACAGGCAGGTAGGCCATCCAGTTATCTGACCCGGGCCGAGGCAGATAATTGGACTCGCTTTTTACAGCGCCACTGCTTCCACAGATGAAATATTTGTATATATTTATTGTCAAAGCATTTAATGTATTCATTGCTATCGGGATGTTAAGAGCATACCATGGAATATAACAAAAAGTGTTTCTGAAGTGAATTACCTACCCTACCTTAAAGTGTTTTTATCAAGTGTATTATCAGCTCTAAGTGAAGATACTATCAGTCAATGATAGTTTTAGTTTGTCTACTTGTGCTTTATTGAGGGTATAAGTGCGCCCCTAATGTAAAGTATGGCTAAATTCGCTATGAATACCCAGATGGTGCATGTATAACAGTCAGAAAGTTAAGTGTGGAAAGCTCGACACTTCTCACATTCAACGACCGCCATCTTGGCTACGTAGCTGAAGTGGAAGCGATTGCAGTCTGTCCATTAAACACTATATACAAATAAACATGTGGGTTATTTTCACGATTTAAAACATGTACCACTATTCTGGTGTTGAAGAGAAGATACTGTAACTTTTATAGGGTTAATTGAACAACCTGCTATGATTTGAAACTGCGAAAAATAACAATGCTAGCTAGCTAACTGTGTCGATCGTCACTTCCTGTGAGGGAACAGCAGCCATTTGCGATTTAAGACAACACTACCCGGTAGAAATTCCCACTCTGCACGTGTTCATAGTGTATGGCATGCAGTGAAGAAAGTGTCCGAATAGAGACACAGCTAGGGTGACCAGGTGTCCCACTTTGTGCGGGACTGCACAGCATTTTTATAATTTGTCCCACACATTTAGCCGATGACCCGCATTTGATTGACAGTCGCCCGTCTAAAACAACGCTGTTATCCAAAGGTGTGTAGAAATCGAGAGGGCTATCACCATTACTTGTGTCAGATGTCAATCAATCAACAGAGAAATGTATATTTACTTATGGGTGTAGCCGGTGGAGGGCGATTCAGAGAGTTATTGTCAGATTTGCCAGAATTTCTTTTTTATTGCGCACAGAGGTGAATATGTTTTTGAAGCGACGCTTCCCGAAACTCACGAGAAACACCTGGCTCATAAAGAAAATATCGATCTATGGATATATTCCTCCTGAAACCGAAATATATATTAATCTAAACTAGCTCTTAGCAACGCAGTAACATGTCCCGCATGGTCCAGCAAAAACGTCCTCTTTGTCCAATTTTGTGGCTTGTTGGCACCTGGTCACCCTAGACCAGGGATGGGAAAATGGCGGCCCCGTCCACTAGACTCCTAGTTATGTCGCGAGCTGCGTAATTATGCCTTTACAAGCTTAAAGGTTGTATTTATCATATGAATTTGGCGAAACAAGTTTAATATTCTAAAACCAAGACTTTGTTTATTTGAAATCAGATGAAATCAAACTGTCACGGACCCTGCCGTGTTATCTATGATTACTATACGCTTTTCATTCATAATTTCAGCGGGAGGGAGGGGGAGCGGCGCTGAGGAACAGCAGAGTGTGAGTTGACAGGTGTCTGTGTTGACATTCCCCTTATTGTGCAATAAGGGGAATGCAGAGACAGGCTACAAGTGTCTTAGGTTCAAGTTAGACAACTAATGTCTGGGTTAGTGTTCATGACTTCATGTTTATGTCATCTTAATGGTTAATCTCAATGCACACACATTTTCCGTGCTTTCCAATAGTTTAAAATAGTTTTATTCCACTGTTAAATAACCTGTTCAATACAAACATGCCACTTGTAAAAATTAAATAACATTTCTGTGAACTGATATTTGTTTAGTGAGCTTATTAGAGGATGTTCCCTGAAAGATTGTAAAATGTCAAAGAAGATGTCAGACTTAGTATATTTGTTAATAATTACATACAATACATGGAATTTGTGTGTTCCAAGTGAATCTGCGGCCCCCTGGTGGCCAGTACATAAATTATGTGGCCCCCACCACCATCCAAGTTGCCCATCCCTGCCCTAGACACAGCACGAGCAATTTGTATCCGCATTTCTCCTATCCCACTGTTCTTAGATTCAAATATCTGTCTCAGGTTTGTGGAGACCAGTCGCTGCCCCCCACTGTGCTTATAGGTGTTCACTTATGACTACTCTCTATTCCTGTTGGCTGTCTGCTGGTGAGCGGGCCGCTCTGACTAAGTGTCTCTTTGTGTCTTTGTGTTTCTCATTGGCTTTCGAGCTGGCAAACCTGTCCTCTGTCTGTGTTTCTGCTGCTGTGATTCTCCGAGGCTCTTTCTCTCTCTGAGCGTTGGGTGGGATTAAATCCGGGGGGACAACCATTTTTTGGAGAGACGTTCGTAGATGTCATTATCCCTGTGGGGAGTCTCATCATCATCCCGCAGCGGAGAGGCGCTCGGCACGCCAGCCTCGGGAAAATAAACGGCGAGAAAGACAGCAGTGACAGCCTTAGGTCGGCAAGAAAATTGTGATGATCGTGCGAAAAAAACAACACTGGGCTGTAGATATTATGCCTCTTTTTCTGCGTGTGCTCCCGGTGAAAACGGCAATAAAATACCTTCCTCTGACAGCTTCTAATCCTAGCAGGGCCCCATGCAAGAATACCTGGAATTAATTGAAGTGTGTAAAATTAGCAGCAGAATTGATAGGTGAAAATGGAAGTCATCAGTCAATACTCAGCCTCAGGGGAGAGGGGGGAGATAGCAGTGTGTTTGCAGAGGTGGTGTAAATTAAAAAGGGTCTGTCAGAGATTATAGGTGGGAGATTTTATTTTTACGTAACACTTACATGTGATGCTCTAGGAAGCAAATCATTGTGTGTAGGGAAGCAGATAATCAAGATGAATTCACAGACATACAATAATATCTTTATTGGCATTTTCGTTTATAAGATACACACACTTGTATACCCCATAAGAGAAGAAGGAAAACAATTAAAAGGTTGTCCTTTTATGAATAAATAAAATATATACATACAAAATCAAAACGTACAGAAATAAACGGATATTAGCAGCAAATAGTCATTCAAACGAAATAATTTAAAACAACATGAATGTTTAAAAATGATGTTGATGGACACAAAAGGTTTTAAGAGTATTTCAAAGTAGGTAAACAAGAAGCTACATCACAGCCAATACTTATTCAACAAGGTCACATCTAGTTTCTCTCCAAAAAATGTACGATATTTCCCATATTTAATAGAACGTATCGTGCTTTCCCTCCATAGCATAGGTTCATTTCTCTAAGGCCAGACAGTCAGAGAGGTTTTTTATGGGCAGATTTTCTGGGTTTTTCCAAAAGACAGATATTCAACAATTAGTTTTTCTTATTTCCAACCTTTTAAAGGAGAGGTGTCATGCTTTTCCGGTTATTACCCGTCCCCTTGTGTGTTATGAAGGTTTTTATGCATGTAAACGGTGTGCAGAGTCAAAACCCTCAAAGTACACCCTGTAGCGAGTAAAACTCTAACACAGAAAATACCTCCCCAAAACGCCTCGTTGGAGATACGTCATTTGATTCTTCCGGGTACGGCATGATGTCAAGCCGTACCCGGAACGAAATGGACCAATCCGTGGAGCTGTTACGTTACGTCCGCGGAGCCGTTACGTTAAGCCCCCGCTGATTGGTCCAAATTGACCAATCCACGGACTTCCTCACACACAGGCAGTTCTGCTGATTTCTCCTCCCTGGCTGCAGACAGTTGGGATCGCGGCGATCGCGGCGAAATTCTCTCTGCAGACCCATTCTCACAGCGTTTATCAACCTTTTTCTTACTCAATATCAAGCCACACTTATTGTTTTTAATCCGGCTGTGACTTTGTGTGTGCTCAGGATGAGTTTGGCTGTGTTTCGCTGTGTATCGCTAAACAAGGAAACAACACCTCCACGGAGCTCAGCGCGATTCACAACGTCCCGACCAATCAGAGCACACTGTGCTCACAGGGAGGCTGGGGGCTGGAGCTATTGGAGCTACAACGAGCCGTTAAAGGCAGAGAGTGAAATTCAGTGAATACACGTACTTTACAGAGATGCTGTATGAGAAACCAATGTGAGTTTGGAAAAATGCACAGTATAAATCTATTTTAGTAGACCTCAACAATGGAATTATGATCAGTGGAAATGGCCATGACACCTCTCCTTTAAAGTCAAAATGATGGTTTGGAATATTACGTTTTGTGTCAAAGTGCCTTAAAAAGCGTTTAGTTTCCCTCTACTTTGTCCTTATTGTCCTTACTGATGTGTGTATTGTACCGGCAGACACAGTACAGTAGGGGATTAGGCCATGTTCTCGCTTAAGCATATTTCAGAGCTCAGGTTTTTTTTTAATGAATTCGAGCATGACATTTCCTCTCAAAGAGCTACATTTTGAGCATTGCAGCCACTCCGTATTTCAGCATCTTCTTTCAAGATCCCACACAACATCCACTCCAGATTATTCCCCCTCCAACACCTTACTATTGTTGTCTCTCGCCTGTACACACACACACACACACACACACACACATCACAAACACGCTCACAAAGAACTGTTCCACACCTACTAATCCAACAAGGCAGAATCCCCGGTGCCAAAAATAACAGCTTGGGATGAGATGGATCGAGGAGGACAGATTATTGTGGCTCTAATCTGTGAAAAGCTGACAATAAAACACATTTAAAGTGATTACAGCGCCGTTATTGGCATGAGGGTCACTCAATGCTACTGTACGTGCTCTCCCTTTCCACATAGCGCTACCTTTTTTTATAAAACAATGCTGTATGACTCCTGCAAATGTCTTTCACAATGACACTGAAGCAATAATGCTGATGCAAGGCAGATGAGGAGACGGAAAGGCAAAGGAAAGAGAAAGTAAAGATGGAGGACGGAGAAGAACAGAGTGCAGAGAGGGGGCTTTTCTGAGCTGAAGCCACAAATCATGGAGAAGATTAAGCGTGTGTTGTGCGAGGCGGAGGAGGTGTAAATAGAAACGTGTCCCTGGGAGAGATCCTGGAGACCAAGTGCTTATCTCCCTGAGTGTTGTCAAAACACATTTGTCAATCTGAAGTGTGGAAGTGTCTTATAGGAGACTCGATATTTCTCGGAAAGGAACAGCTGATGGTGGATGGAAAGTAGTTTGAGCATCACTTTCTCAGACGTCCATTTCGATGCGTCATCGTCTCCTTATATTGATGTATCATAGAATTGAAACACTCATAAATACCCATAATACATCTTACTATACATTTATTTTAGATAATGCATTACAATCACTGTTTTAATTGATTGAAGCAAACAAGGACCACCTAGAGTTCGTCTTGTTCTTCTTTTATTATATATACTGTATTATAAGAGTTATTCTAATGCATCATAAAAAAATATATAACATTTTTATAAAAGCTATAGGAATTATATTACACAGAAAAGTTATAATAATGTAATTTAATTAGTATTTTTAGTGCATTTTATTAAGTTTTTCTGTACTATAAGCTGATTATAAGTATGATAAGATAAGATAAAACGTGTGTAATCACCTAGTGTTGGTAACTGTATCAATTCAATACAAAAATGCAAAATATGCAGATTTATACGTCAGCATGCAGATATGAGTAACTATGAATGTGTCGATGTGGAAGTGAGCGTCCTAGTAAGTAGCTCATTATGTAGACATAGAAAGTGTTACTAACGCACGCACGCACATGCACGCACGCACACACACGCACGCACGCACACACACGCACGCGCACGTACGCACGCACGCACACGCACGCACACACGCACGCAAGCACGCACGCACACACACAGGACGTGAATTTAGACAGAGCGGTTTTCAGAGTGGTGGTCTCTCTGACCCCTGGCTGATGGAGGTGTTGGAGGAGCAGGTTGATGGTGTTTCCTCCCCAGAGAGTTCCTCAGCTGCAGGACCAGCATCATCAACCAGCTGCAGGCGCTCAAACAGCTGCCACCTCTCAGTAAACGATGAGGAAACGCTTCACATTGTGACTGTGACTGCCCAGTTTATTAGCAGAGTGAGTCAAGGGGCTCTGGCAATGACTCTGGCAATGACTCCCTACCACCCCCCGTCCCCCCCCCCCACACACACACACACACATTTATACTGGGATGTTTCCTCTGGGAGCCCATTGGACGATGCCAGGAGCAGCTGCTGCGAGCCAGTCTGAGCTGTGGTTTTACAATTGACCCGTCCAAAGTACTGTCTCTCTTATTTACTGTTGCTCGGTCAGACAAGCTTGACAAAAGCATCATTGTGTGCAGTTCTGGTGCGACGGGTGGTGCAGGAATGA
Organism: Trematomus bernacchii; assembly: GCF_902827165.1. Taxonomy (NCBI): domain Eukaryota; kingdom Metazoa; phylum Chordata; class Actinopteri; order Perciformes; family Nototheniidae; genus Trematomus; species Trematomus bernacchii. Next base: position 28,992,593 of record NW_022987720.1, read on the forward strand.
GTCCTAAAACCTGGAAATGAGTTAGCATTTAGCACTTCCCGTTCCCTTGTCAATGTTTCTTTGAATTAGTTTGGGTTAGATGCCTGAAATAAGGTCTGTGATTAACTCAAGCTTCAGCGATGTTCTACGAGATAAAATAAGTCAGTTATTACCCCACTGGTGAATCTGAAGCTTTTACATGTCTTAAAAATGGCAGTTGCTAACATGTGTCTAAATGAGACGACATAACGTCATCACGCCGAACGCCGGCCGCCTTTAGCTTAGCGGTGTTGACGTGAAGTCATGTGACCGTGATGCTGTTCCTTTATAGCCCAACACTTTTTGAAAAATGTGTAATATTTGTGATTTTGATGGTTTTACAATAGTGGAATTGCAAATGTACGGTTAACCAGAATTATTAAAGAGCACACTAATTCATTAACATAATGCGATGGATTTATTTGCCTACGTTAGTGTTTACAGGGGCGATCAATACGCTATCATGTTTTGCATAGCAAGCAAAGATTATTTAAAGGCAATTGTTTCCTCTCCGTTTATTCTCTCTTTATTTCATTCACTTAAAAAAAACTGCTTTCTGGTTTAAGGCGTATGAATAAAATCAAAAATGTGAATAAAGGTATACTTTTCATTTAGTGCAGATACTTGCCAGGTGGCAAGGGCAGGCGTGTAGGTGAATGAAACATTATAAAATGCATCATTAATCTTTAAACTCATAAGAAATTGGTTAGCAATGGACTAAAAATGACAGGCAGGATTTGATCTATGATCTTGGCCATAAACCCCAAGTGTTAACAGCACATATCGCATTGGATGCAATGTACAGTAAGCCATTAGACAAATCCAGCTGCTTTTACTCAAATTCCATGAAGTGTCCATCCTTAATACATTAATAAAGTTATGAGTATCACAAACTCACAGCTGGCATCTATCCAAAGCTCTGTGTTACTGTATATACTGTATACTGTTAGAAGCAGGGCAAAAGCCATGTCAATAACAAGGTCTTGGACATATACTGGTACTAATATGCAGGAGGTTGTGGGTCAAAACTGGGTGATGTATCTTCCAAACAACACATCCACAAGGCCTACCTTTTTTCCTCTGTGCTGCAACAACCGTTGGAACTGGGAAACTGGTTGGAAGCTGGTTGGTCTCATTTAGTCACTTGCTAGTATCCATCGTTTTTAAGAAACACAGAAGCTTCAGACATTACTGGTTTATTTACTGATGTGTTTTATGTCGTAGAACAAAACGTGAACAAATGTCAAGCTTGTAATAAAAAATACGTGAGACGAGGCAACCGGAAGTGTTACAATGCTGATTCATTACCAGGTTTTAGGACTCATTCCTGCACCACTCTATACAGGGTTCTTACGGTCATTAAAAACCTGGAAATTCAAAATGCTAATTCCAGGCCCTGGAAAAGTTATGGAAAACAATATTTTTCCCAAAGTTTTGGAAAAGTCATGGAAATGTAACTAAAGTTGCATCAAATATAATTTATATTTTATCTAATCGCCGAAATAGTAATACTGTAATGATAATAAATACTGTATCGTATAGTAATGAAACGTAAAATGGCATTTAACTGACGAGGTATTTTGCTGGTGAGAGATTTGAGTTGCTTTATCCTGTAGAAGCTAGTAAGCCTATTTGATTTGTTTTAGATAGGCACAACATGTTTCATATGCAGACCTTATTTTCCTGTTCCATGTTAAAATAAACCATTTTCAGTGGTACCGCTGAGAAAGAGTAATTTTTTTGGTCATGGAAAATTAGGTAAAGGTCCTGGAGAAAAGTAATTGAAAATCATTGGTGAAAAAGTGTATGAACCCTGTCATGTAATCTGCACATAGAATAAAACCGGCCTAAAATCCCTACCTGACATCGGGGTACATTAAAGGTATTTGACAAGTACAAATGCTACACACATAAACATGCTCATAGCGCCCGTCATAGAAGTGCCAGTGAAGACACACCGCTGTACGCCAGGTTACACAAACACACTCAACTTATAAATAAAGTAGGACATGTGTGCAGAGGCGTAATCATAGACTAATGCAGCAGCAGTGACTGTACCCCCCCCCGCTGCTCCTCTCACGCCATAATTATGCCATATATAACACACATCTGTATTTCTAATTATCTATTGCTTGAATCCACGTCTTTTCAGAGTCTCTTCAGTCTTTCTTTTTGAGTTTTTATTTATTTAAAAGGTTTCCATGCATGTACTTTGCTGAGAATTCAAGACGTATTACTTTACATGCAGTAAAAGTAAAAAAAGGTAAGAAAAATAACGTTTTATATGTCTTAAATCCTATGTTCTTCACGTGAATTAAGTATAAAAGAAAAAGAGAGAAGGGAAAAAATGTATTAAAAGTTAAGAATAATAATTAAAAAAGGTATACATAAAATAGATTTATCGTTATACATTTTTTTTAATGATCTGTCTTCTATTCCAAATCCTTAGGGAACCTTCGGCCTCCAGCTTTTTGCCATTAATCAGCTTATTTTAAAACTATATAAAGGGAATATTAGTATTTATTTATAATTTATATAATGTTTATCTTTTTATCATCAATCAATCAATGTTTATTTATATAGCCCAATATCACAAATGTTACATTTGTCTCAGTGGACTTCACAGTTTGTACAGAATATCAGTATGACAATACGACACCCTCTGTCCTTAGACCCTCACATCGTACAAGGAAAAACTTCCAGAGAAAAACCCACAGTTTAAAGGGGAACATGGGAGAAACCTCAGGGAGAGCAACAGAGGAGGGATCCCTCTCCCAGGACGGACAGACGTGCAATAGATGCCGTGTGCAAATCGAAGAGATAATACATTTTACAGCGTAGGTAGACCAAATGTTTGGAAATGCATGTGTCTATAATAAGAAGATGAATCCACGAGGATGTCAACAATCCTGTGGGAGCCATCAGGGAAGTAGTATGATGAGAGTCAGGCAGGACCGCAGAGACAGGTTCAGCCACGACTCGAAGTCCAGGACTCAGATCCAGAACTCAGGATAGAGGATCCAGGATTCAGGATGCAGGACACAGGACTCAGGATCCAGGACACAGGACCGCAGAGACAGGTTCAGCCACGACTCAGGATCCCGGCGTAGATATAGACACCAAAAAGAAATGTGGGGGAAGCTGGGTTATTCGGAACATGAGAGTACACAGGTACAGACAGAGAGAAGGGACATATTATTAACACCCAAACAAAAGATGTCAATGGTACACCTTTGACTGTACATCTTATTTGTATTTTTGTATTTTCTTTGGGGCTTTTACTCTTCATAGTTGTCTTCACTGGGTTATTTATTTGTTTCTATCTACACTGCATTTACAGAAGCCTGCAAAATGCCATTGTAAAGTATAAGAACATCAAATATCTCCTAATTCTGAGATAATCCTGCAAACCTCTTTCTTAAAAGATTCTTAAAAGGACCGGAAAGTGTTTTTAGTTTTTCGCCCTTGGTAGTCTATTTCCCCTCCTCTCACACTGCACGGTGCCACAGGTTGTGTGTGTGTGTTTGTGTGTGTGTATGAGATCAGCCGCCCACACGTCTCGCTGTTATGTGGTCAAAGAGGTTGTCCAGGTAACGTTTTCTCAGCACTTGTTCTGGGTCAGAGCCACCTGAGGGCTGAGCTTCGAAACACAAAGCAACAGAACCATGTGGAGCCAAACACTCAATCATAAAAACATCAGATTATAGCGCCAAACATGTCACCATGAACAGTCTTTCTCCCTGAAAACACATGAAGCCACACAGTTAGCAGAGGTTGAAGCAGTACTCACATTCTTTAATTAAGTTAAATTACCAATTCATTAAAGTCAAAATACTCCACTACAAGTAAAAGTCCAACGTTCAAAATCTTACTTCAATCAAATCAAACTTTATTTATTGAACACTTTTCAAACTCAAAGGGTGCTTCACAAACCCCAAACAAAGATTAAGTAAAAGTACAGAACTATTATCAGCAAATTGAACCTAAAATATCAGAAGTAAAAGTAGAAAAATTGCCTCTTTATATGATATAACATTAAATATATCCACCAGACTAAGACTTGTTTGACGCATCTTCAAACTCCCGGGGCTCAATTTGGCTGCTTCTGATTCGTGAAACTCTCATCATGACATTCTCATCTTAAATAAAAGGAAAAATGAAGCGACTACAGCACGCGTGACTTAAGACCGTTTGAATTCACCCCGAGATACGCAGAGACATCCTTTCCTCCTGCTCTCCTGCTAAATATCAAACCAGACAATAAATGTGAGAAATCACCCGGTCGCCTTTGTCCTGCCGTTTTCATGCAAATAACACCATCGACAAACCTGACACTTACCACATAATGAGAAGAGGGCGAGGAGAGAGTGCGAGCGCAAGAGCGAGATAAGTGGGAATATTGAGAGGAAGCATTGTTCGATGATAAAAACGGAGAGAGAAAGAGATAAATAGTGTTAGGGAAAGAGAGCGAAGGACCCCTTCAAAGACCCCCTCTTTCTGAAAATAGACGCCATTATAGACCGGTGGATTGGTCGGAGAACATGTGACTCGGTCGTCTTTTCTGAGGGGGCTGCTTCAGAACATCATGTACAGACACAGGTCCAAACACATAATCACACACACTCTCACACACACTCACATGCCACCTTCCACCTCCACAGCAGGCTGCACAGACAGGCTGCATGAATATTTATCACAAGAGCTTATAATGAGTTCACACGTTAGACCAGTCTTTCTTTCGCTTTCTCACGTAACGCAGGCTTTGGATCCATCTGATCTCATCTTCAGTGGTGGAGGAAGTATTCCGATCCTTTACATAAGCAATAGTACTAGTTGTTGCGAGTTAAAGTCCTGCATTGGAAATGTTACTTAAGTGAAAGTAAGTCTTTATTATGAGCCAGGTGTACTTGAAGTAATAAACGTCAAAGTACGCAGTCAAAAACACTGAAAATTATAGTATTGCTTCCAATGAGAAAAAATAGTCCAATCCACTGCGTGTTTACTTGTGTCTGTCTTCTTCTGCTGTTCCCGTTAGTGTTTACTTCCTATCCATCTTCTTCTGCTGTTCCCGTTAGTGTTACTTCCTCCCTTTTTTTCATCTGCTGTTCCCTTTAATGTTTACTTGATGTCTGTCTTCTTCTGCTGTTCCCTTTAGTGTTGACTTCCTGTGTGTCTTCTTCTGCTGTTCCCTTTAGTGTTTACTTCCTGTGTGTCTTCTTCTGCTGTTCCCTTTAGTGTTGACTTCCTGTGTGTCTTCTTCTGCTGTTCCCTTTAGTGTTTACTTCCTGTCTGTTGTCGTCCATATCTAACGTTGAATTTAACGGACTTCTTTCTGCAGATTGATATGACTGCAAATAGTCCCTTGATCCTCCTTAGCAACAGTCTGTTCTCCTAAGCAACGATCTGATAGCAAAAATTAACAAACCGCTTGAATGTCTTAATTGACCAATCAGAATAGAGTATTCAGCTAAGCTGTGTAATAATTATTGTAACTCTTGTGTTTTCATGCAAGAGTCTACATTTGTACCTAGTAACTAACGCTGTAAACAAAAAAATACAATGCTTCAATTTAAATTATAGAGGAGTAGAAGTAGAAAGCGGCATGCTACCACACTGCAATTCTTTTTTAACATCGTCACGTGCCATCTACCGTCCAATCTATTTAAAATCTCGTCGCTAAAGATCAGCATTGCGGTTACGTTTTTTTCCTGATGGCTTTCATTTGGTACAAAAAACAAACATAAATGTCACGTCTAAAAATGCATTAGGGAGCGCAATCTACTGCTAGCGCTGTTCACAACCTTTCAAACCATATTCATCAATTACTCAGATAAAACACACACACACACACACACACACACACACACACACACACACACATGCACACACCTCTCTCCGCAGTAATGCTGTTTGTGCTGTTATTAAATACCAAACTCAAAATTGCGGTACCTGTGTTTTCCCTCTTTAAAATGAGTTATATGGTTAATGGGCTTACACAACCAAAAATAAATACATTTTAACCTTTGCAGACCATTTACATGCACAAAAACCTATATAACACACTACAGGAAACATGAAAACCTCACGAAAGGGCCTCTTTAAATGTGTGTGTGTGCAGTTTAATCCATACACTACCACATCATGACCTCCCCTCATAGAGTTGGTCTCCATTTGACACTTGCGGAGATCCACTGCGGACTGCCTGTTAGTTATAATTGCATGATTAATAGCTGACAAAAAAAGAGACGGGAGCCAATTAAAGAGCTTTAATATCTGCGTCATGCCTCATATCCTCAGCTCTATCAACTATCCACCGCAGCAATATGAGCCGCGTTAGCCTCCACGTTCGTTAATGACTATTACTCCGTTTATCGTCCATTTGGGCCCACTTAGTACCTGGTTTGGTGTGGTGTGGTTGGGGCGGGTAACTACCTGAAACACTGTGATCTTACCTAATTGGCCGACGCCTTGTTGGTTCTGTATATTAGCAGAAGCTCAAGCACTCAAAACTAGGCAATAGCAGTACAAAAATAAATGAAATATCAGAATCAGAATCAGGTTTATTGCTGAGGAGGTTACAAGGAAGTTGCTTTAGTGGTGCATGGACACATTAAGAGAAAATACATTGTACGGAAAAAGAGCCAAATATAGAGCGATATAACAATTTTACAAACTATTATAACATTAAAAATAAAGAGAAATATTTACACAAAATAACAAAAACGTAAATTATGACATAATAATCAGAAAAATAAAATGAAATGTCTGCAGTAATTGCATGTAAAGTGGAGAGCTGTGCAGAATTGTAGCCTGTTGAGAAAATGATGTATCATGGAAAGGCAGCTATAAAAGAAAACACAATGGGAGTACGATTAGCATAGATGCTAACATACATTTAACAACTTTTCAATTAATCTTGCAACTACTTTTATTCCTAATTGACAAATAGTTTTGAGTATGAAAGTCGACAAACATTAAATCATCTCAATGCCTTTAAAATATTTAACATAATACACTTGGTCATTCTATCTTACACAGCGGTGACAAACTCAATTTCATCGCGGGCCACATTAGCATTATGGTGGCACACAAAGGGGCCGGTTGTAACTATATAAATATACATATTTAAAAAAAATCATATATATCAAATAATGTATTATATTACATTATTGCCTCTGAATTGGATTATTACCGGATAGGGTAATAACTTCATAATTAACTACGTCTGAAAGCAGAAGTCCAGGGCAAATAATTGCAAGTCTCTTCAGTGCGCATGTCACAAAACAAGATGCATTGTGGGACATGTAGTTTATGGGCAACGTGCTTCTGTAAAGTGGCATGTAACCGTATAATAAACGTATTATATTCTTTGCAAGCTCTTGCGGGCCACATACAATGAAGTCGCGGGCCGGATTTGGCCCCCGGGCCTTGAGTTTGACACCCCTGATCTTACATGTACACAGTTTAGATATTCCTGGATTTTATTTGCACCATTGTACCTCTTGCACTATTATTGTACTAATTCACATGCTTATGTCTAAAGTATACTGTATGTTGCACTGGTGGAGAAGTCTGTCTTTTACGTTTTTGTACTGCAAACAATATTTTATTTATTATTTTTCAAATGACAATAAAACCTTTAAATCTTGAATCAAATGTCCCCATACTGTAGCACAAACAGTTTTTTGGAACATTTTGGGTTATTTCCCAGGAGACATGTCTGTACTTCAGTTTTGATCTGAGCTCTCTCTCCAGGAAGATGATGTACTTCTGTGCGCTCGTCACGATTCAGCCGTGTTTGGTGACAGTCGTGGGCTGTTTTGTTTGTGTTGCCTGGCCGCTGTCAATCAAACACCCACGCAGTCCTGATGATTAACTGAGTAATCAAATGTTAAACTCTTAGTAAATAATACCTAAGGTTGCTTCTTCTCCCAACTTTAATTCACATTGTTGCTTATTTACTTATATGTTAGAGTAAAAAATTGCTCAAAGAGAATGTGATACCAAGTTTTAGAGGCTGTACAATGTCTGAACATCAGTCAAAAAACCAAAGAAACTCACTTTGCTTTTATTAAACAGTAAGGAAACCAGATTATATTTACATTTAAAAGCTGTAACCAGTCAATATTTGACATTTTAAGGCTTCATATCCTAAAACAAAGCCCGAAAAACGGGAAAAACCATGGGGTGTATGAAATGTCTCTGCTCCACAATGCTTCACTCACACATCTTCACATATATACATTTTACACATACAATATATATTATATACATAATATATTTTAATTATTTATTGTGTTGTTGACAGGACTGCTTTCAAATCCCCTTCTACAATGACAATACATTTAATTGGTCCAAATTTCCATTTCAATTGTGTAGCTCTAATATAAACACACTTTCGAATAAACGCACACACATTTCCATCATATGCAAAAAAAAGTGTGTGTGTGTGAGGGGGGGGTTGTACCTCGGGGGGTTTTGGGCTGGTAGAGGCTATCTGCAGTCCACCCGTGTGTAACTGATATGACTGCTGTGTGCGCTGGTGTGGCTAATAGAGCAAATGGTGGGTGAGGGGAGGGGGGGGTAGGCGGTGAGCTAAGGGGGAAGCGGGGGTCATTTAGTGTCGTAACCTCGCTGGTGTAATCTGTAGTTTGAAACACGCCTTTTGTGTTTCTCCATGCTTTCGCTCACTGTGGGACTTCTTTAATGGCCTCATCTCACCGGATGATCATTGGCTAATAAACCCCGGGGTGTGTGTGCAGCTGCAGGCGACTGTGTGTGAGGGGAAGTGTGTGTGTGTTCAGTGTTTGTGTGTCCATGTGTAAGATGTGTCTCTATATGCTAATCTGTGCTTGAGAGGACTCCGTGTGTAAAGCTCTTTTCCCACTGGACAAAAAAACACATACGGGCTGTAGTATGGACTGTGGCTAGATTACCGTTCAGAGGACCCTGGTTCGAATCCCGCCTGGGTCTATTTGTTGCATCTCACCCCCTCTGTCTCCCCCTTTCAATACTGTCACTTGAATACAGGCACTGGTGACCCAAAATAATTCAACTCAATTAAATTCAAATGTATTTATATAGCCCCAATATCACAAATCACATTTGTCTCAGAGGGCTTCACAAATCAACAAACACGAATGACAATGTAAAAACAACAAACATATCTGAGAATATAGTCAAATGACAAGATAAATGTGAAAATACCAATGAATGGGTACATAACACAATGACACAAATACAGTTAGAGTACATTAATTAAAATTCCATAAAATGAAGGGTCCATGAGGATGTTTAAAAGGGAGTTTAAAGCCCGTCCTAACTGTACGCTGTACCAAAGAGGAAAGTCTTCAAAACAACCAATCAACTATTTTTTTATGGTCTTTTTTCTGTATATATCTGAAGCTCTCATTGGCAGTGATTTAACCCTCCTATTGTCTTCGTTCCCCCCCCCCCCCCCTTACTTTGGTGTTCGCGGTCAAATTTGACCGGTCCTGTTTTAACTGCTATTACATTAACACAAAAACCATTAATCATCACCACATTTCATTTAACACCCTTTCAAACTGTACATATTGTATCAGACTACTGGTATACATGAACAACTGCAGTAAATATACAAAGAACACACACTGAACATGTATTGCGTGTGCCAGGTGTGATCCATGTGGGGGGATGGGCACATAAGAGATTTTTTTATGAATATAAATCCGACTTTTTGTGGTTTTCCCTTTCCAGTAGTGTGTTATATAGGTTTTTATGCATGTAAACGGTCTGCTAATCAACCATAACAATGATCTGTGTGTGTATAAGTGTGTGTTCAATTCATATGTTTATACTTGTGTGCATGCATTTAACTGTTTCATTATATACTGCATGTACTGTATATAAATATGCATATTCAAACAGATGTCTGGTACTGTGTGTGAGCAGCTGTCGGCGCTCGGCTGTATCTGACATGTTGTTTTCTGGCCTCATCTAGAGGTTGTGTTGCTGAAGCGAGTGAATGATTTGTTTTGGAGTGTGTGTGTGTGTGTGTGTGTGTGTGTGTGTGGTGTTGTGTGTGTGTGTGTGTGTGTGTGTGTGTGTGTGTGTGTGTGTGTGTGTGTGTGTGTGTGTGTGTGTGTGTGTGTGTGTGTGTGTGTGTGTGTGTGTGTGTGTGTGTGTGTGTGTGTTGTGTGTGTGTGTGTGTGTGTGTGTGTGTGTGTGTGTGTGTGTGTGTGTGTGTGTGTGTGTGTGTTTTATCTGATCCGGATGGTTACTAATTCCTTTTCTTTATGGCGGTCACACCATGGGTGTATCAAAGTTGACTAAATCATCCAAAATTCAATGAAAGTGGGAATCAGCATTTTTACATGTTCAAATGTCTACTGTGAAGGATATCATAAAGCCTTAATGCAATCGAATGTAAAACAAAAAAGTTATGATTGATGAAAGTAGCAAAATTGGTCAGATTTGACCCGAAGACAACAGGAGGGTTAATAAATGACACCTGGATATGCATCAACATTTTTGCCCCTTTTCCGATGAATATATAACCAAAAGAAGTCAAATTTGATTTATATACCCCAATATCATTATACATTTCTCTCATGGGACTTTACCAGAATCAGAAATCTTTGTATTCGTCTTACAGCGGGAGTATTTACATTGTTTCAGTGAAGGGACAGCGCAGATAAAGACAAAATAAAGAGCAGTCTAACATATATACACATATACATTAATAAGAGGCAAGCCTTTTATAATGTCATTCAAAGCAAAGCAAACAATTAATTTACTCTCCTCAAAGCCACCAGACTCCATTGACAGAAACAGTCCCTTTACCTCGCTGTCTCCATTCAGACCGAACAAAATCGTATTAAATGTCTCTTTGTTAGTCTTTCCATTGTTTTGAGTCTCTTCATTGTTCTTAAATCACCTATTCTGTCTTCAGAGTTTGAGAAAGAGAACAAATAAAGTGACAGATATAGACACAAGTTAACAACCGTAACCGTTTCGGCTGTTTACTCAACCGGCCTCTGACATGTTCAACAGATTTATTCCACATTTCTTTTGTTAGGCTTTTTATTTTCAGCTGTAAACGAACACAATGAAAACAATGCTATAAACACAGGAAGGCGTACTCGTCCACTTGCTGGTAAAGGATTATAACCCTTTTTTTTTTGCAGGTTTCCCTGTGTTTAAACTCCTGAATAAAGAAGCTAATATGCTGGAAAGAAAGACGATAAATCACACCCTCTTTATGTATGCACGGCAGCTCCAGTGCTTACATTACTGCCTTTACATTATCAATCAATGCTCATTACAAAATGTGTGTGTGGGTTTTCTGCTGCTGCTGCTGTGTGTGTGTGTGTGTGTGTGTGTGTGTTTGTGTGTGTGTGTATATCTCTGTGTCCATCAACTGTATGTGTATGTGTGCGTGTTTGTGTGTGTGTGTGTGTGCGTGTGTGCGTGTATATCTCTGTGTCCATCAACTGTATGTGTGCGTGTGTGTGTGTGTGTGTGTGTGTGTGTATGTGTGCGTGTGTGTGCGTGTGTGTGTATATCTCTGTGTCCATCAAGTGTATGTGTGTGTGTGCGTGTGTGTGTGTGTGTGCGTGTGTGTATGTGTATCTCTGTGTCCATCAACTGTGTATGTGTGTGTGTATCTCTATGCCAATCAACTGTGTGTGTGTGTGTGTGTGTGTGTGTGTGTGTGTGTGTGTGTGTGTGTGTGTGTGTGTGTGTGGTGTGTGGTGTGTGGTGTGTGGTGGTGTGTGTGGTGGTGTGTGTGTGTGTGTGTATCTCTGTGTCCATCAACTGTATGTGTGTGCATGTGGGCCCTATTTTAATTGTTGCCATGGAAACAGAGTGCTGCCAGAGAGAGTCCAGATTCAAAGAGGGCATCTCTCTCCGTCTCAATCTGCAACGACTCTCTTCATCATTTCTTCCTCTTTCTCTTTTCTCTTAGTCTTTTCTCACCAAGGTCTTCCTCTCTATCCTCCCACTTCCCCCCCCCCCCCCCCCCACACACACACTTTCCTCTTTACTGTCGCCTCTCATCATCCCTCCTCCCTCATTCCTTCCCTCCCACCTCTTCATCCCGGAGAGTGGTGTGCAATTGACTATTAACACAGGGACCTGTAATTAGAGCTGACGAACCTCCAGCAATTAGTTTCCCCAGAAGAAGTTGTTCTGTCATCTCCGGCGCATACGTGCCTTTCTCCCTCTCTCAATCTCCTTTCTTCCCCTCTGTCATTTCACTGTCTTCTTAGCTGTCAGCTTCGCGTGGCGGCTATTGTTTTTAGCTCTTTTCTTTTGTACCTTCCAGATGTACACACAATACACCACTCAGAACGACTTTATGAGCAGCTACACCCCCGAACTAACCAACGTCCTGGGTGTCTCTGAGGAGTTAACACCTACTCTGACACATATCCTCCCACACATTTGGATGAAAACACACATTTGTTTCTCAAAAAGCGTTTTAAAAAAAATGTTTTATGGGTTAGGAAGGTTACTTTAAAGAGGTGTTCTATAGCTTTGTGTGCATGTAAATGGTCTGCAAAGGCTAAAATCCCAAAGTTCGGGAATCTCGTGACATCACTACGTAACACTAACGCGCTCCAACACATTTTATTACACGGCTTGGTTGAATATATATCCTTTATTTAAAGGGGACCTATCATGCAAAATGCACTTTTGTACGTCTTTTATACATGAATATGTGTCCCCAGTGTTCCAGGGAACTCACCAAGTGTCAGAAAACACAACCCTCTCTATTTTCCTCCATACCCAAATCTCTAAAAACGGGGCTGCAACGGATCTGATACAGACTGATCCAGATTTGAACATTTCTCTGACGTCAGGACGGAGGAGCTGACCTATCAGGGGAATGAGAGGTTGCCGTGGCATGGTAACAGCATGGTAACACGACGCTCGTAACTCGGCCCCCTCCTTTGCAGGGGGGCGTGGTCAGCTGCAGCGCATGCAAAGACAGGGTGGAGGAGAGCAAAATAGAGCGAAATGAGGCATAGCTAAAATGCATGATCTGTTTTTTGAAAAAGAAAACGTATAAATATACCTTATATAGGTATGGTCCTCCACTATATTATTCAAATATAGCATGATAGGTCCACTTTAACCAGGTAAAAGACTCATTGAGATTAAAATCTCTTTTCCAAGAGTGACCTGGCCAAGAAGGGCAACATGAATGAAATTACAACAGATAAAACACAGACAAGACAGGCAGACAAATACAGCTGTAAAACACAAATAAAATGGCACATTAGCCCGTCAATATGCGAAATAAAACAAACTGTTAAAAATCATTCAAAACTGGCAAAATTGAAAACGATTTTTGGATATACGAGCACTCACATCTACCAATGGTGTCGTGTTCTCTGTCCTTTAAGATGGACCTGAATTCCCCCATAGAGAGGCGAAGTCCCTCCCTTTCCGGGGGAGCTCCATGGGACCTTATTTCGGAAAAATTATGTATTGAAGTCAATGGAGAGAGAAAGATTATCTTTCGATCCCGTTTGAATTGTGCCACGAATTACACATATGATGTTTGTCAATTTCAAGTCAAACAAATAAAAATGTGTCGTAAAACTGAAGTAACACTTTTTTTTGTGTGAAACCGCTCAATGAACTACATCTCCCGTCTCGCACCACACACCAAGACGGCCGTCACGTTGGCACATTTCACTTCTTTCTTTCAGAATGAGGTGAAAAGTATTAAAAGAGGTGAAAATCACGTCTGGGCATGTTGAGAGCTGTACATACACACAAGGGGAGTTAGTCGGTTCCGTAAGAGCCAGCATGCGGGACCTGGTTTACAAGGTTTCAGTGAGTAACACGAGTGTATTGTTAATGACATTCTGGGATTTGTAGTCTTTCTAGTAGCATATTTAAAAGCTGTTTTGTTCTTACATTAGGAACCAGCATCTGATTAAAATCTTGGGAGCGCAGGCCATATAGACTTTCTCTTTGTCACATATATGTGCAAATGTAGGAGGGAACCAACCCAAGCAGAGATTTATAAATAAAACCCAACCAATGGGAAAGCCTGCGAGTAGACAAAGATGGCCAATTAGCAGCAGCATATAAAGTGCAATGGTGTACTCGATATCCACATCCAGTAATAAAACGTAAGGCTCAATGGTACACAGTATCCAAGCTCTTTAGGCACTGGTCAGAGGCATTCATGTGTAGCAGATCACCATCATCTAATACAGGTAAAAACGTTGCAGATATCAAATGTTTCCTTGTCTGAAAAGAGAAACAGGATTTATTTCTGTAAAAGAAACCTAATTTGATATACTCGAATTTAGAATACTCGATTCTGATTGGTCAATTCGGACATTTCAGAGGTTATTAATACTCGATAACACACCGCTGCTAAGCAAAATAATGACTGTTGCTAAGGAGGATCAAGGGACAGAAGGACATAGGTTAAAAGACAGAGTGTTGGACGTAAGAGAAATCATCATAAGTTTAGTTTAGCTTTTCACTAGCATTGTTTGCCTGTAAAAGGAACTGTAAGGAATTACAGTTATGTTTGGTATCCTGAATACCTTATCCCATCACATGTAATCTGTTACTCCCCAAACCCTTTGTCTCTATCTGAGTTGCTGCTGTCCTTCCTCGCTGCCGTCATAACTCTCTCACTCATTTCCCCTCTGCATCCCCATTATGAAAACGCTCTATAAATAAGTCGGAGAAAGAGAGAGAGATGGTCAAGTAGAACGTGGGAGGGAGGTGAAAGGATGGAGGGACGGACAGCAAGCGGCTGTAAGTGCTAAACTAGGCCAACGAGGGGTGAGGGAGGGGGGCGGGTATCATATCAAAGTCCTGAGAGTCGCTCCGAGCGCTTCTGCCGTCAATCACTTAATCAATTTCGACGTCAGTCAGTCAGTTTGTGTGCGTCTCGGGTGTGTGTGTCAGGCATCTCAGTCCAGACGGTTTGTCAGTCAGACAGAGTTGGCGTTGTTTCCTGCTTTCTGCCCTTCCTCTCTGAATCTAAGAACTGAACGTGCCTTCAGTTGTCAGGTGTGATGAAAGCAGTTAAGGTGTGCCTTTTGATCAGATAGAAGTAAGGAGATCCAACGTGTAACAGAGTTCAAAGGAGATTATGGAGAGGACGTATTTTGTTCATTTTCAGCTTCATATCAGTATGTAGTGTCTCTACTTTAAAGAGTCCTCTCCTGCTGATGTTCAGGTGTATATCAGTATGTAGTGTCTCTACTTTAAAGAGTCCTCTCCTGCTGATGTTCAGGTGTATATCAGTATGTAGTGTCTCTACTTTAAAGAGTCCTCTCCTGCTGATGTTCAGGTGTATATCAGTATGTAGTGTCTCTACTTTAAAGAGTCCTCTCCTGCTGATGTTCAGGTGTATATCAGTATGTAGTGTCTCTACTTTAAAGAGTCCTCTCCTGCTGATGTTCAGGTGTATATCAGTATGTAGTGTCTCTACTTTAAAGAGTCCTCTCCTGCTGATGTTCAGGTGTATATCAGTATGTAGTGTCTCTACTTTAAAGAGTCCTCTCCTGCTGATGTTCAGGTGTATATCAGTATGTAGTGTCTCTACTTTAAAGAGTCCTCTCCTGCTGATGTTCAGGTGTATATCAGTATGTAGTGTCTCTACTTTAAAGAGTCCTCTCCTGCTGATGTTCAGGTGTATATCAGTATGTAGTGTCTCTACTTTAAAGAGTCCTCTCCTGCTGATGTTCAGGTGTATATCAGTATGTAGTGTCTCTACTTTAAAGAGTTCTCTCCTGCTGATGTTCAGGTGTATATCAGTATGTAGTGTCTCTACTGGGACATGTCTCCATGCTTTAATGTTCAAAATGCTCTTTATTTTTCTCATACTGCCTGTGCTACAGCACCTCTTTTCACCCTCTGTCTGAAACCAGAGCCCAGTCTGCTCTGATTGGTTAGCTGGCCGGCTCTGTTGTGATTGGTCAACCGCTTAGAGATGTCCCGCCCCTTAGCCCCTTATCACCTACAATGTGTTGGAGCGCTAGCCAATAAGAGCCCGAGTGTTACATATTGATGGCATCATGTTCTGGACATTTTTAGATTTTAGCCTTTGCAGACCATTTACATGCACTGAAACCTATAGAACGCACCACAACACACACTATAAGGCCTCTTTAAGTGTAGTCAAAAAAAGATTGAGGCCCTTCAGATTTTCCCCAGGAAGGGTCCATATTAGACTTCCATAACAAAACCTAATATTGAATCCATTCACTTTACCCAAAGACCCCAAAAGTTAATATATATATATACATAAGATACAATTCACCACACTCTCGTTTTCGCATTCCTGCCAATACTTCCTCCCCCCCTCTCTCCTCTCCCCTCCTCCCCTCTCTCCTCTCCCCTTGTCAGGACGCCAGCCTCTCATCTGGAGGGAGAGTTTATATCCTCCATAATACATACCATAATGCTGCTTCAGAACGTTCCACATGAATTATTGATCCGCGCGGTAAACTATACGCCATCGCAACATGTATCTGTGTGTGTGCGTTTATGCACTATTTATGTGTGTCAAGTGTGACCTCTTCTCTCATCTGTGTGTGTGTGCTTCCTTCCCCTACCCACAATGCCCCATTTCTGCGGACTGACAGTGATATGCACTGATTCATATGATGCATGTAGTCCCTCAGGAATTCACTTTATTCAATCAATGTTGCATGGAGCGATGTAAACCTCCATCTCCTTCTCTCCATCTCCCCCACAATAAATAGTATTTTCTTTTCATTGTACACTATTTAATTTTACATTATATTCTTGGTTATCTTATTATATCTTACATGTGTATAGACTCATGCATTTATTTGGTCACTTACAACATTCTCTGCAACATTTATTGTATAACGTTGACTTCCCCTGCTTCACTGCACATTTTATTACTGCTCTGTTTTCTTTTAAATGTGTTTAATTGTTTTATGTGTTATATGTAAGGGCTGCACACTAACCCACCAACTTCAGCAACAACAACGTAACTTAAGATTTAACGGCAGCTCTGATTGATGTTTACTGTAACTGTTATAGTCCTTAAACCCTACAGAGCCCATACCGTGTTCGTGTTAGTGTTTACTTCCTGTCTGTCTTCTTCTGGTGATTTCTCTGACGTCCAGTCTTTTAACCTCTTTCCTTCTCTCCCTTGATCCTGCTTAGCAACGGTCATTATTTTGCTTAGCAGCGGTGTGTTATCGAGTATTAATAACCTCTGAAATGTCCACTGAACTTTTGAAAGAACATCCATAACTTTCATCTGTTTGCAACTTATATATATCAATATTCCAATTACTTGTATATAGACTATTCTGCACTATTTCTATTATATTTTATTTTATTTACTGTTTTATTGTGTTGCACTGTTGGAGGAGCCTGTGACCTAAGCTTTTCATTGTCATAACTACACTGTAGCTATGTACACATGACAATAAAAGCCTTGAATCTTAAAAAAATCTTGAAAATGGACCAATCAGAATCGAGTATTCAACTGAGCTAAGTTTCTTTATCAAATCTTTTTCTCCCTCTCTCTCCAGGTATTACTCTCCCACTCCTCCACCATGCCTGTTTACGGCTGCCGCACCCCCTCCTCACCCGGGGGTCGATCCAGTCCCTCCACCCCCTCCTCCACCACGACGACCCCTTCAGTCGCCCAGCACCGAGAGAGGCACATCGGACCCTCCTCACCTCCTCCCCCGCCTCCATCGCTCCACCGCCCCCCCTCCCACTGCCTCTCTCTCCTCCTCCTGCTGCTCTGCCTCCTCCACCTGCCGCCGGCCTGCCACTCCCGGAGAGAGAAGGGAGGAGGTGGAGGGGGAGGAGGAGGAGGAGGAGGAGGGGGAGGAGGTGGTGGTGGCAGCCATTACGTGCCAATCCCCCAGCCCCCTCCCCACCACATGGCGCTGCCCAACATCCTGCGTGGCCTCAGCATCGCCGTGGTGCTCGTGGGGAACTCTAGCGAGATGGCGCTGGCTGGAGGGCGGGAAAAAGAAGACTTCCTCCACATGGCGCCCAACGTGGAGGTGCTGACGATGAACGAGACGGACCCCAAGAGCATCATCAAGAGCATCTGCGACCTGATGACGGAGCACTGGCTGCAGGGCGTGGTGTTCGGGGACGACACCGACCAGGAGGCCATCGCACAAATCCTCGACTTCATTTCGGCCCAGACGCACATCCCCATCCTGGGAGTCCGCGGGGGGTCGTCCATGATCATGGCTGCCAAGGTAAGACGGTCTTACTTTGAAAACGGCAGTGAAAAAACTGAACCGTTGACTTTAATTAAATGTATTACGTCAATATATTTCACATGACTGTATTAGGTATGTTGAAAGCAATGATGGTAACCCTTTATCGGGCGAGGAACCATATTTGGTCACTTCCTCACACACCAAACATGGCCTCCCCCCCGCGACTCAGTGAGGTCGAGAAGCATGTGGTTTTTCTCCCAGCCAATCAGCGAAGATGCCTCTACGCCACAGAGCGCGCCATTGGGGAATTTGACCAATCAGCAGAGGCCTGAAACGTGTTAGGGTTAGGGTTAACCCTGATATTGAAAAGGGGAAAACTCTGCATTAAATCTGTACAAGTTGTCATAAAATATCCAATCTGCATTATGGGACACCGACAGAAAGGCAAACAAATCAATGTATAAATGGGGGGTTCAACACAATTCATAAAAAAAGTTATAAAAGGAGTGTCAAAAAAACACCTCACCATTTCAAGGTCTTAAAATTAAATGCTTAAATAAAGGAAGTGTGTGTGGGTGTTTAAAACGGACCTCGCTGTCGTCAATCCTGGCTGTATCTGTCACTCACGGAGAGATGACGTCACTGCGCTGGGTTTTTTCCATCAAAGAAAGATATTTTTAAAGACGGCTGCTCGGCTTTAAGTGCTGTTCATTTTCTAAATGGTATCAGTGTTTTGGCATACGCTCTCTCTTTTTATTTTCTCCCTTGTTTTGTCTCAAATTAGTGGAGTTTAACAGGGTCTGCTTGTTAGGCTCAGCAGGGCTGTGCTTTGTGTTTACGGCCAAAAGAAAACCCTGTTACAGGTTCAGACTCACTAGAAAGTGCTTAAAAGCCAGACAATGTGCTTTAAACCTGCCCTGCGTATCTAAAACCTCCTGCTTTGCTACAGAGGATTTCTCTTTTCATCCCCTACCGACATCCAGAGATGGCAAAAGTACACACATCCTTTACTCAAGTAGAAGTACAGATACTCGTGTTTAAAAATACTCTGGTAAAAGTACTGACTAAACTTCTTTACTCAAGTAAAAGTAAAGAGGGCTTTGAAATGTACTTCAGTAAAAAGTACCCATAACTAGCAGCTGTTTTAAAGAGTACCTGACCTCCCTTTATATTAATAGAACAATAATGTCATTGTTAGCTAATGAATGTTTCCATGCTGAACAACGGCAACATGACAACGTTTTCATTGGTCCCTCTTCTTTAGAGAAGACCAGGAAATGATGGATACACGGATCGTGTTCAAATCAATAGGCACGCAATGACTCTAAATAATAATGATCACGCCACCAAACACACATTCAAACTAAAGGAACCAGCCTGTTTGGAAAATGTGAGAAGTAGAAAGTACAGGTATTTGTGTTCAACATGTAAGAAGTAGAAAGTACAGGTATTTGTGTTCAAAATGTAAGAAGTAGAAAGTACAGGTATTTGTGTTCAACATGTAACAAGTAGAAAGTACAGGTATTTGGGTTCAAAATGTAAGAAGTAGAAAGTACAGGTATTTGGGTTCAAAATGTAAGAAGTAGAAAGTACAGGTATTTGTGTTCAAAATGTAAGAAGTAGAAAGTACAGGTATTTGGGTTCAAAATGTAAGAAGTAGAAAGTACAGGTATTTGGGTTCAAAATGTAAGAAGTAAAAGTAAAAAGTCGTCAGAAAAATAAGAAGTGGAGTAAAGTACTGATACCAGAAACATGTACTTAAGTACAGTAACAAAGTATTTGTACTCCACTACTTCCCACCTTTGCCGACATCCTACGGACAGACAGACAGACAGACAGACACACAAACACACACAAACACACACAGACAGACACAGACAGACACACAAACAGACAGACAGACAGACAGACACACAAACACGGACGGACGGACAGACAGACAGACACACAAACACACACAGACAGACACAGGCAGACACAGACAGACACAGACAGACACACAAACAGACAGACAGACAGACAGACACACAAACACGGACGGACGGACAGCCAGACAGACACACAAACACACACAGACACACACAGACACACACAGACAGACACAGACAGACACACAAACAGACAGACAGACAGACAGACACACACACAGACAGACACAGACAGACACACAAACAGACAGACAGACAGACAGACAGACAGACAAAGTGCCAACAGTGCGCTGCCAGTGACGGATCAGCTGGAGATGTCACCAGAACAGAGAGCTAGATCTGCGTCTATTTACAAGGCCTCGCCTAATGGGATAAAGCAATCTGCTGCCGCTTTATCTGCAACCGCCTGGGAATCTGGGCCTGGACCCCATTCCACAAAAACAGCTCATTGTATTTTGAGCATAAATATAGTAAATATAGGGCTGCCTTAACACGTTGAACAAAAGAAAAAGTGCCATGTTTGACTTCGTCTTCCTTCAGTAGTTCCAGCCATGAATCGCAGGGCGGTGAAAAGGCAAAGAAAAGAAGAGCCATGTGCTAGCAAGTTTCTTGAAATTGCACGGGAGTGGGAGATAAGACAGGATCACCACTGTAGGAACAGATAGTGTTGCAGTGTTTTAGCAGCAGAGATTATTTGTCCTGAGTAGCACACATTATACAGAGGGCAATCACAATATGAATACATATGAGCAAATACCCTGTTTAGCGCACATTATACAGAGGGCAATCACAGTTTGATTACCACTATACGAACATGTGTGTGGGGCACATTATACAGAGGGCAATCACAATATGAATACTTCCATATGAGCATATATGCACTTTGTAGCACACATTATACAGAGGGTGATCCTCTGAACCGCTCTTTGTGACAGTGGCTTTGTAGACGCTTTAGCTAAGTATTGGATTATTGGCGGACTTGGTGCCAATAATTACAAAAAATCTTCTTATAATAAAGTAAAAAACCCTTTGATTTCTACGGAGCCCTGGAGGGTTCATAGAGAGAAAAATAAATAAAACAAGGCCACGCTTCATTAACTTGTGCGCGCGATATACTTTCTCGTTCGCACGAGATACTTACTTATGGTAAAACACATCGAACTGCCCGATTTTTACGCCATATTATTAGTTTTATGAAGAATATGTCCGGTCGCCAGGGTGTGTGTGTGTGTGTGTGTGTGTGTGTGTGTGTGTGTGTGTGTGTGTGTGTGTGTGTGTGTGTGTGTGTGTGTGTGTGTGTGTGTGTGTGTGTGTGTGTGTGTGTGTGTGTGTGTGTGTGTGTGTGTGTGTGTGTGTGTGTGTGTGTGTGTGTGTGTGTGTGTGTGTGTGTGTGTGTGTGTACAAGGATATAACGAGAAAGTATAGTAATAGTATTTTTTCTCTCATACAATAGTCTTTTACAACACCACACGTGTATTTGTTTTATCTCCCCCCAAGTGACCTAAGAATTTCATTGTCAGAACTACACTGTGTACAAATGACAATAAAAGCTTTGAACCTTGAATAGACAATGAACCTTTGACACCTCTGATTAAATATTCATGCAAAATGTTATATGCCTTTCATGCAGGGAAAGTGAAACCCTTTTATTAAAACACTGATATTTTATTCTGATGTGGAGCTCTTCCTTGAGGCTGTTTGATCCCCACAGAGTCTCAGTGTTTCCCCTGCAGTCTCTCTGCTGACCTGCTGGTGTCAACAGGTCTCAGACCAGCAGAGACTCGAGTCGCTGTGACACGACGAGGCCAGCGGCCGCACTGTAGCTCTTCTGTCTGTTGCTTCTCATTAGAGCACTACAGAGAGAAGTGGCAGGGAACAGTCCAGCCCCATTTCAAACTGCTGTCTTACCATCCTCACTACAACCTCACTACAACCTCACTACAACCACACTGCAACCACACTGCAACCACACTACAACCTACAACCACACTACAACCTCACTACAACCTCACTACAACCTACAACCTCACTACAACCTCACTACAACCTACAACCTCACTACAACCACACTACAACCTCACTACAACCTCACTACAACCTCACTACAACCTCACTACAACCTCACTACAACCTACAACCTCACTACAACCTCACTACAACCTCACTACAACCACACTACAACCTCACTACAACCTCACTACAACCTCACTACAACCTCACTACAACCTACAACCTCACTACAACCTCACTACAACCTCACTACAACCTCACTACAACCACTGTACACACATTCTCGCTACTTTCCACAATGTCTGCACACATGTGGCTTTAACCCCCAACCCCCACTTACCATGTGTTTTAAGATACATAGATAGATAGATAGATGGATGGATAGATGGATGGATAGATGGATGGATGGATGATGGATGGATGGATGGATGGATGATGGATGGATGGATGGATGGATAGATAGATGGATGGATGGATGGATGGATGGATAGATGGATGGATGGATAGATGGATGGATGGATGGATGGATGGATGGATGGATGGATGGATGGATAGGTACTTTATTGATCCCAATTTGGGACATTTTTGCATTGCATCAGCATAAAAAAACAAGGCAATAAGATAAATTAAGACCCAAGAAATAAACAGTCCAAAATATTTCTGAAATTTCAAAAAAATAAATGAGTGGGTTATCTGATGTACATTGTTTGTGTTCATCCCTTTGCCTATTTTACCCTTTGTTTTCCATAGAGTCATATTTATCACATGCTCCATATGTGCTGATAGGCTTAGCATTTGCCTTGAGTTGAGTTTGTCTCATGTGCTCTGCCAAAACGTTGAAGGACTTTGATGTGCATCTTGTGTATGAAAAGCTTTATTATTATAGAGTGGTGCAGTGATGATGTATTTCTGTAGACCGACTCCAAAGTTAGCGTCTCAAGGGCTCCCTCGACAAAAATCGATGCGATTTCCCCGATGGGTTTCGGTAGATTGCAGAATCTGTGGCAAACACAGGTTTATGATACTTACAGGTTTTGTTCAGCAGGATAATCTCCATATATTAACACATACATGCAATCTCCAGAAGTAAAAAGCTAACGTTAGGCTATAAAGGAACTACATCACGGTCACATGACTTCACATCACCAGCGCTAAGCTGAAGGTGGCTAATGATGATGTTAAGTCGTCTCATTTAAACACTTGTTGGTAACCGCTGTTTCTATGACACTAACTGGCACATTTATATGGTAGAAAATCTCTTCAGCTTGTGTTTACAACAGACCTTATTTCAGGCATCTGTGCAAAAATACATTAAAAAAACCATTGACTTCAAGACGAGGAAACCAGAAGTGATGAAATGTCCGGTTTAAGGACTCATTCCGGCGTGTGTGTGTGTGTGTGTGTGTGTGTGTGTGTGTGTGTGTGTGTGTGTGTGTGTGTGTGTGTGTGTGTGTGTGTGTGTGTGTGTGTGTGTGTGTGTGTGTGTGTGTGTGTGTGTGTGTGTGTGTGTGTGTGTGTGTGTGTGTGTGTGTGTGTGTGTGTGTGTGTGTGTGTGTGTGTGTGTGCGTGCGTGCAGGGACAGTATCATTCATGAAATGCACGTGCCCTGAGTGCACCGGGCGGCAGCGATAGAGCAGTGTTTTGTGGGGAAGGTTTAAATGGATTTCCCCCCCGGCCTCGAGCCAGAGTCTTCCTCTCCTGAGAGCGTCCTGCCGGCCGCAGGAGAGCGAGGATCGGGCGATTCGGTCTCCAAACGGATTTGTGTCTGCCTAATGGGCTGAGACAATGGAGTGGCTAAAATACGATAGAGAAGGATCAGAGGGAAGGAGGGAGAGCGTCGGGAGAGTGGAGAAATTGAGATAGTGAGGGCGAGAGGTTGGGTGGAATACATTTGGAGAAGGGTTTTCTTTTTTGCCCAATGTGGAGGAGTTCAAAACCGCCTGTGGAAGTGATGGACCGATAAGAGAAGAGGACGAAGGCTGAGTCCAGAGCAGAAGAGAAAAAGGGGGAGGGAGGGAGGGGGGGAGGCGAAATGTCCCTGAAAGTAAATGGGGAAAAGATAAAGAGAAATTAGGAGGCAAAGAAGGAGTAAGTAGAGAGTTTTAGAAACTTCCTCTGGAGGGAACACAAGGATTTTAGCCTTTGCCGACCATTTACATGCACACAATCCTAGATAACACACTACAGGAAAGGGAACACGCCAAAAAGCATAATACTGCCCCTTTAACTAGATCCACAGTGATCACAATTAGGATGGACACACTCCCACACACAAACAAATGTGTGTGTAACTGACAGCTGTTCAGAGAAAACAACAGAATGTGATCAATTCACTTTTGCCCACATTTCTCATTGTTTCCCATGTGGTTGTTTTTGCCCGTTAGTAGTAGAAATGAGGAGGGAACGAAGAAGGAAGTAGGGAGACATTTTATATTCTGTTCGGACAGTAGAGATGGAGAAGAAGTGATAATTGTCGGGTCGACTTATAGAGCTGGAAAATGTGTACGTGTTTTATCCTGATTGAGCGTCTGAAGGAAATGGACTCAAGGATTGCAATATGACTTGTTTATCTTATGGTCCCGCTCCATCACACACACACACGCACGCACGCACACACACACACACACACACGTCAAAGCTGAAGGCCGAGCGCTGCTATAACAGTTAGTAAGACAACCCCCCCTCCTTTTTTCATTACACATCCGAGTAAAGAACGATAACAGGGAGCGACACAGAAGGCGGAGAATACAGCGTTTGTATTTTTAGTGCGGGCTGAATATAGGAGAAGAATTTGGAGTACAAGATAATTCCATAAAATGTTCCCGCTGGAGTGGATTGCTGTTGTGCCGTGCGAAGAGTCACAGTGACATTTTCTCCTGCTCTCAGATGCTTCTACAAGGAGAGGTACTTGCTATTCGTGGCAATGAAACACAAAGCTAAGCATAGCATTGTGTTCCAGTGGGAGCGGGAGACAGCTTTAAAAATGATCGCGCCATTCTTACAATATGACAATATAAGGCTTCTGACATCTGGAACAAGATGCCCCCCCCCCCACTGACACTTTACCTCAGCCACATCATAGACTCTATGCATTACATGAATGCACACAATGTACACCAATATCTGTTTTTCTTTTTGTATTACTGCCGATTTTTATTCCATATTTTATTCCATTCTATTTCTATGTAAATATCAAGTCAAATTCCTCGTACGTGTCAACCTACCTGGTAGGGCTGTGCAATTAATCGTATTTTAATCTCGATTACGATTTTGGCTTGCAACAATTACGAAAACAATGTAATCGAAATAAAACGATTATTATTTTTATTAAAAAAAAAAAAAAAAATGTAATTTTTTATTTTTATTTATTGGTTTTTCAGTTGAATTATACTTAAAGTTCAGGGTAATCAACTGTTAAAAACATACTGTTCACATTTTTCAATTTTTTTTTTCAATATATGGATGTTTTCAAAGTAAATGGATAATCGTTTTTAATAATCGTGATATCAATTATTGACCAAAATAATCGTGATTATGATTTTTGCCATAATCGCACAGCCCTACTACCTGGTAATAAACCTGATTCTGAAGATCTTTTTTTGGTGTTCTTCCTCTGGGCTTACGGAGCCAAACTGCAGCCCTACAGCGACCACAGGTGAGCGTTCAGTGGGAAGTGGTTATGATCTGCAGTCACTGCCCGCGCAGAGAGAAAGTGAACCTGTGCGTGAGGTTGAAAGTAAGAGAGATGGAAAGAGGAAGCCAGGCGAGTGCGGTATTAACAAGCAGAGAAGAAGAAGGCAGAGGAGGAAGGGAGAGGAGAGAGATGGATGGAGGCAAAGGGCGCTCACATTTATATCAATGAGTAAGATCAGGGGGGGGGGCTGAGTGGTAAGTAAGAGGACCAGTTCACTGAGTGCACAGCTGAACTGCTGAGAGAAAGAGATACTGCTTTTTACTGGTTCCTTAGAGACAAATCCCGATTGCAGATCAGTTTTTCGTTCATTTCTACTGCAGCAGCGCCGATCTACACCCCGGAAATGATGTTTGAAGGAAGTATGACGTAGAGAAAGGTTTTGCAGAAGCAGTAGTTAGAAAAATCGCTATATCGTAGTGATAGCAGAAAGTATACTCACTCAAAGTCGTTAAGGTCAATTATGAACATCCCATAGGTCTGCCTGGTTCATGTTTAACCCCGTAGAGTTGTGCGACACATTTATCCTCTAAACATGCCAAAATAATACAAGTGCTATTTAGTTTGTTGGCTCTAAATGTTATTATTAGTAAGGAACTTGTTCGCCGTACAAGGACCAGCAGGTTTAGGGAAAGCTTTTTCCCCCATCAGCTGTCCCCTGGGTGACACAGATCTGTTATATGTGTGTACTTTAATATACTACTGAACCGTACAGATTATTTTGCACTTTGTTAGATTTGTACTGCATTTCATATCTCAGCACTTCTACTCTGTGCAATGACGCTGAATATAATCTAAGTCAGACCTGCTTTGGTAGCTAGGCTAACATCATCCATGTGATACGAGAGGAACTTCACATGACACAATCCTTTGTCGCCAAACATTGTCAATTAAAACGGAGAAAGATATGGGATCAGGGCACGCTACTGACAGTCAGACAGCAGTTACAGGCCGTGGTCCTGCATGGCGTCCACGTTATTGTTTTTCTGCTGAACCTGGAAGATCGACCTGGATAAATCAGTTTAAAAAAAAAACATTCACATTATAATTTTCATCATTTGCTTTGTCTAGGTCGTCATTTTATTATCTTTCTTAATCCTTACACACAACATCTATCGCCCGTCTGTCCTTCCTGGTAGAGGAATCCTTCTTCTGTTGCTCTTCCCGACGTTTCTACATTGTCTTTTAGGAGTTTCTCCTTTGTTAGGGTCGAAGGATAGAGGGTGTCGTACAGTATGCTGTCAATCCCCCTTCACCAAATGGGATAGTTGTAATATTGGGCCACGTACCTTTGATTGATTAAGCAGCAGAATACAACTCATTTGAATGGAAAAGGGATTAGAGAGAAGGGAAGGTGGATGGACACGGCATGTGTTTGCAGCAGCAGGTGTGTTGCCATGATGCCAGCGTTACATGAGAAAGAGAACCCAGGAAATCTGGGCCAAATGAAGGAGGAAAGATGGAGGAAAGATGGAGGGAAGATGGAGGGAAGATGGAGGGAAGATGGAGGGAAGATGGAGGGAAGATGGATAGAGAGCAGCTGTACTCACATCTGTGAAAGACAGGACAAGATAAAGGAGGAAATGGAGAAGGGGAAAGTATCCAACAGTGTAGGTGTGTGTGTGTGTCTGTGTGTGTTGTTACCTAGCCAATATGGCTGCCAGTCTTTTGTCTGTAGTGGTTTCCAGCCCCCCCCCCCCCGCTTGCTGTCCCTCTCCAGCGTCTGTTGGAAGGGCAGTAATCAGTGTGATCTAAAGCTTTGGCTAATGCTCACATTATCAAGACATGGTGAGCCTTTTCCCCTCCGCTTGTCTCGAAGGTTGGGCTTTGTAGTGGTACAAATAGCTGTGGTTGTCGCTGATCACCCCGGGGCCGCAGAAGAATACCAAACAACGAGCTAATCTACGCGCCGCGGCTGCAGATTAGCCCAGCGATAGCATCTACTTGTGCGCGGGATTTAAATGTAGGAATCGTAAGCAATTAATGAAAAAATGGAACACAGCCAACCCTGGTGACCCGAGGGGAAATATAATGTAATAATAACAAAGGGAACACACGCCCAAACACGTGTTTCCATTAAAGACGTGTGTAACAAGGGCGATTAATCAAATCAAACTTTATTTATATAGCACTCTTCATACACAAAGGTATTTCAAAGTGCTCCACAAACAATTACCTTACATTCATTGACAAAAACAAATACTATCTCCCCCTTTCCACATGGCTTTGTGATTGAAAATAACTCTTAATACCAACGCAGGACTGATGGTGGTCTTGCATATTGGATAGATAACGCTCAACTATACACACAATGAGCGGCTGCTACATCATCACACACACACACATCACACACACTAACAGATCTGGCGTCTTTTGTGTAACTGGCAGCCGTCCCCAGGAAGAAAACAGCAGGATGTGATCGATTAACTTCTGCCCCAAAAATTCGGGCTTTTCATCTTTTACAATCGTTTTTTCCCGTGGGTGTTTTTGTCAAAAGACAGCGAGCGATTGTGTGTGTGTGTGTGTGTGTGTGTGTGTGTCTGTGTGTGTGTGTGTGTGTGTGTGTGTTCATTCTTCGGGAGGAAACAGCCTCGTTGATGGTGTAGAATTGGTGTTGAACTGTGTCCAGGGGTAATTGGTGTGTGTGTGTGTGTGTGTGTGTGTGTGTGTGTGTGTGTGTGTGTGTGTGTGTGTGTGTGTGTGTGTGTGTGTGTGTGTGTGTGTGTGTGTGTGTGTGTGTGTGTGTGTGTGTGTGTGTGTGTGTGTGTGTGTGTGTGTGTGTGTGTGTGTGTGTGTGTGTGTGTGTGTGTGTGTGTGTGTGTGTGTGTGGTGAATTCAGCGGAGCAATTCATGTCCAACACCTCATTTCATTTTACAAAGAAACATGTTCCCCCCCTCGTCCTCTGTATTTATGTTTACCCTACATTCAGAGGGGGGGATTCACATTTTTTCACACACACAGGAAACGACGCGTAAACATTTCTGTTTCTCCACGTGTTCCCTTGAGGGTTTTTTCTTTTTGTCCAGAGGGTTAAAATGTGCCTGCGTTTAAATTCCCAATTCATGTCCTACAACAGCACCTATTGTTGTAATAATCTGAGGTCCTGTACTCTATGAATGTAATGTGCTGTTCAGCTTGGCAGCGTCCTCGCTAAAACATAGACGCAATTAGGAGCATTTGTAAACGATAAGAGAATTAAGAAGCGTCTGCTGTTCTTTGTGGCTCTTCTTTCCATCTCGCTCTCAAATTGTTTAGTTCATTCACGGGGGTTGTGTTGTGTCCAGTTAAGCACAGTCAAAGCCTCGTAACAGCGTTCTGATCTCTCCTTTTATCCCGGATATGTTCCCGCTCTCCTTTTATCCGCTGCTCCCGTTGTCCAGGTTTTATTCCCCGGTGTTTCTGTGTGAGGTGTTTGTTCTCTCCGTGTGTCTTTAGCTCCTTCTTATGTGGATATTTTCAATGATAAACTCTGGAAAATGTCCCAAAAAACGAGGTTACTTTCTGCTTTTTTCATCATTTTTAAAGAGGCCATATCATGCATGTAGATGGTCTGCAAAGACATGTGTAATTCTGATTGTAATTCCATTCATTTATCCACAAACAGTTACAGATACAGGACATAAGGGAACCAGAAGTGGTCAAGTGCTAACTCATTTCCAGGTTTGAGGACTCATTCCTTCACCACTCTTTCTTTCAGTATGGCTTTGTTATGCTTGATTTCCTAAGGTGGAAATGTCCCACTATTATTCTGTTTTTACCTCCTCATTGTCCTGGTTTTAGAAATGGTGACAGACCACTGTGTGTGTTCCCCAGAGAGAGAGAGAGAGAGAGAGAGAGAGAGAGAGAGATAGAGAGAGAGAGAGATAGAGAGAATAGAGAATATAGATCGAGAAAGAGAGAGAGAGAGAGAGCGAGGAGCCTAGTATAGAGAGAGATAGATAGAGATATCAGAGCAGAGAGGAGATGTAGTGGAGAAGAGAGAGAGAGAGAGATCAGAGAGAGAGAGAGAGAGAGACTCCTACATTTATGTGTCCTATTTTCCAACCCCGTTGCTCTCAATTTACTCCGGCCGTTTAGAAAGTGGCCATTTTTAAACCTGCTCCATACTTTTACTTTCTCTACGTCACCCGACGGCCTACGTCTCTCCACTCTCTCCATCTCAAACTGTGTGCCTCTTCTTATCGCTCCATACCACATTAAAAGCAGACAGCTTATAATCGTTATGTGTACTTAGAGAGGGCCGGAGAAATCATTGGGAATGAGATAAGATTCAAAGACACAACATGAGGAACTCAAAGTGCCCTAACTATACTTAGTTCGTCCCTCCTTCCCGACTTTTACTATCCACCTGCTTCCTTTTTTAGTATTTGCCAATGCTGTCTTTTATAACCCTTGACTTTCTAAACTCCTTCCTCTCTCTTTATGAAGGTGGCTCGCTGCCAGACAGCATTTCAATGTCCCGTACAAATGGGAGCAATGAGCTCACATGAGTTGCCACGGGCAGGAAGTGACGCTTTTATACCAGATCCCTATGTTCCAAGATACTCATGTCACTTTGTAATGGCTAAGCCGACGCTTTACGCCACAAGGTTATCAGAAAACAAGATCTCATTTCTTGACAGTGAGACATGTGTGTGGTCAACAACAGTTTACCTCTCTGGATAAACAAACATTGGTTCCTATTTGTATCATGTGCTGTTGTTTATTGAGCGCTGATTGGCTCGTACTCTGCTGTTTATTCAAGTGTTTTGATAGTACACCTGCAGAGTGTGAGATGTTTCTCCCCATGCACAAGACACCAGTACAATACTAGAGCACATTAAACAAGTTCATCCCTCTGTCCAACACTCACCCTCACCTGCCTCACCCCTCCCATCTCCTCCCTCCCTCCCATGTCATCTCCTTTTCCTCCAGCTTGTTCTCCTTTCCTTAATTCTCACTCTGTCTCCCTCCGGTACGACCAGCCACACCTTCGTCTACATCCCAGCCCTCACCTCACATCTCCTGACTCCCCCTGGATATGCCCTCACACCCTTCCTCCCTCTCTTCTTCTACTTCCCTTCTCTCCTTTCCTTTATCCTTCCCCTCCTCCTCCCTCCAGACACAAACACTCTCCCTTTCCCCTCTTCTCCTAAACACCACCACGCTCTTTGCATTCATCTCCTCCCTCTCTTCCTCCCCCCTTCTCCCCTGGTGACCCCCCCCCAGCAGCCCTTAGCAGGACCCTGATTAGCCCTTATCTCCTCTGCCCTCTGCCCCTGATCCAGAAGTGCAGAGGGAACGGACCTCTTTCTATTCATAGGCTGGGATGACTCAGTGCTTTCCCATGGAGCATTCACAGAGCGAGGGGGATACGGGGGGATACGGGGGGAGAAAGCATAGTTCATTACAGCCTCACAGTCGTCACGATGGAAGGATGTCTAACCTGCATACTCACCTCTTCAACCTTTACGGCCCCTACACACGGCGGCGTGCGTTGAATGGGGTGACGTCACGCTTCGCCGAACTGCATTGTGGGAGCAAAGCGTGGCTCGCTTCAAAAGTAGAGCAATGTTCTACTTTTGAAGCTTCGATGGAAGCGTCAGCCAATCGAATCATATGCCAGTACAAGCTCTAGCCAATCAAACCGCGTGCTTCACTCCGTCTTCACTCCGTCTTCACTGAGTCTTCACTGAGTCTTCACTGAGTCTTCACTGAGTCTTCACTGAGTCTTCACTCCATCTTCACTACGTCTTCACTCCGTCTTCACTGAGTCTTCACTCCGTCTTCACTGAGTCTTCACTGAGTCTTCACTGAGTCTTCACTGAGTCTTCACTGAGTCTTCACTCCGTCTTCACTGAGTCTTCACTCCGTCTTCACTGAGTCTTCACTGAGTCTTCACTGAGTCTTCACTCCGTCTTCACTGAGTCTTCACTCCGTCTTCACTGAGTCTTCACTGAGTCCTTCACTGAGTCCTTCTCACTGAGTCTTCACTGAGTCTTCACTCCGCTTCACTGAGTCTTCACTGAGTCTTCACTGAGTCTTCACTGAGTCTTCACTGAGTCTTCACTGAGTCTTCACTCCGTCTTCACTGAGTCTTCACTCCGTCTTCACTGAGTCTTCACTGAGTCTTCACTGAGTCTTCACTGAGTCTTCACTCCGTCTTCACTACGTCTTCACTCCGTCTTCACTGAGTCTTCACTCCGTCTTCACTGAGTCTTCACTGAGTCTTCACTCCGTCTTCACTGAGTCTTCACTGAGTCTTCACTCCGTCTTCACTGAGTCTTCACTGAGTCTTCACTGAGTCTTCACTGAGTCTTCACTCCGTCTTCACTACGTCTTCACTCCGTCTTCACTGAGTCTTCACTCCGTCTTCACTGAGTCTTCACTGAGTCTTCACTGAGTCTTCACTGAGTCTTCACTGAGTCTTCACTCCGTTCTTCACTGAGTCTTCACTGAGTCTTCACTGAGTCTTCACTGAGTCTTCACTGAGTCTTCACTGAGTCTTCACTCCGTCTTCACTGAGTCTTCACTGAGTCTTCACTGAGTCTTCACTGAGTCTTCACTGAGTCTTCACTGAGTCTTCACTGAGTCTTCACTGAGTCTTCACTCCGTCTTCACTGAGTCTTCACTCCGTCTTCACTGAGTCTTCACTGAGTCTTCACTGAGTCTTCACTGAGTCTTCACTGAGTCTTCACTCCGTCTTCACTGAGTCTTCACTGAGTCTTCACTGAGTCTTCACTGAGTCTTCACTGAGTCTTCACTGAGTCTTCACTGAGTCTTCACTCCGTCTTCACTGAGTCTTCACTGAGTCTTCACTGAGTCTTCACTGAGTCTTCACTGAGTCTTCACTGAGTCTTCACTGAGTCTTCACTGAGTCTTCACTGAGTCTTCGCTCCGTCTTCGCTCCGTCTTCGCTCCGTCTTCGCTCCGTCTTCACTCCGTCTTCACTGAGTCTTTACTTCGTATTTATTTCGTGTTTACTTTGTATTCACTCCGTCTTTTCTTCGTGTTCACTTTGTCATTACGTTTTTAACTTCACCCTCCTCTTCTTCTCATCTGTACATTGTCTTTACTTCGTCTTCAATTTGTTTAGTTTGTCCTAACTTCAATTCGTCTCTTCTTCATCATCAACTTCTTCTCTTCGTCTTGACTTCGTTGTTACTTTGACTTGACTTTGACTTTACTTTTCATCTTCACTAAGTCTTTAAATCTTGTTCATGCTGTCTGCACTTTGTCTTCACTCCATATCCCTGTCATTAAAAGGGGATAGAAGTATTATAACATCCATGAATCAGTACGCTGTTAGCTAGAGTCACTGTAAACAATCGAGACCATCAAAAAGTGCTTGGCAGCTCTCACATTGGATTTGATGGTTGTTGCTTCTTGGTCAGACTTAACATTCTCCCTTTCCTCTCCTTGTGTCCTTAGTAGGTCTCTCCTTCACACCTCCTTTCTTATTTCATCATTTCTTTCTGCTGTCTCTCTGTTTGCCCTTGCTTTGTCTCCGCTCTGTCTCACCCGTGGCCTCCTGTGTCTGAGGCAACTGTTACAAGCCGATGGAAGAAGAGAGACAGAGAGAGAGAGAGAGGGAAGGAAATTAGGAGGATAAAGAGGAATAAAGAGAGTGAAACAAAGACAGAGAGAAGGATAGAAGGAGTAAAGACAGTTAGAGAGAAGGAGGCAGGGATGTGGAAGAAGGAATGAGTGAGCGAAGACTACAATGTGATCGCTCAATTACTCAGCAGCGCTGTGCAAGCTGGCCCTCGTCAGAGCCACATGCTGCGACACACGCACGCACGCACGCACGCACGCACGCACGCACGCACGCACGCACGCACACACACACACACACACACACACACACACACACAGTAGCCCATACATCAGACCAATATGTTCAGATGTGTTCCTGCTGACCTACTGTAGAAAAATGCTTACACCTAGACACTCTCCAGCAGAGTTCAGACACACAAACACACACACACACACACACACACACACACACACACACACACACACACACACACACACACACACACACACACACACACACACACACACACACAGACACAGACACAGACACAGACACACACACACACACACATGCAGACGCTCCCCTGTTCCTTCCTATGTGCATACAGACATCCAAACACACATATAGAAAAATATGTTTTTTTAACATGAGGTTACCAACACACAATAAAGTGACGATCTAATCTATTTAGTTGACAAAGGCCGTTTCCATCGAACATGGCCCTCAAAGAGTGGCGCAGGAATGAATCCTAAAACCCGGAAATGAGTTAGCATTAGCACCAATTCCGTCTTTTCAAAGTCAATGTTTTTTTTTATAGTGTTTCAGATTAGAAGCCTGAAATAAGGTCTGTTTTGTTCTACGACATAAAGTAGTAGTAAATTAATCCCCCACTGGTGAATGTCTGAAGCTTTTATGTGTCTTAAAAACAGCGGTTGCTAATCAGTGTCTAAATGAGACGACTAAACGTCATCACGCTAAACATTAGCCATCTTTAGCTTAGCGGTGGTGAAGTGAAGTCATGTGACTGATGTAGTTCGTTTATAGCCTAAAGTTAGCTTGTTACCTCTCGCAGTTGCATTCATGCTTCAACAATCCTTCTAGTGGTGTTCATATATAGAGATTATCTTGCTGAACAAAATGTGTAAATATCATAAACCTGTTTTTTGCAACAGATCTTGTTTGTTCCCCTCTACGTTAATGAAGACATACTGTAGGAGCAAACTCACTTCCCACTGGGCCTTTTTTTGTCCCATTGGTTTTAGAAGTGCATTATTTTTTTTAAATGCATAATTTTGTTACCAAAAAAGTCAGTTCTCTATCTTAACCTCGTTTCCCTGCAAAGATGATACCGTTTTAAACAATTCCCGAGAATATTCTATTTGCTTTCTCTTGAAAATCCCTGTGTACATAGATCCATCTCTACACAAGCATTCCTGGGTTTGCAAGACAGAAAAAACGAAACACAGAAAAGATCTCTTTGCACAACCCCATTCTGTCTCGCTGTATCTCTCCCTCTCCGTTTTCTTTTACTCAACTGCTCTTCCTCTCGTTCTCGCGTCATGTGAGGCGAGGCGAGCTCTTGTGATGAATGTAAATGCTGCCCCTCCCATTCCCCTTGTTCTCCTAAATTACAGCAAACACCACCTCCTCTTTCCTCTCTGTCTGTCTGCATTTACCCACAACCCCGCAGATCGTCCTCGCACGTCCACCGGCGGCTTTCAGCATCCATACAAACACGTTTAGAAATACAGTAAACATGCATGAGTCAGACGTGACACACGGGCAACGATACGAGACGGATAATACACCTCCAGCATGTATGATGATCACTCTGTGTGAATACTTCCAGTACAGCATGGAGAGAGACTGCCATACACTAATATCCCGATCTATGCATTGTTCATCATTAGAGACGAGGCAAAATGATATATCTATGAAGTTGGATATTCTTCTTTTCCGTAGGATTTTACATTATGCAGGACAGAAATGGCAAAGTGCACTGCAGAACTTTTGAAGGCAGTGCTTTTTGGGGTCATTTATGTGGCAGTAAAAGGACATTTAGTCAGAATTCAGAACGAGAATGCCTTATTTATTCACGAGGGGGAAATTAGTTTTGTGACGGATGCAATATTTAGAATAAAATAATGACACTCTTATATAAATATATGCAAAAGAAAGTCTTGTAGCCAACTGGACACAGCGTCTTAAGCTGAGAAATGAGGCAGGACACTTTTAAGACTTATGTCATGGTGAAGACAATCGGGACCTCTCGGTACAGTCCTTGTCGATCCAAACAGTCCGCAAGCCATTTAGACAACACTGGAAATGCTGCTGATTAACATGTTGTTGTCGGAGATGTTGTTGAGGAAAACGTTGCCCGAGTCTGGAAGCCATCGATGGAAACGTAGTCGGATATATCCTGGGTTCAGCCATGTTTCCATAAAGTACATTAAACTACACTTCAGATATTCCATCTGACTCCTGGCTGACACCGTTAGCTCGTCCGTTCCATTAGCTAGTGAGCTTACGTTTATGTCCAGAGGGGGAAAACATAGACTTTCCTTCTTCAATCGGGACCCAGCTCTCCCCCTTCATGTCTTCGGTTTACCCTTCATCCTGTGTGTGTCCTACTCCAGATGTTAGTAGGGATAGCTCACCACCATGTCAGCCAACTTTAGCACGATTAGCTTCTCCATGGTGCTAACAAGGTGTCTACGGGGTTGCTACACGACAGTGGTCTGGATGCATAATGGCAGCAAATTCACAGCGAAGAAACAAACCTCTCTCCTTACAAGAACGATTAGAGAGGGTGCAGCTCACAAACTTACTAGTACGAGTTACTTTTGGAAGAAATAACAAGTAATGTATAGAAAGATAGCTAAAAATTGAAAATAGGAATAATCTAGTAGAAGAAATGCACGGTCATGCATGCACTACTAATGAGAAGTATAAACACTTTGAGGACATTTCACTAGAGTTGTACATCCAATGAAACATTTAAAAAAGGACAAACTAGTCACATGGATAACTTACTTTTTCAATATGGAAGTAGAGCTGCCCTCAATCTTCTCAGTTTCCCCCCGTTTACAGAACACCACAGTGCTTTTTGTCAAAACCAACTCCGCCAATGGAGCTTGACGCACAGCGACATGTACATGCACGAGATGACAACTCGCAGCAATCTATTCAGTGTCTTAAAACCATCTGTCTGCACGCAACACAGCTTTTATGAGTTTGACAACCTTGGCGGTCCCGTGTTTTTCTGGTTATCTAACGCTTAAATGTACTGAATGTACTCGACCCAGCATCCAGAACAGTCCCTTAATAAACCAATGTGACCTAAAGGAGAATACAGGGGATTAAAATAAAGTTAGTTACTATGGCCAAAGTCTAGAATATGTTCTATCAAATCATTTA
This sequence comes from Trematomus bernacchii, assembly GCF_902827165.1. Lineage (NCBI taxonomy): Eukaryota > Metazoa > Chordata > Actinopteri > Perciformes > Nototheniidae > Trematomus > Trematomus bernacchii. The sequence goes on from NW_022987720.1 coordinate 29,029,368, forward strand.
TAAAAGTTTTAACCGGGAATTTGTAATTTAAAGCGAAGTAATTATAAAAGATCTGAATTATACATCACATCACAAAACATAATATTACAGCTATGCTAGCCATGTGAGGCTTTACTTTTTGGCTAAAGGCTAATCGTTTGCTAATTAGCACTAAACACAAGCTGAGGCTAACGGAAATGTCATTAGTTTTGCTGGTATTTTCTCATAACGCATTTATAATTTAAATTCTGTGTGGCTAGAGGAAAAATGAGACAATCACTGAAGTTATTACAATTTCACCAAATGTCATGACAATCAATTTAATAGTTGACGAGAAACTCAGAAACTCATAACCATAAAATGCAATCCTCATTGAAGAAAAGTCAGAGGATTTACAACCGTCATTAGGAATTATCGTCTGGGAACAATGTTGGGAAACTTCTGCACAAACATGTGGTCGATGTTGAGATATTTCTCAGGTTAAAGGTGAACATTTTGACCTGCAAGTGTTGCTAAAATGAAAGATCAGGGGTCATTAGGATTCATCCAAACCTGGACACCCTTAATGGCTGTCAAGGTTCATATATTAAAGCACTGACCACCACTGTTTTCTTATATATATATATATATCAGTTCGGAACAGAGTTTTTTTAACAGACCAACTTTGCCATCCCTTAAGCCATGATGTCAAAACAGTTAAAAAAACATAATAAAACTTTAGCTAAAGTTAGTTTTAGGTATCTCAAAGTACTTAAATATCCTCTTTAAACAACATTACATTGTATTGAGGTCATACAGTTCATCAACACCATTATTATCAAGCCTCTGGACACTTTTTCTTATTACCACCATTACCATGTTCTGTATCATCAGCCATCACCATATTTTATATATATTATCAATAAAACACCCCCCGGTGGGCATGCAGTTATTTGCATTAGCTGCTGTGTTTGTTCTGCGTCACATCAGACACTTGTTTGGTAGACTGCAGCTCTGTCTGCCAAAGTCTGATTTGCATTAGCAAAGTCAAACCGGCTTAATAGACTTTTATTGGCATGAGGCGCCGGGCGCTGAGGGGGGCTTTCAGACAATGTAATATGCTAATAAACAGAGCGCTGTGTACTAGGACAACAACAACAACAACAACAACACAACCTCACAGCACCCACTCTATAAGCCTGCATAAAAAAAGCATTTACCTTCGTGCATTTGACATATTAAAGGGGCTCTTTTATGCTTTTTGGGGGTTTTCCCTCTCCTGTAGTGTGTTATAGGTTTCTGTGCATGTAAATGGTCTCCAAAGGCTAAAATTACAACGTTTCTCTCCAACGACCGCCCCATAGTGACATCACTAAGTAACACTCCAGTTCTATTGGCTAACGCTCCAACACATTGTACGTGATAGGCTAAGAGTCGGGACATCTCTAAGCTGTTGACCAATCACAACAGAGCCGGCCAGCTAACCAATCAGAGCAGAGGTGCTGCAGCACAGGCAGTATGAGAAAAATAAAGAGCTTTTTGAACATTAAAGCATGGAGACATGTCACAGTAGAGACACTACATACTGATATGAACCTAAAATGAGCATGATACGGCCTCTTTAAAGGGGACCTATCATGCAAAATGCACTTTTGTACGTCTTTTATACATGAATATGTGTCCCCGGTGTTCCAGGGAACTCACCAAGTGTCAGAAAACACAACCCTCTCTATTGTCCTCCATACCCAAAAAAGGGGCTGCAACGGATCTGATAAAAACTGATCCAGATTTGAACACTGTCCTGACGTCAGGCGCTACGGCTATTGGGCCAACTCCACCAATCAGGAGGAGACAGCCACGGCCATTGCCGTTCGAAAGCGCTGGAGACGCTGTAGTACATATGCCAGGCCTGTAGATGGTGCTGTTCTCACAGAATCAGCCCTTGCAAAAACAGAGCTAACATTTTTCAAATTGAGCAAAATGAGGCATGGCTAAAATGCATGATCTGTTTGGTATTTTGAAAAAAAAAAAGTATAAATATGCCTTATATAGGTATGGTCCTACACTATATTATTCAAATATAGCATGATACAGTAGGTCCACTTTAAGTTAATTTCTACTAGTAAAAGGAAAGATAGCCTGCCTGGACTATTTATAATACAAGATCTGAGTATTTCTTCCAACACTGGACACAGCTGATACTGTCTTTCTATACTTCCTACAACTTATGCCAAGGTTATTCTGTGAGATAAGATTTAGGAAGTAACACCGTGTTGTTTTCTCTTGTTTTGGATAAAGTTGATAATCACATCTTTACCTACAGCGTGTTGGACATATCACGTTCCATCAAGTAGATTCTGCAACACGCTTTTATATCAGTAAGTGATGCCAGTGACAAAGATAACAACCCAAAAAAGAGAACCAAATGTGTAACCGCTTGTACGATTAGATCTCAGTGACAAAAAACGGAATATATACAGAGTAAGGTGGACTTCATATACAGTAAGGTACATCAAGCAAGGTTAGCAAGATACACAGAAAAGTGAGGGGGAGAGTCACATTTTGCACCCAGAATAGTTTCATCTGTCCTTGGATCGATGCAGTCCAACTCCTGAATTGTTTGCAGCGTATTTTTGAGAAGAAGAGACTAGTTTTTTAAGGAATAAGGCAGGTGGTAATCTACATTATTGAAGGGTTGTATTGAAGGCAGTTGGACCCAAAAATAACAAAAGGGTTATTCGATCATATTGTCTCAAGCGATGTACGTATAGTTTGTAGTTTAGCCACCACAAAACCGCAGTTAACATGAATTCACTTAGACTTTTCCTAATCTTAACCATACCTTATTGTAGAAAGAAACAACATTATTTTCCGTCATGGTTATCCTTGCCAAAATAACAATGATATTATTCCGATTATCCACCAAATATTTCCAAAACTCGTCCAAAAAATAGCACTAAAACATACTGGATTTATCATGAATGAGGCTGTCATAGAATCCCACTGCGTAAATAAAGGATAAAGAAATGAAATATAAATAAATAGCCAGATTGTGTGAATCTGTTCTCTCCTACATGATTAACAATTGCTGTATTTTTAAATCAGGCTTTATTTGTCACTTCTCTACCTTAACAGATAGCTAATGGAAACTACAATCGACTTATTTTGACAAAGTCGTCCCTGATATGGATGGATGTGTTGGCCGGCAGATGTGATGGCCACAGGCGACGCGGTGGTCTGTTACTGTCTGTTAATTAACCTTCATTCAAATAAATGCCTTGTGGTCCCCGTTTAATTTAACAAACCTCGCATCAAGGTAGCAATAGTGTCAGCTCTGATGCTATTTTTAGGGCTGTAACTTTGGAACATTATTAGATGAATCATGTTGCTGTGAAAGTTGTAAATTAAAACGTTAACTGTCAACTGTTAACTTTTCAAGTTTGCACATCTAATTAGCAAGCAAACTCTACTGATTGCTCTTCAATTTGATGTGGTTTTCCTTTGTACATTCAGTGTGATGTCGTCACTTCAATGGTCTTTTTTAAAATCTGCCATCTCTCTTGTTCACCCCCTGCATATTGTTGCTTACTTTAAATGCTAATGAACACCTCGATTGCTTTTTAAAATCCCAATTATTAAATGTGGCCTCCATGTTTTGGAGTTTAAGCAGAGAAAGTTGTGGCAGCTTTTGATCCAAGGTCATTATTGGGACACACAAGGCTTCGGGGGTCTTAACCACTCGGCTATCTCTGGGCACAAGCATCACTTTTCTTTTTTCTGTTACACCCTGCAGGAGTTTCCTTTATCAAGAAGACTATTCACTCGTATCCGTTTTAGCAGCAAACTGTTTTCAAAATAATTGTCTTCTTGCTGATTTATATGGCAGCGGCAACACAATCGTTTTCTGCTCATGATAAATGGAACATGCATCGCACACTGAAACACACATCAACCCTTAACACCAGTGGCGTAACAAGGTTGTGATTGGCCCCGGTTGTGATTGCCCCCCCCCCCATCGCCCCAAACATAAGTGCACACTGATGCGCTCACACACGCACAGACATACACAACCACTCAGAAGCGCCACATGTAGGCTATCAACAACAGCCTGCCCTGGCCTCAGACCACCACAGCCTGACAACAGCACAGCGAACTAAGAAGAGGATTACACCTGTTTCCTTGATGTTTGTCTCTGGGGAATGGGCCGGCAGGCCTACATGGACCGGTTGCTATAATATAGCTTTTGATCTTGGCGTCAGGGGTCTCAATAGCGCCATAGAGTCCCCTATCGGTTGGGGTCCTTGGGGGAACTGTTGGACCACCGCCGGGCACAGCCAAATCCAGCCTCTCCTCCTGGCTGGCTGGAGAAGAAGGTTGCACAGCCACGGCCACGGATACAGCTTCACTTGTGGAGCTAGATGGTGGTGAGGCATGTGAGCTATCGTTAGCCTCCGGCTGCCGCTGCACGTCAACATTGCTAACGTTAGCGCTCGATTTCGAGGACGATGTATGACGAAAAAAACGGTCTAATTTCGTCAGTTTAGCTGTTACATCTGCTTGTTCTCTCTTGTCCTTTCTCTTTTGAGTGCTGCTCTTGTGCTTTGGTTTGCTGTACATTATAAATGCAAGCTATTATATTTTTTATAATGCTGCCGAACTTGCTGCTGCTAGCTACAGTACAGTTCAGGTTGATTAAACGGTTCGCTCGTCACGCAAGGTATCACATGACATGAAAGGGAGCAAGGTCATTGGACAGACAAATTACAAATTAATTTAGGTTGCTTGGTTACTTTGAAGACATGCGTGAACCGGTCAATGCCATTGGGGCATTTCTTTGCATGGGCCCCTGGCCGGCTCTGGGTCCCGGTGCGTTGCACCGGCTGCACCGGCGATAGTTACGCCACTGCTTAACACAATACGTGTTATCAGGACAGCAGAAAGTCTACACATCTTCCGGAGAAGATTCAAATGTCACCTTTTTTGAATGCTCCTTGGCCGTTAAACCCTAACCCTATCATCAAAAGAAAAGTTGTAGTTCTTCACTTTCAATACAATTGCTTATTGTTATCTTAAATGTACCTGCAGGTTTTTAGCTGTTTTGAGGGTTGTATCTCTATGGTTTATTGTGCTTATGTAAGTTGTTTTGCCTAACAGCGTCAGTTATATGAAATGTATTGTAGCATCAGGAACAACAACAGCAGCTCTCTATATATGAACCTACCTTTTATATACACTTAGGATTTCACCTGACCCATATGAATAGCACTGCAGTGAGTAACAATCTGTTCCTGTATTGAGAGGAACAACAATCTCCCGCACCCCAGGGCGATGCCGAGGGTCGGGAATGTGCTGCTTCCTCTGCTGGTATCAACATCGTGATTCTCCGTATCAGAGACCTGATAATATCAAACGTTATCATATCAGCCGGGGAGTCACTGTGTGTTCTGGCCGGAGAGTTCAAGCACATTCTCAGAAGTAATTCAGGCCATAGCGAGTGTCACCTGGAGAGGAGGCGTGACAAACTACCTCAGCCTAAAAGGTTATTTTGGGTTGTTTTGTTGCCTGAAACGCCTCCATTGGACTCCTTTTGTTTACTTAAGGAACATAGTGACATCACTAAGTACCAATCGCGCCTCTATTGGATGGTCCTCCAACACATTGTACGTGATAGGCTAAGAGGTGGGACATCTCTAAGCGGTTGACCAATCAGAGCAGACTGGGCTCTGGTTTCAGACAGAGGGTGAGCAGCACAGGCAGTATGAGGAAAATAAAGAGCTTTTTGAACATTAAATGATGGAGACATGTCACAGTAGATACACATCATTCTGATATACACCTGATGATGAGCCTCCATATAATAAGTAGCTGTATTAAGAAATAATTGCACATCATTTGTGATATTGCGCAAGAGATTTATTATAGTTTGCCAATAACTATGTCTTGTTTCGAGATATCGGGACAATCGTTGGAGCATGTGTTTGCCTTGTCCTACGTATAGTTGTAACTAGGGCTGTGCGATTATGGCAAAAATCCTAATCACGATTATTTTGGTCAATAATTGATATCACGATTATTAAAAACGATTATCCATTTACTTTGAAAACATCCATTTATTGAAACAAAAATGTGAACAGTATGTTTTTAACAGTTGATTACCCTGAACATTAAGTATAATTCAACTGAAAAACCAAAAAAATAAAAATAAAAAAAAATAATAATTTTTTTTTTTTTTTTTTTTAATAAAAATAATAATCGTTTTATTTCGATTACGTTGTTTTCGTAATCGTTGCAAGCCAAAATCGTAATCGAGATTAAAATACGATTAATTGCACAGCCCTAGTTGTAACTGTGATATCCTATCATTTCAAAAATGATTTAGTATCCTTAATGTACCCTTAATATGTTTTGTTTTCATACACTTCTTCATCTGTTCCTCTCGGCAATAAGGAACAAAACAAATGGCATGTTATTTCCGAGATGTGTTTTCAGTGACGTGCGGCAGGTTATGAACAAGCTGTGTTTGGTTGTTCGGCCCCGCAGTGGAAACTAGGTTATTGTCTCCGATGCCCCGGAGCAAAGAGAGTGAGGAGCAACATGCCTGCTGCCTATAGTAATACCAACATGCTCTCTAGTATCGGGACTTAGAGAGGGTAATTCTGCACATCTTTGAGGCTCTTATTATAGCATTGCAGCATACACAGTAGATTCTGTAACTCTGAGAGAGCATCTGTACACCAATTCATATGAGATTGCAATAAGAGTTCCTGACTTGAATTTGTAATTAATATGAACCCTTTTGTTCGGCCACACCTATTAGGATGCTGTTGAGCTCCACTGAGTGTTGGTGCAGCGTGTCTTCTGTTTAACAAACTATCTACGTGTCTTCTGAATACTAAAGAAACACATTTTTCTGCTCGCTACTTACTCTCTCTGTCAAACATGATTTTTGTTGGAGAGGAAACGTCTGCAGTCGTGGTGTTGGCGTGACCTTCACTGCTTTATACGCTGGCCATTTACAAAGTTAATCTCTTCCTCCTGTGGATGTTTTTTAGTGTCCCTTTTGATAAGAGAAACATGGAGCTTGAATGTAAATATATCTGGCCAGCTTTACAAAATACATATCGAAGTATTAACATCCCTTCTAACACTTGTGTCCCGCAACAAGTGGTAGAAGTAATCCGATCCCTTACTACCTGAACATTTAATTTAGAAACTTGGGCAAATATGCTTCCCCCCCAGCACCTAAAAGTGTTTTTTCGTTGGATCATAAGGGAACATGTTGTGGTGTTTTTAAAATGTTCTCTATAGCACCTTTGTCAAATGGAGCCATTTTGCACTAAATTGCTAAATATAGCCGAGTAAAAGGATGAATTTTATAATAATTGTTTGAGGGAGCAGTTGGGGGTCGATGCCTTGATCCAGGACACCTTGGCAATGCCCAGAACCACTCTGTGTTTTTGGTTCGATCGGGACTTGAACCGGCGAGCTACTGCTGCCAAAGCCAGGAGTTTATACTATATAATGGAGGATTGATGGTCTGTGTGTGTGTGTGTGTGTGTGTGTGTGTGTGTGTGTGTGTGTGTGTGTGTGTGTGTGTGTGTGTGTGTGTGTGTGTGTGTGTGTGTGTGTGTGTGTGTGTGTGTGTGTGTGTGTGTGTGTGTGTGTGTGTGTGTGTGTGTATGAGTCCATGTGTGGGCAGTGGGGAAGTGTGTCTAGTTGTGTGTTAAAGGGGGGATAAAGGTTTGTGTGTGTGTGTGTGTGTGTGTGTGTGGGTGGTTGCATCTGTTTTTGTTAGTGTAGTCGGACACATAAATGTATGTGTTTTCGAGTCAGTGTGTGTGTGTGTCATACCGGCGCTGAGTGGCATTTTTCTTTTTGTTCCCCACTAATGGCATCCTTAGCAGTGCTGTTACGATGGAAACCACGTTGCCACGGAAACGCAGCCCGTCTCCGTGAATTAGAAGTATTTCACTGCCTCTCTTAGCCTCTCTCAACCTCGCTCTCACCCTCCCATCTCTCCCATCTCTCCCCCCCCCCCCCCCATGTCCTCTTTCATCCCTCTCTCCTTCTCTTGTTTCTCCTCTCCACCTGTCTCCCCCCCCCCCCTCTCCCCCCTTAAAAACCTGACAGGACAGCAGCTGACGGTGTGTGCACGAAACATGAAAGAGCGACTGACAAGGGAGAAAGAGAGACAGAGGGGGGAGATATGCGAGTGGAGAGAGAAGTGGGAGTGGATTTTTTTTATATTTTGTGAGGTAAAAAGTCTCTGTGAGCGTGAAGGGAAGGTGGGTGGAGGGACGAATGGAGGGACGTGACGGAGGAGTTTGGGGAAGAGGAGGATTTAAGTGGGGCAAATGTTCATGTAACAGCAGAGAGATGTTTAAAAATGCACAAAAGTACGTGGAGATAAACTCATCCAGGAAAGGATGAAACCTGAAGTGCAGCATCAGGTGTCTCTGAGCTCAATAATGAAACATACAGCAAAGGGTGTTAATGTGAACACACCACTGGCAAACAAGATGCCATTTGTAATACATCAAAGTGTATTTATACAGCCCAATATCACACATTTTACATTTGTCTCAGGGGCTTTACAGTTTATACACAATATCAATACGAATACGACACACTCTGTCCTTAGACCCTCACGTCGAACATGGAAAAAAACAAAATGTATGGAATCCACACCGGATGCAAAGCGGATTTTTTGCACGGCACGATTACATGTAAATTCAATGCAAGAGGCGAATTTTGCTGAGCCATGGAAAGCCAACAAGCTTTGAGACTCTCAGCCTGTCGTCACTTACGTTGTTGAGTCAGGAAACCAAACCAACACAAAGCATCAGCCGTGACTCTGGGCGACGGCACACAGCGCTCACAGTTCATCAAATCACTGAAGCACATCATGTGTCTGTATGACGTTATTTCGAGTCAGGACGGAGAAGCTACAACGTTAACTTAAAGGGGACCTATCATGCAAAATGCACTTTTGTACGTCTTTTATACATGAATATGTGTCCCCGGTGTTCCAGGGAACTCACCAAGTGTCAGAAAACACAACCCTCTCTATTTTCCTCCATACCCAAATCTCTAAAAAAGGGACTGCAACGGATCTGATAAAAACTGATCCAGATTTGAACACTGTCCTGACGTCAGGGTAGGTGGCGCTACGGCTATTGGGCCAACTCCACCAATCAGGAGGAGACAGCCACGGCCATTGCCGTTCGAAAGCGCTGGAGACGCTGTAGTACATATGCCAGGCCTGTAGGTGGTGCTGTTCTCACTGAATCTGCCCTTGCTAAAACAGGGGTAAAAAAGTGCAATTTGAGCGAAATGAGGCATGGCTAAAATGCATGATCTGTTTGGTATTTTGAAAAAAAAAAAAGTATAAATATGCCTTATATAGGTATGGTCCTACACTATATTATTAAAAATATAGCATGATAGGTCCACTTTAACCTGATTGATCCGATCTCCATTCATAAAACCCGCATTTTAAAGCCATTTTTGCCTACCACATTCGCCAAAGCATTAATTCATGGTTTTCTACTAATCAGTATTATGTTATTTACATGGAGATAAGCCCGCCTTTTCGCCTTAGCATCCAGTTTGACGCAAGTAAACATGAAGGGATGCCGGGGTAAAACACGTGCAAGTACTGCGATGTGAACATTAGCTTTGCGTTCGGTGTGATCCCACTTTAACCTTTAGGATTTCTCTTAGCTGGATCAAAGGAGCAAAGCCATGACAAACCCTGCTGTATAATATCACGCTCAAGTGACATTTAGAGAGTACAGATAGAACAATTCAAGCTAAACAAGTCTCGATTAGAAGTGTGGAGATGGAGAGGGTATCAACGGAGACATGGACTTCGTTCCACATATGGAGGGAATATAAAATAGGGTGAGAAACACAGAGAAGAGAGGGGTGAGGGGGACAGGGAGGGAGATTGATTATGTTCTCCTAAGTGCTTTCGGCTTTATTGGAACTGTACCGTCCTCCCATACCAGGCAATTTGAATTAACATTGCAGGGAGAGTGATTGAGAGAGGAGGGGGGGAAAATGGAGAAGGAAGAGATAGTGAGAGGAAGAGCAGGAGGGGGACGAAGAGGGAGGGTTGGCAGGGAGACAGAGAGGGAGAGTCTGGAGGGAGGACAGAGAGATGGATAGAATAACTGGGTTCAGAAGTAGGACAGAGAGAGAGATGGCGGGAGACAAAGGGGAAGAGCATCCGGGGGTGAGAAGAATCGCCCAAAATGTACAAAAATCAACACGCTAAACTCCACTTTATGAAATCCAGCTGGGTGCCGTGCATAATAATCCGTTCGGAGGATGGTAACTTTAGAAATTCCTCTTCTAAAATATTCATTCGAAATGCTGAATCGTCATTGGGGGGGGGGGGGGGGGGGGGGGGGGTGGGGGGGGGAGGGGGGGGGGTGGGTAATAATAACAGACCAATCAGAAACAGGAGGAAAAGGATAACACGAGTTGAAAGGGAAGATTGGGTTTGGATAAAGTTCAGAAAAAAATATACTGTGTTGGAGACGGAGGGAAAAGGACATCCAAGGACACACGAGGAGAGAAGGTTGAGCGTGGGAAAAGAGGAAGTGTGTGTGTGTGTGTGTGGTGTGTGTGTGTGCGTGTGTGTGTGTGTGTGTGTGTGTGTGTGTGTGTGTGGGTGTGTGTGTGTGTGTGTGTGTGTGTGTGTGTGTGTGTGTGTGTGTGTGTGTGTGTGTGTGTGTGTGTGTGTGTGTGTGTGTGTGTGTGTGTGTGTGTGTGTGTGTGTGTGTGTGTGTGTGTGTGTGTGTGTGTGTGTGTGTGTCGGGCATAACAAGGTACGAAGAGGATAGAGGCTGATAGAAAGCGAGAGACGCATGTGCAGATGGGAGGGAGGGAGACGGATGTGAAGCGACAAAGCTGCGGGAACTAAATGTGTGACGGGAGGAGAAAAAAAAAAGTCATGAAAACTTAAACAAGGTTTGAAGTAATTGTCTCTCCTGCTTTCACTTCCTGGTCCATCTTGATTTACACTTTCCTCCTTCCTCTTTGTCCTTGTTGCGTTTCAAATAGTCCAATAAATGAAGTCCTAAGTCATTTCTTTACCTCTCTTCAAGGAGACACGTCAAAGAGTTAAGGAAAGCTGTGAGGGGGAATTCATGAGGATTTAGGAAAATGAAACCCCAGAGATTCCCACTGCACTTCCACTTCATTATGATGTGACCGAGGATATTGTAGACATAGGGTGCGTTTCACTTCTCTTATTTTTCATGACAAATAAAAACAAACATTAAGTCCCGCCCCCCGCTGAAGCCCATTACTCTGCGGAGGCGGGACTGATGGAAACGGAGCGCCGATGATGGAGCACCTGCCTCTTTAGTCTAATGAGAATCCTGCTCAGGTAATCATTTCATATGGCTGAGCAGAGAGCGGTGCTCCACAGCAGCCGGGGACTCTTCAGGTTGGGCTGGATTAGAGGGTTTTCATGAAGGATTCCATTGATTTCTAGATAATCCCTGTGTTCGTCACTTTTGCTGTTTCACATGTGTCAAATGCAAGACATGTGGAGCGAATCTGTCCCTTTGGCAAATTCTGATATTGAACATCAAATAAGTCTCTAAAGAAGTTTGGGTCCACCTAGATTTAGCTTTAGAGACATGTCAGGAGTCTGGTGGATGGAAATGTGACTGAATAGCATGACATGCATCATACAGTACTTCGGCATGTTGAAAAGGCCAGATGTGAGTTTTGCATGACAACAAAGTTTATTTATAATTTTGGGAATTTTCTGTGCAGAGGAAGCTAGGTTGTAGAGATCATTTTACATTACATTACATTACATAACATTACATTACATTGCATTTAGCTGACGCTTTTATCCAAAGCGACTTACAATAATCATATAAGTACATCAGGTTTCATAGAGCCAAAACATTTCAAGTGCTACTCAACTGGCTTTAGATAAGCCAGTCCTTTATTAGTATGTAAGTGCTTTGTTAGTAATTGTATTGCTCGAAGTGGAGTCGAAAGAGATGAGTTTTCAGTCTGCGCCGGAAGACGTGTAAGCTTTCTGCTGTCCTGAGGCCTGTACTACGAAGCCGGATTTTCGCTTAGCCGGCTGACTTCAGGGAAAACTCGGGCTTTCCGGTCCTACGACGCTGGTTCTCTTTTTAGCGGGCTAGATCTCCATGGTAACTTATGCTGAGCGGCTAACCTCCTCGGGAGGAGGTTAGGTTGCAGGCTAAGAGATCAACTCAGTGAAAGCACCGCCTGCTGACCAATCAGAGCTCCGTGTGCGGAGTTTAAAGCGATCAAGTCATATTACAGGATAGAGGAAATACAGAAAAACTGCCGTTGCAGGAAAGACGACCGGCAAAAATCAACTGACTGTGTGAACGTGAACATTAATAGAATATCCCCTCCCATCTTCAGAGCAATCTGACTATTATAACATGAGCGTTAAGAAAGCTTACTTAAATATCTGCCACGACATAAGTAACCGGATCAGAGTAACATTAAGTACAGTCCGCGGCACTGTGAGTGCAGACGTCGATGTGTCCCATTATCATTCATATCATATCACATCATAATGTATCATATATTTTCTTATTTGAGTCAGCTTCTTGAGCCGTATCTGGCCGTGCAACACTCACAGTGTCACATACTGTATGCAGAAGTATTATTTTAAGCAACACATTAAGTTGACGAAACACTCGAGTCAAATTCTCCTAATTAAAGTCAGATCCACTCGTGTCTTGGACGGGGCAGTGATTTCATAAACCTGTTAATGTACGCATTCAAACACTTTTTCTTTTACCAGCTGTATTCACCTTGCAGGTGCAGCTATGTGGCTTTTATCCTGGATAAAGTGTTTAAGTCATGGATGTTTAAAGTTTAACTTCTTCATATTTGACTAATATTAAAGTTCACTTTTCATTCAGGAAGTATGACGCTGCGCTGTCAGTACGCTTGTCCGTGTTTGTGATTGGTCGAATGCTCCAAATACCACCCCTTTCATGTGAACGCGCACCTAACTAGATAGGACACGGCTGGCTTGAGCGATCCACTTGATAACCAGCGTCGTAGTACAGTTTAGCCAGAGCGCGTATGTTGTGGATTAGGCCAACCGGCTAACTCAAACATATCCAGGTTAGGTTGAAATCCGGCTTCGTAGTACAGGCCTCTGATGTCAATGGGGAGCTCATTCCACTTTTTTGGAGCCAGGATAGCAAACCGACGTGTTTTTGCTGATGAGAACTCGGGTCCCCCTCGCAGTGCGGGTGCAGCGAGCCGTTTGGCCGATGCAGAGCGGAGTGCACGTGCTGGGGTGTATCATTTCAATGTTTCATTTATTTCTTTATGTCCCACGTAACCATTGACTTGTCACATTGAGGCTTGTTAAATAGGTTGTTGTGAATTTGCCTACTTGCTAAAATGTTATTTTGCTTTACCGAATGAAGCAGAACTTTTTTGTTTACCATATTGGGGCTTCATGTGGAGCAAATTGTACTCTAAAAGGCTATATTGGACATGCCACAATGTGATCAAAGTTGTGTTTTTGCACAACCTTTTAAAGGTTTCCAATTTCCATTTTGAAATATATAGTTTACCTTTCTGTTTTGCAGAGAACTTGAAACGTCTGTGTTTGTTAGCCAACTCTAATCCAACCTGTCCTCCCTACAGTACACGGACTTCTGTGTAGATGTTACTTCCAGCTTCATAAACGCCACAAATATACTTTGTTTTGCAGTTTTTGGGCCGGTGCACCTGCAGTTACGTAGGACACAGATGTTTTGTCCTCTTTGAAGTTCTGCAATCGTCTCATGTTGCTTTGAAAACTCATGTATCAAAGTACATATTTCCAGACCTCTTTCAAAGCGGACAAATGCTGCTAATTAGCACTGAATGTAACGTGACCTAAAGACCCTTGTTTTAGTCTTGTGTTTGAATCTTTTTCTATTCAACCCTTTTATAAATGTATTTCTTTCAAGAGATTTTAAAAGATAATTGAAGTTCCCTTTTGACAAAGAAGAATGACTTGAATTTTAATGTGAGATTTCTTCTGTATCTGTTCGAGCATACATTCACTATGAAATGGAATAATTGGAAATGGAATAATTAGCTAATTAAGGCATTAATAAACCTTTTAAATTACGCTATTGGCATACTGCTTAATAAAACATTAGATTTAATGGGACGGCAAGCAAGTGCTTTTGCATGTTGCCTTCAATTACGTCCTTCACACACTCCATGCAGCCCATGTGCACGTACATGTATGTTATTGCGGTTATATCACCTCCTTTCCATGGCTGCAGCCCAGCTTACCTGCTCAGTAAATACTGTGAGTCCACTCAGCCTCAGCTAGTAATTGTGCAACGCATTACGCCTGCTCTCAGAGTTCATACCCTGAAAGTACTCTCAGAGGCATCACGCAAACTCACAATCATGCAAAGCCCCACAATGCAGCACTGCGGCACCATTACCTGCTGGGGGATTTGTCAGGTGGATGTAACCAGCCTTTCTCTTTTAATGCATGTTGTTGTTTTGCAGTCCACATGTGACTCACCTTAAGTTCTATCTTTTACATTAGATCAATGATGATGATGATGATGATGATAGCGGCCACTGGAAAGTAGTTATCACTGTCTGACTGTCACACATATTGCATCTTTCCCATCCCCCCAAGTGAATGTTTTGTCAGTATAAATTGACACTGTTTGGCATCAAAGCGCCTTCATAAAATGTGCTCTGGTATTACAGGAGTGATGTTAGCATAGCTGAAGCTAGTCTGACTATCTTGACTGTTTGTCGCTATCTTAACGTAGCCGTTTTCTACAGGCATATTTTACCCGCATATTTTTCACTCTGATCTTACTTGTGCAACCTGTGTAGCACATTTATTAATTACACCTGATAGCTGGTATAACAAAACAACAACAGAAAAATGTATGTCGCCGAAGCAGTGTGCTGCTCATCAAAATGGGCAATAATAGCGAACAGGTGGTCATTAACAGTATGGGGAAAAAAAATAACTTCAGTCCTGGTTAATGTTACAAGATGGCGCTAGTCCTTTTAAGAATGTCTTTCTCATTGCTGTACTCGCTATTAACTATTACTGCTCAGGTTAACCTCCCGAGTAACCCTTTGACGTATCTAGTTCTCGGTTTCAGTCCGTTTCCAAATGCGAACCATTATTCGCGGCTGAGTGATGGCACCACTGTGGTGAAAACACGAAAAACTGGTTTGCAATCGGGCAACAGCTCACCGGAAAATCTCTGGGTATCTGAGTAGCGAGCCGATTGGTTGATGCGGAGCGAAGTGCACGTGTTGAAGTGTATGGATTTGAAACGCCCTAGATGTAGGATGTCATAGTCAGAGGTCATCTCGTTTAGGTTGAGTTGGTGATCTTAGGCTTTCGGTGAGGTGCAAATGATCTCCCTGTCTTCCTTTTACTCTAAGTATTGGTTGACTTTTTTCCTTCTAACGTTTGTAAAGAAACCCAGTGGCTTGGCATGTTCTCACTAATGCAGTCAAATCATTATCTGGCAGACCATTTTAGCATCTTTTCAACATGAATTCATTGTAAGAATTCAGCTTATTTGGATGGAGAAAGTCGGAGGTGAGGATGGAGAACAGCAGCGTTAAAGGGATCGTCCAGATGCTTTGAAGAAGAGGAGGTTTTGACAGGAGCACTGGCACGGAAGCAAGGCAATCTACTGCTGTGGACGAGGAGCAGCAGAAAAACACATTTTAGCCACCGAAATAAATCAATATCCGTTTAAGTGTACGCTATATTTAGAATATTTCCAACCTTGACATCGAACAGACCTTTTGGAGAGAGAACTAAAGACATTAACCAAACCAAAGCAGTCAGACTTCATCGACAATAACAGTGATTTTTGTCTGGCTTTGCTGCTCTACCCCTGCCTCGAATAGTTAGTTTGTTATTGTGTGACTTTCAAAAGGTAAGGGGGAGCAGATGGATGAAACAGCTTCCGTTCCCTGTTGGAGAGCGCTGTGTTCAAGTTAAAGCAGTAAAACATATTCTAAAAATAGCTCACACTTTAACCCATATTGATTCTTTTAAGTGTGCCCTTCTTTTGAGGTGGCTAAAATATGTTTTGCTGCTTCCTTCAAAGCAGTATGTTGCTTTGCTTCCTAACTGTGATAGTGCCGACTGCTATCTTTCATTAGTAATACACTGACTACTGATAAGGAAAGGCACGTTTATTTATATGGCATATTTCAACAAAAGGGCTTTACAAAAAACATATAGTATTATAATGGTAACTAGAAAGCCAAGAAAAAAACGGATAATAGTTCAGTGCAGTGTAAGAAATTCATAGTTTCTTTATGTAATAAAAGGCAGTTTTGTATAATTCGTTTCGGGGGATTTGACTATAATAGGGCCTCTTTAAGGTAATGTAAAGCAACAATACTGAAAACCTCACTTCAAAACACCTGAACTATCCCTATTATTATACACAGCGTATTATAGAAAAACATTTGAAATGTGTTTCTCTTATCACTCTCTGCAGCGTCTGTATGTCCAATAAATACCTTTTCATTTCGTGCAAATGCTCAGCTATTCATAGGATATTTGAGTGTATGTGTGTGTGTGTGTGTGTGTGTGTGTGTGTGTGTGTGTGTGTGTGTGTGTGTGTGTGTGTGTGTGTGTGTGTGTGTGTGTGTGTGTGTGTGTGTGTGTGTGTGTGTGTGTGTGTGTGTGTGTGTGTGTGTGTGTGTGTGTGTGTGTGTGTGTGTGAGAGTCACAGTATCCAGATGCAGGATTCAACTTCTGTTCAGTGACACAGCGTGCAGGGAGGCGAGGATGCGACTGCCAAAAAGCCGGCTTTAGTGCCACAGCTGGTGTGTGTGTGTGTGTGTGTGTGTGTGTGTGTGTGTGTGTGTGTGTGTGTGTGTGTGTATATATGAATGTACACAGGTGCAGCTTATGTGTATACGCACACTCGCTTTCAATCGTGCATTTTCGCTGCAGCACCGAAGCCGTACATGTGCACTGATGCATGTGTGCACAGAGGCACAGCGAGAGGGAGGAAGTGTGTGTGAGGGAGGAAGTGTGTGTTCTGTGGCTGCTGTTGCAACCAACTGTCAGCCGGGGAGGAAACAGGGAGGAAACATGGATGGGGGGGGGATGGGAAAGCAGGCTGACTAAAGGTGTGAAATCATAACCAGTGCTTATAGAGGAAGAAAAACCATACATCAGAGGTGTGTGTGCGTATGAAATCACAGCGGAAGGGTTAATCGGGCAGTAAGGGGTTTATAGAGGGGCTTCCATTCGCTGTGAGTCAGTAAAATAGGATTGATTATTTTAAACCGTCATCATTCAGGATGATCAAACCTTCTTCATCAAAACATGTTTGATTGAATGCCCAGAACCTGTGGTTGTTATTCCCATCATCCCCGATGCTTTATGTGTTCCCTGCTAGCTTCAGACGTGTAGAGGCTGCTTCCCTTCACACATTTCAGACCTGTTTCATGAATGAAATGAAAATGTTTCCTGGCTGTGCAGCTTGATCTGAAACCAAAGTGGAGCATGAGGCTCCGGTCAGAACAGGCGGAATATTTGTACTTATTTTATGGAGTTTTGCTGACATTTCTCAAGTTCCTTAAGAGCTCAAGATTCTTAATTACAGCAAACAGAGAGACAACAGCAGGCCCGTGCAGAGGATGTTAAAGGGGCAGGGGCCAGAATTCACTTAAGGGCACCCCAGCGATTCAAAGGTTTTATTGTTATATGCACATAAGCTACAGTGTAGAAATGGCAATGAAAATCTTATGACTCGAGCCCCTCACACGATGCAACATATATAATAAAATACAAAAATACAAATAAAAACTAGTGCAAGAAGTCTATATACACGTAAATAGAATATGATATATACAAGCGCAGAATGAAAATTAAATATTGTACAGTAAGATGAAAAATACACACTGAAGTGTAACACTGAAATCTTCCTTCCTGAATTCCTGATTCTTGTTAAAATATATATATACATTTTGTGACATTTTTAAGGGATATAAAAATGTTTTTATATAGAACAAATCTATGACTAGGGTTGGTTCGAACACTGCTAAATGGGCGTCAATCTGTGATACATTCAAAAAATGAGGTGATTTAGTTAAGTCTTATTAAATTAAGATACAAGTCTCCTCTCCACTATATAAAAAGAAAACATGTTAATCAAATGTATTTTTATAACAGGTTCCACATAATTGTATTAGGTTAGTTAAAAGCAATTTATTTAAGGTCATCTAACTAAACAAAGACATATTTTAAAGGGGACCTATCATGCAAAATGCACTTTGTCTTTTATGTCTTTTATACATAAATATGTGTCCCCGGTGTGTCAGGGAACTCACGCAGCGTCAGAAAATAAAACCCTCTCTCTTTTCCTCCGTACCCAAATCTCTAAAAACGGGGCTACAACGGAGCTGATCCAGATTTGCGTCCGATATGACGTAATATCTGAAATGTGGACCCACGGCCCTATCAGAAACGTTGCTATCAGAAACAATGCCCGACTGTTTTAGACGTAATATGGTCGGTGTTTACATTAGCATCGCTAACACTCAGAGCTAACCTGTACTGGAGAGCATGTGTGTGAAGAAGCAGGAAATAAAAAGGAACTCACATTGTGGTATAACCGGCAAGAGAGAAAGCCTTTGAGCTCCATACTGTTTCAGAAATAATCCTTGATAATCCATGATATGGCGTTTCATCACGGCAGTATTTAGTTTAGACAGTAGCTGCCGGGTCCCGCATGAGCTCAGCCCCCTCCTTTAAAAAAAATCAATTTCTTTTTTTTTAATAAAGCTTTATACCCCAAATCAGCACTTTTGAAACAGGAAGTGAAATAGAGGGAATATGAGGCATGGCTAGAATGGCTGATTTGTTTGGTATTTTGAGCAAAACACTTCATAGACATGTTTTTTATATTTTTTTATATATCTGAGACCTATGCTATTGCCTAAAAATAGCATGATAGGTGACCTTTAAGCAAAATATATATTTTTTTATAAAAAGTGTACTTATATCTTATTCACTTTTTTGAGTTTATGCTTATTATACAAGAAATGAAAAGGCTGAATGTGTCCTTCCCATTTCTCTTTTCTCTTGGTTCTAAGTTTTAAAGGTGAGCTTTTTGGCATGACACATGTGCGTTGTTGCCAAAGATTTTCTCCTGTTGGATCTGTGTATCAACACAAAACAGGCTCTTTTTTACGTTTCCTCCCCCAAGTTCATGTTCTATATCCCCTCTCTCTCTGATCTCTCTCTCTGTAGTCTACTGTATTCACTCTCTATCGACGTGCCACACGCTAAACCCTCTCCCTCTGTTCTCCCCATTATCTCGGCCTCGCTCCTTCTTTTCACTTCATCTGGTTCTTTGTAAATGCCGTGTCCAGCGGTGTGAAATCTGTTAATCGATCGTGACACTGATTGTGTGCCGCTGTTGTAAGGTGGCCACAGAGAGAGAAGAGAGAGAGAGAGAGAGAAGAGAGAGAGAGAGAGAGAGAGAGAGAGAGAGAGAGAGAGAGAGAGAGAGAGAGAGAGAGAGGAGAGAGAGGAGAGAGAGAGAGAGAGAGAGAGAGAGAGAGAGAGAGAGAGAGAGAGAGAGAGAGAGAGAAAGAAAGTGGAGAAAGGGCATAGAGAAAAGAGAGTGGATTGGTGTGAGGTGTAGTGCACGTGAGCGAGCGTGCACAAGGACGGGTGGAACAGATTGAGATGAAAGAGCACGTGGATGTGAGACCGGACGAGAATAATGGATGGACTGTGTGTGTGTGTGTGTGTGTGCGTGTGCGTGTGCGTGTGCGTGTGCGTGTGCGTGTGCGTGTGCGTGCGCGTGCGCGTGCGCGTGCGTGTGTGTGCAGGGTGACTGAAATATTCCTAATTGCCGAGCTGAAGGTTGCTGGTTTAATGGCTTGATGACTCTAATGGGCCTTTGTGTGCCATTTAGTTATTGTTGTGGTTAAAAGGCTCTGGCAGCCACAGAGGACGCCTGTCACGACAGCATGCAGAGGGAGAGCGAAGACGGGCCACAAGTGTGTGTTAGTGTGTGTGTGTCTTAGTGTGTGTCTTAGTGTGTGTGTGTGACGAAGGGAGGAAGCGTAGGGACACAAGTGGGACATTTCAGAAGACGAAAGTACAGTTATATCATGTTTTTATTCATTATGCATTGAGTTTTCTCCTTAAAAGATCCACCTTAAATCCTCCACATCAACATGCTGAAAAATTCACACTGCACAATGTTTCTCTCTCTTGTTCCTTTACTAAATTGCAAAAAAAGAAACCCTCTTACCCAACACTACTCAGAAAAGGGACTTTGGTGTATCTTATTTGTGTTTTTCTGTACTAACAATTGCTATTTTAAGTGCATTAGTGTGTCCAAATGCAAAGTATTGGCAACATGCACTATACTGTAAGTACCTTTATGGTGCACTCATAATAGTCAAAAGGTTTAGTATGGACACTTGACTCTTCAACGACACCATCTTGGCTACATAATGGAAATGGCGGGAAAAACAGCGCTATACAAATACATGATATATATGCAGGTTGTTTCACAAATGAATAAAAGTACCCTCAAACTGTTGTGGAAAAAGAAGCCACTGTTAAAGGTGGGGTAGGTAATTCACTTCAGAAACACTTTTTGTTATATTCCATGGAATGCTCTTAACATCCCGATAGCAATGAATACATTAAGTGCTTTGACAATAAATACATAAAAAAATGTCATCTGTGGAAGCCGTGGCGCTGTAAAAAGCACGACCAATGATCTGAGCTGGCCCGGCTAAAATAACTGGATGGCCTACCTGCCTGTCAGCCTTCCATCTGTGCACAAACTTATCTCGTGCCCTCATTGGTCATGTGTGCGTTCGTGTGTGTTGGAGGAGGGGCTCTGTAAGGAAGTCTGAAGGAAGGGGCAGATTTTTTCCGGCTGCGTACTTTCAAATTCTAGCGCACTCGAGCTGGTTTCTCCATTCTTACCTACCCTACCTTTAATTTCATTGGGTATATTGAACAGTTATTTAGTACCTAAAACTATCGTTAGCTAGCTAAGAACGATCATCAACAGCAGAGATAGTCACTTACACTTATTTCAAGTATATTATAAATAATAAGTATTCACAGTGCACAACTTGCAGTGTATTAAGGGGAGGTATATGAGTTGAGACCTAGGCCTGTCACGATAATTAATTTTGTTGGACGATACATTTTCCCGAAAATTATTGCAATACACGATAATATTGTCGGCACCGTTGTAAGACCATTTTAGATCACTGACATAATGATAATATATAATAATAATTCAAGTACATCCTTTCAAACAGAACTTTTTATTGAACATTCAACATAGCAAATGAAATGTGAAATAATATTCAAATATATAAATTATATATAATAAATAAAACAAATATGGATGGATGGATGGAAATAAAACAAATACATTAAATTATAAAAAATTAATTAAAATCACATACAACCAAAACAATAAATTAAATAGACTCTATCTATCAATCAATCAATATATATATATATAAATATAAATATATATAAATAAATATCATATCATATATAATTTCAAAATTTGTATTTCAAAGATTTCGCGCAAGGAACACCAACATGTTTGCATTGTTGGGCAAATGCATCTTTGATTGCAAACTGTAGGGAAGGTGGGGGCTCTCCATCTCTAGCTGCCGTGTGTGCTCCCAGCTGGGAACACGGAATGGGGTGGTTGTGTTTCAGGTGCAGTTTAAGGTCGGTCGTATTGCTAGCTTTTGTTGCTACCTTTTTAAAACAAATGCGACATTCCGGCTCATTCAAGTCCGTAGGTTCGCCTCGTTGATTTGGCTTAAATCCAAAATATTCCCACACCGGAGATGTGGAGATTTGGTTTTGCAACCAATTCCATTTAACTTCAAATTCCCCTCGAGTAAGTCACACGTTGTCTCCTGCTCGTCTCTATATTATTCATTTGGCTGCTACACTGCTGCACGCGGAGTGTCCTGACCTGACTGTGTGTGAGCCCCGCCCCTCACAGCGCGCCTGGCTGTGTGAGCCCCGCCCCTCACAGCGCGCCTGGCTGTGTGAGCCCCGCCCCTCACAGCACGCCTGGCCGGCAGACACAGGCTGGCTAAAATGCCAGTCACATCTTTATGTAAACAAACACGCATGTAAACGGAAATTTATCGAGGTCAGAAAAGTTATCGAGTTCATTTTTATTTATCGGACGATAAGTCAATGAATTGCGATGAATATCGCGACAGGCCTATTGAGACCCACAGTTGAATTTATTTGGTTTAACAGTCTGTAATGATTTGCCACCAAGAACGATAATGTTAGCTTGTTCGCTAACAAAGGTACATTTCCGAATTGATGGAGAGACAAAAAAAATCAAAGACAATAATGATAAACATATGGATACTGTATATGTCACAATCTCGCTGACACGCACGCACGCACGCACGCACGCACGCACGCACGCACGCACGCACGCACGCACGCACGCACGCACGCACGCACGCACACACACACACACACACACACACACACCATGTATACATCACTTAACCCTAACCCTAACCCTAATCCAGGGGACATTACATTGACTTACATGCATTTCCTGGAGACTTATCCTAACCATAACCAACACATGCCTAACCCTTACCCTTACCCTAACCCTAGATAAAGCAAGATAAAAAGCACGCCCAACACAAATCCCTCTTATACAACATACAGTGTCTACATGTAGTAAATAAAGCAACGTTACAAATTGTTCTCAACACATCCTCTCACGTACACCTCAAGACCTTGGAAGATAAAAATAGAGAGAAGAGATATAAATAAATAAATGCAATGAATACATGGCTGCGGACAAGAAAATCACAGTTACCCAAATGCCCACTTACATATACAGCATGTACGCATGCACAACAGGAAGTCCCTGTACAGTGTCTACACAAACTGTGCGTTACGAAGCAGTACATTAAATATTTATACATTACATGTTACTTGTTAGACGCTTTTATCCAAAGCGACTTACATACTCAATACTGTGGGCAATCCCCACAGGAGCAATTTGGGGTGAAGTGTCTTGCCCAGGGACACAACGACATGCTGACTGCAGTGGGGTTTGAACCTGTGCGCCCCTGATCCGAACACCAACGCTCTATCCACTGCACCACACGCCTTTTTTTACATACAGTATCTGCTCATGTAAAGGCAGGAGAGCATAAAGGAAACAGAGGACATGTTCCTAATTGACGGAAAATGGCCCGATTGCAAAATATTATAGTCCCAGGTACTCAGTAATAGTACATTCTCTCAGCACACAATTAAATCAACAATTATCTAGAACAAAACACATGAGATAGAGACAGAGCAACACTTTCCTCAGCATGTGAAAAAGCCTACTCAAAAGTTACTCTTTTTTTAAGAACAAAATCGCACTCAAATACAAATAACCTGACACACTTACAATATTTACTTGGGAAAACAAAACTGACAGAGAAGCAGAAGAATGTGTCAGCTCATGTCACCGCCTGAAGGAAAACAGCACAACAACACGCTGCTGTTTCTATTTTTACACACACATCCTTACACCTTCTTTAATTTAGCTTTTAAGATTTGTTTCCACCAATTGGTTGTTACTTTCATTATGATGTACTATACCACTATTGTGATGTATTTGTATGTATGGTGTAGTACTTGTATTGTAAACATTTGGGGAAGCTGTACTTTATAACAGTCATCTAGAAGATTTTTATTTGAATACAGGAAATGTCTTTTACGTCCATATGTTTAGCTAAAACAATGGTGACTGAGTCTACTGCCCACTGATGAAAGTATTGCAATAATGATATATTTGTAGGGTTACCGTATCATGGTAATGCCAGAAACATTTTACATTTGCATTTCTTCTAACTTATTACAACTCTCATAAAGCCATAGGGAAGTAAGAGGGATATCAATGAGATTTAAGAATTGGCTCCATGTGCTTAACCACTACTGCTTGATTTAACTTTAATTTAGAGCACATGTGTCAAACTCAAGGCCCGGGGGCCAAATCAGGCCCGTGGTGGATTTCATTTCGGCCCGCAGGATAATTTCTAATTACTATTAGATCTGGCCCGCCGGTATATTGCACGCACACCTTCACTCCATCCTGAGGGTTTCCTCAGCTCAGAGCCTGACCCCAAACATTGATGAACTTGCACCCAAAATGAGATGCCAAGTATCTGGCTTGAACTAGCATCACAGAGCAGCACACTGACTTTCAATGGATGTTTCCTTCTGCACTTTGTTTCTTGAGACAACAGGGCAGATAGAGCCATAAGAAATGAATGCAACTGATTATTTAATGTTTAATGTTGTTTTTATAGGCAATCATTTAAGCTTTGTTAGTTCCAGGTTTAATATGTGCTATAAGTTCATTCAATAAACATTGAACCAGTCCGGCCCTCGACTAGTACCCATTTTTTTATTTTGGCCCACTGTGTATTTTAGTTTGACACCCCTGATTTAGAGCAATTGTTATTCAATAGTTGAACAATTATTCTTGCTGTTTTTGTATATGATTTTTGATAATTATTTAGTGGATTTTTTCAAGTCATTAGAGCAGTTGTTTATGCTTTTATTTCGAAGGGGCAGTTTCAGACCGGTGACAAGTTAGTATATTAGTTTTTGGTCATTAAACCTAAGAAAATAAACCCACAAATGAAATGATTGCGTGGAAAATGGACTTCCTGCGTTCGATTTGCCACCTGGCGTTCGTTTTTTAGTTTTAGGTTTGAGGACAAATAGCCTCTAGAAGGCCTTAAGACTGATTTTACGTTGACAAAAAACCCCACAGAGGCAGAGATGTAAGGGTGTGGAGGAAGTGCATAAATCCCAGGATTATGAATGATACAGTCTGAAGTCTTCACAAGTCCGGCGGCAAGTGTTGACTCCCTCTGCCCTGAAGCTAAACAACCTCTCACTTCTCTGCTACATGCAACTCCTGCTCTCCTGTCTTTCTCTTTTCTTAAAGCTTCACTGGCTCCACTTACTTTTAATGAGGACAAACACACACACACTTGCAAACACACACACACAGGTAAGAAGGGATCTGATGGTGACACACTGAGGTTAGCGTCTCTCCACGTTAGCATCTTAAGAGACTGTGGGAAGCAGGGAGGAGAGGAGGGTTTTAAAGGGCTTGTGCAAAAACAGGGCTAGTTATTCAGGCGAGTGTGGGGGGGGGGGGGGAGAAGAGGAGCATACAGATTGGCTTATTGTCTTAGCCCGTCTTCTAACACGAGACAACCCCCCACCACTGTCACGCCAATAAAGCAGATTTGAATTTGAATTTTCATCGCCGTGAATGAAAGAGACGGGGTGGTCTGTGTGTTTCCCAGAAGAGAGGGATGGGGAGATTGTGTTAGCAATATAATCATTTTATTTTTAGCATGTGCCATCTATTTTCTTTTATTCATCATTCCAGTGGCACATGTTACTTTCTCTACAGATTTTTAATACAGATCATTGATTTTTAGTCGACTGCAGCTCAAATAACACCTGGAGGATCTAATTAGCTGGAGCTAACGAGCTAATATGCTAACTAGCTAATGTGCGTTATCAACCTTTTCTCCGTCTTTTTAACTTTTGAATCCTTAAAACTGACTGTTATTCTTTTTTTCGAAGGTAGTTTCAGGCAGCGAGTGATTTGGTATTTGTTGCTAGACTGATGGAGGAATGATTGGGCACTGGAAAGACATATTTTCTTGCCTTGGAAATGGCCTTCCTGTGTCAGATTCAGTACACAAAAACACCTGGAATATTTAATAAGCCGGAGCTAACTAGCTTATATGCTAACTAGCTAATATGCGTTTTCTCACAACCTTATCTCCATCTAACTTTTTCATATTTCAAACTGCTGATTCCTGTAACTGTCTTAACGGGGCAATATTTCGGGTGTCTTTTTCCTCACCTTCTGTTGCCTTCTTCCTCCTTTCCTCCATCCTTTTATATCTCCTTCACTCACCTCCTTTCTTCCCTTCTTCTCTCCTTTTCTTAAAACGTGTTTTCATCTTAGTCTCCTATGCTAAGTCTCTCTTTCCTCTCTTTCTTTACGCTCTTCCTCCTTTCCTTCATCCCTCTTTCCATCTATCACGTATCCCATGGTGCACCTGGTCTGCTCTGTCAGTTTTAGGCTCTGATCCATCATCCTGCTGTGGTTGTTGCTCTCCACTTCGCACCACGAGACCTGAATCCTCTCACATACCTTCTTCATCCGAGGTGTATCCACTATATCAGGGAGTCTTCCTCACCTCACCTCACCCCCACTTCTTCAGTTTATCTAAGATACGTAGGTGCAAGAGGTCAACATTAACCCGTTCCTCCCCCCTTACTGCTCTTACATGAGCACAAAAAACATTAATCATCACCACATTTTATTTAACACCCTTTTGAATACTGGTTTACATGAATACATTCAAAGAATAGACACTGAAAATGTATTTGTGTGTGTTAAGTATCTGATGAACATAATCTAGGGTTACCCGTTCACTTCCTATGTCCTCGGGAACATCATATGCAGAGTTGGGTGTAATAATAACTGTAATAATATTACTTTTGTCGGTAACGGAGTAATGTAACGCGTTACTTTTATAATTCAGTAATCACACTACGTGAGTGAGTGAGTGAGTGAGTGAGTGAGTGAGTGAGTGAGTGAGTGAGTGAGTGAGTGTGTGTGTGTGTGAGTGAGTGAGTGTGTGAGTGTGAGAGAGTGAGTGTGTGTGTGTGTACAGTTACTAACATTGCCCGACACGCGTTACTTTTATCAAATCAGTAATCACACTACAGTTAGCCTACTAACATACAGAATTTCTAGATTCTCCCTTTGACGGACAAGAGGGATTTCCGCCGCAGGTTTATATTAACGTAACATTTGCGTGACTTGAGCGTCCACATGCAGTGCATAAACATGGCTGAGTCAACAGTGATATCTTTCGAGGGGTGGAGGTATGCCCATTATTTTGAGTTCGTCCGAAGAAAGGACAGGCATGTGACGGTGAGGTGCAAACTGTGTCCAGGCCAGAAGCTTTTATCCACTGCTGCAAACACAACGTCAAACCGCAACAAGCACCTGCAAAGACAACATGCTAACGTGAAGCTAATAGCTAAGGACGACCTCCGAATCCAGAGTGAGGATGTCGAGTAAAGTAACGACTGTAGGTGCGCCGCATTTG
Source organism: Trematomus bernacchii (assembly GCF_902827165.1). Classification (NCBI taxonomy): domain Eukaryota; kingdom Metazoa; phylum Chordata; class Actinopteri; order Perciformes; family Nototheniidae; genus Trematomus; species Trematomus bernacchii. The sequence goes on from NW_022987720.1 coordinate 29,056,575, forward strand.
CGCTTCAGATCAGGCTCCCTCCGCAAAATGAAGCACCCTCCGCAGTCTGCGTGATCTGCCTGTAGGGAGGGGCGGCCCTGCGTGTAAAGTAACGAGTAAAGTAACGCGTTACTTTATGTAGAGAGTAACGAAGTAATATATTACTTGTTTTGAGTAACGACCCCATCTCTGATCATATGTGATAGCTCAACAACTCAAAATACAATGAAAGCGGTGATCATCTATTTCATACGTTCAAATAAATACTGTGGAGGATATCAGGAGGAGGCTTAAAGCTTTCTCCAGCCTCTAGGAGCTATGAATCCACCTGATCTTCAGAGGAGGGGGAAACAGAGTGAGGGTAAGGTTGATATGTGCTTCTGTGTTCTTTTCCTGGCAACACGATAAAAGCTCGCTCTCAGTCACTGTCAGCCCAGAGACCACCATCTTTATCTCCCTTTCCCTCACCCTCACCTCTCCAATCTCAGAGCAAAGACTCCCCTCTGTATCCCCCTCCATCTTCCTTTTTATCTTCACTTCTCTCACCCCCATCCTCTGCATTTTGCAATTACATTTTGAGGCGTTTAACTGTTGCTCTCATGCACACAGTGACTGTGGATTGCTCTTATGGCCACATAGCGCTTTCTTCTTTCAATTCCGTCCAATGAGAACCGAGCACATGCCGTCAGAGCGCTCAAAATATTTCAACTTTTCCGAAAAATGCTGTTGGAATTGGATGAGAAGCTTGTTTTTGGCTGTTTCTGTCAGACGGAAACGATCATAGCAAATAATGAAAAGCCCGTTTGTTGAAGCAGATCGACCGGGTGGATAGAAGGAGGAAGTGAAGAGGGTGAAGAGCGATGGAGGGAAGGAGGATGAGTTCAACAGAAGGACAGGAAAGAGAGACTTCACAAAGGAATCTAAGACGAGAAATAGGGGGAAAGTTGCAAAGATTTGGGCGTTGGAGGAAGGAAAGAAGGTGAGCAAAGGAGGAAGTGAAGGAGGGAGAGAAGATGGTCAAGGAAGGTAAACAAGGAAAGGAAAGAGAGACTAAGCAGGGAAGAAGGAGATAAAAAAGTTAGAGAAAAAGGAGAGAGGAATGAAGGAGGTACGGTAGAGAGAGGGATGGAGGGTACAAAAAGAAGAGGAAAGAGAGACTTTGCAGGGGGGCTAAGAAGATATAGGAGAAATGTAAAGAGGTTGTCGAAGTATTGAGAGAAGGAGGAAGGAAAGGGGGAGTGAAAAAGGAAGGCAGGGATAATAAGGGGGGAGATTGAGAGCTGAGAGTTCAGGGCGAGCAGAGCAAGAGATTGAAATCAGTGAATATGACAGGAGAGATAGCAGACGGAGAGAGTGGAGAGGGAATAAATGGATTAATAACATCCCTCATCTGGACCTCACTGTCCCCTGCCTCCTTCCCTCCCTCCCTCCCTCCCTCCCTCCCTCCCTCCTTTCATCTTGAAGCGAGAAACAGGAAGAAAGATGTCTGACTATAAAAGCGTCCTCAACTCTCTGACTCCCAAAACCACTTTACAGCCGTCCTGGGACTCTGTGGTCCTCCTGAACCGCCTCTCTTTTACTCCCAAACGCTTGACTTATCCTCCCACTTTACAGAGGAACATTTAAAAACCTCTTTGTGGAAGCTGTGGAAACTTTGGGGTCACAACGGTTAAATCTGTACGGCTGTGATTTATTCTCCTCAAGTCTTTTTACATCTTTGTGATCTGGTATGGCTGGTTCAAACTGTTTTCACACGATATGTTTGACATTTCTGGATCCTTCAGTGATGTCCACACTTCAATCTTGTAGCAGTTTTAAACGTTTGCTAAGTGGAGCTAGCATTAGTTAGGCTACTCTCTATTCCTCAAGCTTTTTGTTTTTCACATGGCAGCTTACATTGATACCGGTAACAGAGTTTAAAACAACAGATCATTGATTTCTAGTCAACTGCAATAGATGTTGTCAGCTGTACTTAGCTATTCATGCTAACGTTATCTCCATGAGTTATTTGACAACGTTGTCCTAGGCTGTCTTTTTATCGTAAACGTTACCCTAGAAACTATGGGGATGTGCAACACAGTGGACGTGCTATCTTGAATTGGTATTTTTCTTTTGTTGAATACAACCTGTTGTCCCAAAACAAAATGACTCGCTACTTGCTAATGAAGTGCTTGGTTACCTCTGTAGGAAGTAGGGATGCCCTAGTGGCCGTGTAGCTAACGTATACACCCATAGACTGTAAGAAGTGGACGTAGCCATTATAGTGTCACCTCTTTGTTTGTCGAATTTTGATGGTTGCCATCTTGTTCTTTTGGAGCTAGAAGTGACCACATTTGGAAGTGAGGGGTGGTAGCATCTTTTCAATGAGAAGGTACCTTAAACCATACCCTGCTTTAACGTCTATTTACTCTAAACGGGACCATCGTTTACAAAATGAACATCATGCTTCAATCCTATGGCTCTCTGCACTGACAATAAAGGAACAATGCCAACATATAAAATCTTTAATAACAAGAAGACAAACATTTACAGGTCAAGAGAAACACACACTTTAATAATCCATTTCTTCCTCACCATCACCGTTTAGGCTTAAAAAGACACCATGCTCGAAGCACTTTAAGTACAAAGCCTACCCCAAGTTTTTCGTTTGAGTGTCCAATCTATGTCACTGCTTATCTTCAATTTCCTAACAAACAATTTAACCACTTTCCCCCTTTTATTATTCATCACCTAGCCTCCGCCATACATTTCCAGGGACAAATCTAAAAGCCAGACAACATTCATACATTTTGCAGCTTCACCCTTACCTCCAGGCACCCTATTTAGTCTCCTTAGCCTAACTCGAAGAGACACACACACACGCACACGCGCACACACACACACACACACACACACACACGCACACGCACACGCACACGCACACGCACACACACACACACACACACACACACACACACACACACACACACACAAAGGGGGACAAAGGAGAGCAGGAAAAGCTTCAGACTTCAGGCCCTCGGAGGCTCTGCTGCTAAACTTAGATCAGAAATGGGCCAAAGAGAAACAATCCGTACCTTCGTGTGTGTGTTAAGTGGCATCGACTTCCATTCACACACTCTCTGATTGAGTCAGGGCCAGAGGTGGAAAGTACATTTACTTAAGTACCACTTTGAGGTTCTTTACTTTACTTGAGTATTTCCATTTCATGATACTTCTTTGAAATTGTTGCCACCAACACAATCACCTAATTTGAATTTATAGTAAAAATACATTTTTTAATACAACTGATGTTTTAATGGACCCAAGCCAGTGGAAGAACAAACCACTTCAGTCACTTTATGATGCAATTTTGCTCCTTTTGTCTGTATGAATTATATGTTGTAATGTGTATGGCGAGTGTGATTTTATCTTATTTGCCAGTGCCAAAGACACATTTCCATCCATCCATCCATCCATCCATCTTCTCCCGCTTATCCGTGGTCGGGTCACGGAGGTAGCAGTTCCAGCAGAGAGCCCCAAACGTTCCTTTCCCTGGCCACATCAACCAGCTCTGACTGGGGGATCCCAAGGCGCTCCCAGGCCAGCCAAGAGATATAATCCCTCCACCTGGTCCTAGGTCTACCCCTCGGTCTCTTCCCAGCTGGACGTGCCTGGAACACCTCCCTATAGGGAGGCGCCCAGGTGGCATCCTTACTAGGTGCCCGAACCACTTCAACTGGCTCCTTTCGACGCGAACATACATGTACATGTAAATGTAATGGACAATAAAGTATTCTGAATACTTTATACTTCTACCTCATTACATTTACAAGTGAAATTATGTAATTGTACTCCATGACATTTATATAACAGCTTTGACAAAAAAAATACATCTCTATAAATGAAACTAGTGGACAAACTCACACAAAAGTCAAATTATTTAAATATTTCAGAACTTTGTCTACAACAGTAAAATGCTACTTAACAAAATCATCTAGAAATGTCACATATATAAATATCATTATAAAAACACATAAAGGAAAATGTTTGTACTTTAAAGGTGGGGTAGGTAAGTTTGAGAAACCGGCTCGAGATACACTTTTTGTTATATTCCATGGAATGCTCTTAGCATCCCGATAGCAATGAATATCTTAAGTGCTTTGACAAAAAATCCATACAAAAATGTCATCTGTGGAAGCCGTAATACTGTAAAAAGCACGACCAATCATTTTAGCCGGCCCGGCTAAAATAACTGGATGGCCTACCTGCCTGTCAGCCTTCCATCTGTGCACAAACTTATCTCGTGCCCTCATTGGTCATGTGCGCGTTCGTGTGTGTTGGAGGAGGGGCTCTGTAAGGAAGTGGCAGATTTTCTCCGGCTGTGTATTTTCAAATTCTAGCGCACTCGAGCTGGTTTCTCCAAAATTACCTACCCCACCTTTAAGTACATTTTGCTGATAACACTTTTGTACTCTCAATACTTCCCCTGACCCGAACACCATCTCCCAGTTTAACACAGTAGCCACTTAGCAATCAAAAACGTGTCTGGGAAAAAAAACTAGTCAAATATTTTAATGAAGACCTGGGCTTTTTTGTTGTTAATTAAGGTTCAAAAAAGTACTTAAAATAAGGTCACTGTTAATTAGACGACGGTCTGACAAATGTGCGAGCTAATTAAGCTTGTATGTGTTTGATTAAAGATAAGGAGGCTTCCATGATAAGAAATGTGATGATGAGGCACGAGAAGAGTGAAAAGGAGAGGCGGGGGGAAAGAGATACGGACGAGTTGTTAGGGGAGGTTTAATTGAGGTAGAGATGATAAGTGTGTGTGTGTGTTTGTGTGTGTGTGTGTGTGTGTGTGTGTGTGTGTGTGTGTGTGTGTGTGTGTGAAGCGAAGCGAGTGAGGGACGCGAGAGAAATGACGGGTGGAAGGGTTTGTCATCAATATGTAATTTCAGTGCACGTGTGATGCCGGCTTTATATGAAAGGGACTCGATTTTGCAGTGTGTGTGTGAGAGAGTGTGTTTCAGTGTGTGTGTGTGTGTGTGTGTGTGTGTGTGTGTGTGTGAGAGAGAGTGTGTTTCAGTGTGTGTTTCTGTGTGTGTGTGTGTGTGTGTGTGTGTGTGTGTGTGTGTGTGTGTGTGTGTGTGTGTGTGTGTGAGAGAATGTGTTTCAGTGTGTGTGTGTGTGTGTGAGTGTGTTTCTGTGTGTGTGAGAGAGTGTGTGTTTCTCTGTGTGTGTGAGATTGTGTGTTTCTGTGTGTGTGTGAGAGAGTGTATGTTTCTGTGTGTGTGTGTGTGTGTGTGTGTGTGTGTGTGTGTGTGTGTGTGTGTGTGTGTGTGTGTGTGTGTGTGTGTGTGTGTGTGTGTGTGTTTCTGTGTGTGTGTGAGTGCCTGTGGCTGAGTTTATATCTACTGCCCACTGTCTTTTTAAATTCACTACATTCAAGTGAAGGCCAGCTGTTCTCCCCACCTTCCTGCTGCCTTTTCCTCCCACTCCATCGCTCATTTTTTCATCCCTCCATCCTCCATTTATCTGGCTTCTCTTCTTTCCATCAGGCAGTGCAGCAGCAGTCAATAGCAACCTCTCCTCCCCCCGCCCTCACACAACCTCCCCCCCCCCCCCTCCATCAGCCTCCTCACCCGCTCGAGTTCAAAGGATCCTTTATAGGCAGGATACAAATATGCATTGCCAAAAACCTCCCAGCAACAGACACCAGCATCTCCATCGCTCTGTGGTTCGATCTACCTTCCTATCTCACTCTTTGTCTCTCTCGTCTGTCCTCATCTCATCCTTACGTATTCCTCACAAAGCAGAAACACCTATATGCTATATAGTGGTTTATTACAAAATGCCTTCGAATCAATATGTTTGCTAAGGGAACGACGACTTTCTTATTGGACGTATTTAGGGATGTATGCCCCATGTTCCTACAGTATATCACCTGTTATGGATTAGATTAGATTTACTCTATTGATCACAAGTTGTTTAGTTACAGCAGCAAGTTTACAATGCATTTAATTTTGCTTTCCACGGTGGCCAACAGGTGCCTTAATACTGCCATTAGGAAAAACTGTGCATAAATAAAAACTGGTGTATGTTTTTCTAAATGCTGTTCATGTGTCGTCAAGTCCGTTAAGATGTTCTTTCATTTGCGCGTTTGCACCTGTTGGCCTCTGTACATTACACAAATCACGTTTGTACTCGCATTCGCACTTATATCTGCTTACTGTATATATAGGTCTATAACATAACTAACAGTGACGATTTTAAGGCTATAAAAGCCATTTGAATACCACCTAGGCATTTAATTTGCCTTGTAAACATGAGTAAATTAACTATCTATTAAATGCACAATGTAAAATATACAGAATAAATTAGAAACTACTACTACTAAATATTAAAATAGGATACTATATACATGATCCAAGTGTTTAAAGTATTTGCTTTATTTGTTTTAAATTATTATAGCTATAGTTCAGCATGATATTTGAGTATAGCTAATCACACAGCATGCGGGGTGTAATCCCCCTTCATTAGAGCAGTTATATAAATAAGATAACGGCACAAAAGCTGTGTTTTTTTCACTTATTGTGCATAAAAGGGCTTTTAAAAATGTTCAGCTCTGTGTCAGCTGTCAGAGGAAAATGGTTTCTGCAGCCTTAACAAAAGCACAGTGGGTTCTAATATAGACCTTTATACTGTATATAGCTGTACAGAGAATATCAGAGCACACGTGTGTACGCACTTGTGTTATGTTCCCATGGTGCTTCAGGTGTGTGTGTGTGTGTGTGTGTGTGTGTGTGTGTGTGTGTGTGTGTGTGTGTGTGTGTGTGTGTGTGTGTGTGTGTGTGTGTGTGTGTGTGTGTGTGTGTGTGTGTGTGTGTGTGTGTGTGTGTGTGTGTGTGTGTGTGTGTGTGTGAGTGTGTGTGTCCAAAACAACACCCCGGTATTACTCTGATTGCAGTCGTGATTTGTCATTTTGTATTGTGTGTGTTTGAGTGCACCCTCTTATTTGAGAGTGGCTATTGAATGCAGCTTGTTGTGTGTGTGTGTGTGTGTGTGTGTGTGTGTGTGTGTGTGTGTGTGTGTGTGTGTGTGTGTGTGTGTGTGTGTGTGTGTGTGTGTGTGTGTGTGTACTTGCATACAAATGTGTGTGTGTGAGAGGACGTCGGTGTCTGTGTTTAAAGCCATTCAAATGTGTGTGTGTGCATATTCCGGAGCAAGATTGGAAGTGGGTCTATTTCTTTCGCAGTCACTGATGTGCCCCTGTGTGTGTAATTGAAATACCTGAGTTATTGACTCTCTCTCTCCCCTCCGAGTCAAATAACTGCTCCGGGTAGAGTGTGTGTGCACTCATTGGGAGGCTCTGGAAGACCAAGGCCCGTCAACCATGTAATACACACTCACACACACACAAAGAAACACATGCATATGTAACAGAGAGCCATACTAAGCCCAAACGTAGCACACAGCACACACAGGAAAGGAAAGGAAAGTTTATTTATAAAGCACCTTTCAACACAAGGCATTTCAAAGTTCAATGCTATTTACACCCGGGTGTCTGTAGCTAACAATGCTATTTACACCCGGGTGTCTGTAGCTACAGTAACGATGCTATTTACACCCGGGTGTCTGTAGCTACAGTAACGATGCTATTTACACCCGGGTGTCCGTAGATAACAATGTTATTTGCACCCGGGCTACACATTAGAGACTGTTTTGGATGTATAGGTATTTATGGAAATGTTTCTTTGATAACTTCATTCCCTTGTGCTGCTGCGTCAAATTGTAATTCCCCTGTGGTAAGGCAGCACTGTAGCTATTTACACCCTGGTGTTGTACTGTATGCATCTCTTCTTGCTCTTTCTACGATGGCTTGGTGAGGTTACCTGAACATCAGGGACAAAAAACACCTGTGCTATATTGTGGCTGTAAGGTAACAACATAATAATACTCCTGCCTAAATGGCTAACACACACACACACACACACACACACACACACACACACACACACACACACACACACACACACACACACACACACACACACACACACACACACACACAAACCTGGCTTCCTGCCCCTTCACTGCTCACTCGCTCCCAAACAGCCGTCTGCCCTCTGTCTCTCCATTCATCCTATTGTCTGCGCAATTTTTACTGAAATGTGTTTATTTACGAATGAACCACCTCGTTTTCAGGGGGGTCGTAACAAATGTGGTACGAAATCAAGTCACAATACAACCAACAGACCAATCACAACATTATCCCTCAGAAACACCCCTGCTGCTTCTTTTTTTCTACATATCTATCTTTTGTTGCTTAAATTCTTCCTTTTTCTGTGTTTTTCTTATCTCTCCCCCTCCTTTAAGGCTTTATCTCTCTATCCCCCCCTCCTCCCTCCCCCTCCTCCATTCATCCCGCTGTAGTGTATTGTTGCCTTTGTGTACAGTATACATTCAAAGCCTCTCTCCAGCTTGGCTTCCTGTTTGAGTCTCTGGCCTCGCTCCCCCCTCTGGGATATTTTAATATGCACTAATCGATCACCTTGGTGCCAACAGAGGTGCTAATGTGGCCAGACCCTAATTATTGTTGCTGTAAATGAAGAGAGGTGTTTTGCAGCACTTTATTTTCAGCTTTCTAATCGTTCAACACACTCCCACTGGTGATATTTCTTCTTTTTTTTTTTTAAATGCCTCATCCTTACTTCCTCACAAAGCAGAAACACCTATATGGTATGCAGTGGTTTATTAAATAGGACATATATTACTCATGTTGAGGTGTATATCAGTATGTAGTGTCTCTACTTTAAAGAGTCCTCTCCTGCTGATGTTCAGGTGTATATCAGTATGTAGTGTCTCTACTTTAAAGAGTCCTCTCCTGCTGATGTTCAGGTGTATATCAGTATGTAGTGTCTCTACTTTAAAGAGTCCTCTCCTGCTGATGTTCAGGTGTATATCAGTATGTAGTGTCTCTACTTTAAAGAGTCCTCTCCTGCTGATGTTCAGGTGTATATCAGTATGTAGTGTCTCTACTTTAAAGAGTCCTCTCCTGCTGATGTTCAGGTGTATATCAGTATGTAGTGTCTCTACTTTAAAGAGTCCTCTCCTGCTGATCATCAGGTGTATATCAGTATGTAGTGTCTCTACTTTAAAGAGTCCTCTCCTGCTGATGTTCAGGTGTATATCAGTATGTAGTGTCTCTACTTTAAAGAGTCCTCTCCTGCTGATGTTCAGGTGTATATCAGTATGTAGTGTCTCTACTTTAAAGAGTCCTCTCCTGCTGATGTTCAGGTGTATATCAGTATGTAGTGTCTCTACTTTAAAGAGTCCTCTCCTGCTGATCATCAGGTGTATATCAGTATGTAGTGTCTCTACTTTAAAGAGTCCTCTCCTGCTGATGTTCAGGTGTATATCAGTATGTAGTGTCTCTACTTTAAAGAGTCCTCTCCTGCTGATGTTTAGGTGTATATCAGTATGTAGTGTCTCTACTTTAAAGAGTCCTCTCCTGCTCATGTTCAGGTGTATATCAGTATGTAGTGTCTCTACTTTAAAGAGTCCTCTCCTGCTGATGTTCAGGTGTATATCAGTATGTAGTGTCTCTACTTTAAAGAGTCCTCTCCTGCTGATGTTCAGGTGTATATCAGTATGTAGTGTCTCTACTTTAAAGAGTCCTCTCCTGCTGATGTTCAGGTGTATATCAGTATGTAGTGTCTCTACTTTAAAGAGTCCTCTCCTGCTGATGTTCAGGTGTATATCAGTATGTAGTGTCTCTACTTTAAAGAGTCCTCTCCTGCTGATGTTCAGGTGTATATCAGTATGTAGTGTCTCTACTTTAAAGAGTCCTATCCTGCTGATGTTCAGGTGTATATCAGTATGTAGTGTCTCTACTTTAAAGAGTCCTCTCCTGCTGATGTTCAGGTGTATATCAGTATGTAGTGTCTCTACTTTAAAGAGTCCTCTCCTGCTGATGTTCAGGTGTATATCAGTATGTAGTGTCTCTACTGGGACATGTCTCCATGCTTTAATGTTCAAAAAGCTCTTTATTTTTCTCATACTGTCTGTGCTGCAGCACCTCTTTTCACCCTCTGTCTGAAACCAGAGCCCAGTCTGCTCTGATTGGTTAGCTGGCCGGCTCTGTTGTGATTGGTCAACCTCTTAGAGATGTCCCGCCCCTTAGCCTAACAATGTGTTGGAGCGCTAGCCAATACATTGAAGAGAAGTGTTTTGAGGCACTTTATTTAAAGCTTCCTAACCGTTCAACACACTCCCACCGGTGATAGTCCTTTCTTTGTTTAACGACCATATCGCCCTGCTTCTGTTTTTTATTTTTCTCAAAGGCTAATGAAACTTCTCGCAGACCTCTGGCACTTTGAGTGAGTGTGTTGGACAGTGCATTAATACTGCTCTTAAGAAGAGAGAGATTGAGAGTGGAGGCCAGAGGAAATGGGGGGGGGGTTGCTGTGTGGCGGATAAAGAGGGGAGCGGGAGTGCGCGAATCTGGAAATTCAATTATAACCGTGCCCTGGCAGTAATTCCACTGGTATAAATGAGACGGCGAAGCGAGCAAAGCGATGGATAGAGATGAATGAAGTGTGAAAGAAAAATAAAAGCAGAGAAGAAGAAGTTAGCCGAGTGCAAAATCAGTGTGTGCATCGTCAACAGCCTCTATATTCAACTTGCATTAACCCCCGAATGGTTTCTGTATCCTGGGGGGATATACTGTAGTCATTTGACTTATAGTATAATATGGGTTTAATTTTGGTGTTACATATGTAATAGCAGTGTATTATGGATGTAATAAGGGTGTAACATGGGTGTCATAACAGTGCATGGGTGTTTTAATGTGGAATATGGGTGTAACAACAGTTTAATATGTGTACTATTGGTGTAATAGGGGTCTAGTAGCATTGTAATATGGGTGTAATAACAGTGCAATATAGGTAAACTATGGGTATAATACAATTGTTATATGGGTGTTAAAACAGTGCGATATAGGTGTAATAGGGGTCTAATAACACTGTAATATGATTGTAATAACAGTGCAATATAGGTATAATAGGGGACTAATAATATTCTAATATGGGTTTGCCGTGGGTAAAATAAGGGTGTAATAATGGTGTAACATGGGTGTATAAATATCATATATACGTGTAATGTAGAAAATAGCAATCGATTTAATTTTCCAAAATATCTAAATGTGATTACCAATTTAAGGGTTAAATACTTTTATACTTCACATGATAACGACGGGTTTTTAATCTCACGAATGCACTATTTGCAACAGGGTTCTGCAAGCTTTTGTCATGCATGTTGTAGCCCTCAGCGAGCCACCTCAATGGTATAGTCCTGATCTCATTAATGCAGAAACAAGGTAACGGATCAGCCCATGTGCGTCCCCTGGGAGGGGGAGGTTAGCCTTTGATGCTGACTGAAGCACAGAGAGAGTCCTGAGGAGCCGGAGAGATTTCAACACTCTGCCTCCTGTCAGATACAACTGGCTTTACTCACACGAGACATATGTTACATGGATAGACCATTATCATCAGAGGTGGGAAGTAGTGGAGTACAAATACTTCGTTACTTTACTTAAGTACATTTTTCTGGTATCAGTACTTTACTCCACTATTTATTTTTCTGACGACTTTTTACTTTTACTTTACTACCCAAATACCTGTACTTTCTACTTCTTACATTTTGAACCCAAATACCTGTACTTTCTACTTCTTACATTTTGAACCCAAATACCTGTACTTTCTACTTCTCACATTTTCCAAACAGGCTGGTTCCTTTAGTTTGAATGTGTGTTTGGTGGCGTGATCATTATTATTTAGAGTCATTGCGTGCCTATTGATTTGAACACGATCCGTGTATCCATCATTTCCTGGTCTTCTCTAAAGAAGAGAAAACTTTGATTAACTATGATTGCATCAACAGTAAAGCGTGTTTACTACCTGGTGATACGCCATTTGATTTAGTTGAGGGCTGACATCCTCCTGACTGTGGTCACATAGACGCTTCGTAATTTGGTCAAAGGTCTCTTGCCGTTCTTTGATTTGTTTGATTTCGGTGTCGGGACATTTGCCAAGAAATTCAAGATTTTAGTCATCTTTAAAGTTACATTTTTCCATTCTTTGTGTTACTTGCTTTAGGTCAGACAATAACTGTGTTTAAAGACTGAGAGAGCTATCAGGTTTTTATACTATCCATATCTTCACTACTACTATCAAAAGTCTCTTGTCGTTCTTTGATTTCATTGATTTCGTTGACGGACATTAGCCAAGGAATTCCAGATTGTCGTCGTCTTTCAAGTTAAACACTTTCCTTTGTGTCTTGATGTAACTTATCATTGTTTTTCACCATAGGATGTTTGTTTTCTTCTGGTTTAGCACCAGCTACCATAGAAGCGTCACCAAAACACTCCGACTAGCACACTGTAAATGTTCTGGACGGTGAATAAAAGGCGATTGGTAATTTTGTCAAAAGTCTCTTGGGGTTCTTTGATTTGATGGATTTTGGCGTTGGAAAATTCCAGAATCTTGTCGTCTTTCAAGCACAACATTTTTGATTTGCCTCTTTGTCAGCCGAGATTTGTGTCTAAAGACCAGTGGCGAACCGTGTCTATCACAACTGGACCTTCTGTAGACACACACACACCCCCCGCCAAATCAATATATGATTGGTTGATCAAACTGTCAATCCAAACGTACGCTCTCAGTCAGTGTGAGGGCCAGGGCATTCTATCAAGGATATAGAATAACTTGGTTGAAGGATATTCTACCCAGAGACCCAGAACAAGATCTGATTGGTTGCTTTCTTTTCTAACACAAAACCACTGAAATGCATAGGGCATGGACCGAGAAGGACAAACAAATCAATGTAACACTGTAATATTACAGATCAACAACACAGATACGATTCTCATGTATTCATTTTATTACATTTTATTTATATAATTAAATCGATTTTTTGTTTGTTTTATCTGAGTGTTCCAGGGTATTCTCTGAACACCTTGAAGGCCCTGACGGTTCGCCACTGCTAAATACTGAGAGAGAAATCAGGTTTTTCTGCTATCCATATCATCACTTCTACTATCAAAGTCTCTTGCCTTTCTTTGATTCGATTGATTTTGGCGTTGGACACTAGCCAAGGAATTGCAGAAACTTGTTGTCTTCCAGGTTAAACATTTCCATTTGCGTCTTCGTGTAACTTACAATTCTTCTTCACCCTAGGATGTTTTGACACACCTACTCGCATGTTGGACAAAGATCGACCCTTATCACACACATGATGTGTCGGACATTATTTGGATTTGTATTAGGAAGCTGTTGGGTAAAGTCTGTTTAATATCTAGTCCGAATGATTTGGACATTTTCACATTTCACATATATCTTCTCTGGTTAATGTCCAGATAACTTCAGGGTTGCACTTGTGTGAAAGAGGCTACACAGTCCGACTCATTCTGACAATTCACCATGTTTACTGTAGAAGCATGAATATCCATGAACACAAACACACCGCTGTGTATTGTGTTGACTCAGCCGTGCTCAATAACAAACCCATGTCACATAACTGCAATGTTGTCTAGACCAGCGCTTCTCACCTCCTCCTCCTCTTCCTCTGTCCGGTGGCAAGACTTTCCTATCAGCGATGACTATTGTTTCTGACTGTGTCAATGTTTTGGATGGTAGTACATTCTGTATCTCTCATATTCAGATTTGTGATCAGCTCGATCGAAATCAGTCGGATGTCGCAACGTTGCATTTCGAGATAATCATTGGTTTATGTCAAAATGTTTGTTCGATGATTTTGGGGTTTTGGTTTATTCTAAACAAAAGTCTTGGCTTTCTGAATATCATACTTTTATTGCTATTTTCCCACATAAATATGTTTTTGAGGCTTGTAAAGAAAGCCCCCTCTTAAAATAACTATGGCTTAAACGTGTCGGCAAACTTTAACACCTTTTTCTCTCTTGATAACATTCTTTATGTTATTTGAAACATTTTCATGAATATTTTAAAACCATAAGCAATAGGGATATCACTGGAAAGCTAAGACTCTCCTCTTTCCAACGGTGTATGTAACTGTATGACACGATGTGGTACGGGGTCGATGTGACTGATTTTGAGAGCCGGTCACATTTATCCTCTCCAAGGGACTTAGTTAGTGAATGCTTTTATGTACAGCATGTCCATATTGGTGCCATTTCTAGTGCATTCCTTAACCTTTATGCTTGATATTTAGAAGGTTACGTTGAAATTGCACCGCTCTTACACAGCTGTAATAAAACAAATTAGTGAAAATGATCAATGAGATTAAGGACAGCAGCTTCGAGTCCCGAGAATTTGCTCCAGCCACCCCCGTGTACAAACTCATTAAAGGAGTCATAAAGGCGACTAATGAAAATCATGACCGGTATCATTACAAGCCCACTGGTGTCCTCTCGCGAGCGGGAGAATAAAGGAGGCTAAATTAATGTTCCCACCAATAATGTTACAAAGCCAGCGCCGTCCTTTAAGCAGTGTCTGTTCTCCTCTGTGTGTAGAGCCAACTCAATTAAAGTTCAAGCCAATATTGTTACGTAACCATTTAACACTCTGCCTCTTTGTTCCCTTTTGTCATTTTTTATTTTTTTATAGGATGACGACTCCATGTTCTTTCAATTCGGCCCGTCCATCGAGCAGCAGGCCTCGGTCATGCTGAACATCATGAAGGATTACGACTGGTACATCTTCTCCATCGTCACCACGTACTACCCGGGGTACCAGGACTTTGTCACCAAGGTAAAATCACTCGGAAAGACAGCATATAGTCAAGGTTCAAGGTTCAAGGTTCTTTATTGTCAAACTGACATAGCTACAGAGTAATTATGTCATTGAAAATCTTATGTCACAGGCTTCTCCAACAATGCAACATAATAACAATACAGATAGTAAAAGTAATACAAAAAGAAAAATAGTTCTAAAATAAAGTGAGTATGTGGAATAGTGCAGTACGAGTCTATATACAAGTTATTAGAATGATATATATTAGATAGTAGATATATATTACTAAGTAGCAGATGAATGTTTTGAAGTTGTTTCAGCAGTTCAATTGTTTAACAGTCTCACTGCCCGCGGGAAGAATGTAAATGCAGAATCACACAGGACAGGAAAGGAACGTTTTTCTCTGTAAAAGTAAATATAGTTATGGAGACAGGTTTGTTAAACATTCAGTATTTGTTACGACCCCCACAATCAAGCTCTAATAATGTCCAATACTTTTATGTTAGTGTGATCAGTTTGGTACCTTAAGATTTGATTCAATTTCTTTTAACAATATTGATTGTTGTGCTTTTATTTATGTCTTAATGTGTGCATATGTATACATGTGTCTGTTGATTGTGTATATAAAGGTATATACATATTTGTATTTTTGTATTCGGGATTGTGGGAAACGGTTTTTCGATCTCTCTGTACACACAAACTGAAAGTTCACTTTGACTTTTATCAGAACCATAGTTATCCCATGGAAATTGGGTTTTCGTCATAGTTGCTCTACTTTGGAATAAAATCAAATAATAGAAACGGAATAACAAATATTTACATTAACACAATGAGTTATGTTAAAGTTAAAGTAAGTATATGAAATAAAATAAAAATATTGATATCAAAATAAACAGTTAACCTGTTAAGCCCCAAAGACCCCGTCGGCGAAAAATGTTTTTATTTTTTTATTTTTTATACATTTTTTTAATTCTAATTTTTTTTCTTTGGATGGAATGAATACCTATGGTGATAATTCAATGTAATACACCATTTTTATAGTCTGGTACCTGAAAAAGGTCAAATGGCACTGATGGAACCAGATGTACCCAAATGTGCCGAAAGCTTATTCCGCCTGGAACTTTTTTTTTCTAAACCTCTCTAAAAGGTCAAATTTAACTTGTTTTGCCTCAATCTTGATACAGGGTACTTATTATATGTTATAGTTTGGATTCCTAAAGCTTATAGTCTACCATCCCATCATTCAAGGGTGGTTTTCACTATAAGTAATGTTTTTTCTTTAGGCGGAGGTAAGAATTTACCTTTTTTTGCTATGTTCCATCTGAATTTACTCTGACTGAGAAAAATCTATATTGATTCTGACACTTCTACATCCAACTCACAGATGTAACCTTGCTTTGATAAAAGAAATTATTCATATAACCCTTTTACAAGTTAAGTTGTAGTCATTTGTTTGGGGCATGTCATTTTCGAGCCTGAAACCTAAAAAACAGGCTCGGGGCTTAACGGGAAAAATGTGCACATTTTACTACAATATATATATTCTAGATTACAATAAATACAGTGGTGCATTAGTATTAATAAGATATTAATGCTGAATTGAACAGTTTGAAAGGTAGTTAATACTAAGAGACACAATATGTTTCAAATGAATTCTCGATTCAAATCAATATTTCTTGACAAAACTCCGAGTGCTGATGTGCAGCATAACAACGTTTTAAACCTCTTGATCTTTTGTGAATCAATTCAAAATCTTAGAAGATAAGAAACTCAATTTTTCAACCCTACATTTTACATTTAATTAAGTACCAGTCCCTCTCTTCTGATCTGTTTCTTCTCCCTGCAGATCCGTAGCACCATCGAGAACAGCTTTGTGGGCTGGGAGCTGGAGGAGGTCATACTGCTCGACATGTCCGTGGATGACGGAGATTCAAAGATCCAGAACCAGCTGAAGAAGCTCCAGAGCCCCGTCATCCTCCTCTACTGCACAAAGGAGGAGGCCAACACCATCTTCGAGGTGTCGCACTCTGTCGGGATCACCGGATACGGCTACACATGGATAGTGCCCTCGCTGGTAGCTGGAGACACTATTGTAGTGCCTGCAGAGTTCCCGACAGGTAGGACATCTCTACTCAAATACTATTCTTAAAGGTCCCCTATTATACTGTTTTTCATCAATATATTATAGGTCTCAGATATATACAGAGCCTGTCTCTGATTGGCCGAAACACCAAACAGATCATTGCAGCATCCCATAATCCCCTCTGTTTCCAAAGTGCTGATTCTCTGTCTGTTACTTTAGATGAAAATAAGGAGCCCCTCCCCACGCCCCTCTGAGAGAGATTTGGTTAAAAAGAACACAATGGTGCTCTAGGAGGAGATTCAGGTGATAAGGTGGGGCGGGGTTACCTTGGTTGCTGATTGGCTAATGGTTACACAAGCCAAAACATCGTTATGACATCATAAAGTGGCCAAAATCTGATCAGCTCATTTTCAGACAGGTTTTTATAAAAATGGATCAGGACAAAAAGAGAGAGAATCTTTGTTCCTGAAACTTTCAGAATCTCTTTACACAGAGGGGACACATGTTGATGTAGAAGAGACATGAAGAAGAGGGGACACATGTTGATGTAGAAGAGACATGAAGAAGAGGGGACACATGTTGATGTAGAAGAGACATGAAGAAGAGGGGACACATGTTGATGTAGAAGAGACATGAAGAAGAGGGGACACATGTTGATGTAGAAGAGACATGAAGAAGAGGGGACACATGTTGATGTAGAAGAGACATGAAGAAGAGGGGACACATGTTGATGTAGAAGAGACATGAAGAAGAGGGGACACATGTTGATGTAGAAGAGACATGAAGAAGAGGGGACACATGTTGATGTAGAAGAGACATGGAGAAGAGGGGACACATGTTGATGTAGAAGAGACATGAAGAAGAGGGGACACATGTTGATGTATGAAAGACATGAAAAAGTGGATTTTGCATAATAGGTGACCTTTAAAGGCCCCCCATGAAAGTTGTAATTAAGATCCAAAAACCCTACAACTGTATATGTAACGCCATAGTCAGAATTAGGAATTTAAACCAGATCTCATTTTAATCTGACACAATCTCAGTGTGGAAAGATGTTTGCTTGCCTTGAGCTCAGATGCTAAGCCCTTTGTAAGCACAGCAATTACATTACATGCTGGATTTGTTTGATTCTTATCCACAAGGGGTGACAAAAGTACCATAAACACATGCACTTTCTATGTGGTCTCAGTCAGATCCCAGACCCTCATACTGTTCTTTGATTCTGCGATGCTATCCTCTACTACGGGATGGTTGAGGTTTTAGTGGTATTCGGAATAATCAAATATGTAGCTAGAAATGTATTGTTATGACATTTGAGAATTTGTTCAGCCATACATCCATTGTATGCTGAAAAGTAGAGTTAAAGCCTCAAAGAAGTGAGCCTGTCATTGAAGCACTTTTTCTGTTGTGGCCAAATGCTTTTTCTACAACTTTTGTGTCAGTCTGTGATGGAATTTGGATCCAAAAGACATTTTTCTCATGAATTGTGAGATGCATTGAAAGTCGTTGCAATGCTAACAGCTAACAGCTAACAGGAAGCGCTGAAGCAGTAACATCATGTTGTTATTGTTGTGCTGTTGTCTTGATTACATGTTTGCTGTGTGAGTTAATACACGTACCATTAACCTTGTGTCCAAAACGAGCCACCAGTGGCGAGCCGTCAGGGCCCTCTAGGCCCTCTGTGAGGGCCTAAGATATTCCAAAAAATAATATTTAAAAACATTAAAAAAAAAATATTTTTTTAAAATATATATTTTTTTAATATTATTTTTGTTATATTTTTCATTAGTTTTACCGAAAAAAAACTTGATTTAATAAAATAACATTTCCAAAGAAATAAATCCTTCGAATCTGCCTGTTCAGTCTCTGTTTGAATGTCAGTTACTATAGCGGGCCTCTCTGCGATTCACAGAGGGCCCGCTATAGTAACTGAACGAGAGAGTAATGTCAAATGACAGTACAATTGACCAATCATATCTTCCCTCTAAATGGGTGGGTTTTATTATCGCAGACTTTATGACGAGTTCCGCCCGCTGTGAAACTTTTCTTGTTTCCATAGCAACAACAACTTCCTGTCAACAGCGTGAACTCGCCTTCAAAATAAAAGCATGCCAAATTACACTTAAGACATACAACTGCAACGAAAGTAACAAACACAATGCAATATCATTTTCAATGTCAAAGAACACAAATTGGGTTCACAGGTGTTGTTTTGTGTGGTAGAGGGTCGCTGTCATTGATGCGTTTTGCACCCTGGGCCGTTGTTTTGATATTCCGCTGAAGTATACGCTGTGACGTAATAACGTCTTTTTTTCGAAGGAAGGGGTGGGGGTCAGAGGGCCTAGGTATAAAGCTCACGGCTCGCCACTGCGAGCCACCATTTATTAATTAAGCAATATATGATTTTCTAAAACAAACGTTGCTAACTAGGTACAGTAGCTAACATCCGCAACGGTCACTTCCGGTGAGGGCACAGCGAAATGTACGCACTACACAAGTGTTTAAAGTGCAAGATATGCAGTGTATTAAGGGAAGTATAGGCAGAGGTGATGTTAGCCTGCTGTACAGTGATCTAATGCCTGGCGTTGACACCACAGATACATCATCGAGCCTTTTGAAATGTTTCTTTCCAAATGTTCAGTTTGATATTTAGATTTTTTTTTGTGTGAAAAACAAACTGACCTTTCAATATAAGCAGTAAGGGAACATCTCTTCCCGCAGTCCCCCCCTTTACACCACTGGAGGTCATTTTAACCTTTGAAGGTCAAATGTGGAACCAAAGTGACATCCAAGTTGGGGCGCATTAACTCTGAACCTGCTCACGCAATCCGTCAGGGACACCTGTCAGACTGCTTCATGTAACAGGACTTTCAGTACTTAGGGGAAGGGGGGCAGACACTTATAGAAAGGCCATCTCTCAGTGGGAGTCTAACAGTTAGTGATGGGGCCACCATTAGGCCTCGTTCCCACAGAGCGCCTTTTACAGGCATAAATGCTCCTTTCAACTTAACGTCCAAAAACACTCTTTTTTTTTAAAAGGCCCTATTATGCTATTTGGTGTTTTCCCTTTCTTGTAGTGTGTCATATGTTTTTTTTTTGCATGTAAATGGTCTGCAAAGGAAGTTTCCTCCATATGTCTCCTTTGTTAGTGACATCACTATGTTATACTCGCTCTTCTATTGGCTAGTGCTCCAACACATTGTACGTGATAGGCTAAGGGGCGGGACATCTCTAAGCGGTTGACCAATCACAACAGAGCCTGCCAGCTAACCAATCAGAGCAGACTAGGCTCTGGTTTCAGACAGAGGGTGAAAAGAGGTGCTGCAGCACAGGCAGTATGAGAAAAATAAAGAGCTTTTTGAACATTAAAGCATGGAGACATGTCCCAGTAGAGACACTTAACACAAATATGAACCTGAAAATGAGCTTAATAGAGCCCCTTTAATGATTCTATGATAACGATATATTGACTATCACTGCTTTTGGACAAACTAGCTCCGCCCCCTCAGATTTTTTTAATCTATTTTGGCTGCTTCATATTTGTTTGACATAGTTTTTTCTCCATAACAACCAACCTGAAGATGCTTTCTCTCACACTTCGAATAAATGAGCTTCACCGTTTAGTCTGACAGCAGTAGAGCAATGATTGACTTAAGATTTAAAAAACACTCAGAAGCTACATTCAGTATCCGCAAGGCCAATCTGCTCAAATAAATAGTCTTTGTTATGATGGATCCCACCTGAAAGACACAGCCAAAAACAAGCTTTCTCGTCTAATTTCTACAGTGGGGTCACCAGTGCTTTTCTAAAAAGTTTGAAGCTTCAAAACTCAAAGTGCTCTGAGGCCAAGCACAAATATGGCCAAAGGGTTCAGAAATGAAATACACTTTTTCTTGAGGTGACTCATGAGGTGGCTCACTCTTCAATAAAAACGATTGAAAAAGATGCTTGTGCTCAGGAAAACGCTCTGTCTAGACACAGGCTTTTGACACATTTGTACTCTCAGTATGACAGAGACATCTCAGAGCAGGTAGTAAATGTTGGCCTGAAATATGAACCTGATAATTAGTTTGGTGTTTGGCTTGTTGATTTACAGCGAAGGGGAGATATTACACCGATGCTCGTCCTCAGAATTTCTGGGAAATGTCTGCCAGGAAGAACCTGAGGTCGCTGTGGCGTTCAAGTCCAGTAACTCAAACTTCTTGCATTGGCAGCCATGGATGATTTACTCTAGATGGGAGTTTGGAGTGTGTTTTGTGCGATGTCTGTTGTTGTATTTTCTTTTAAATTGGTTTTTGGCAAGAAAATAACAGGTGAGTTTAACCCAGGGGTGTCCAAACCTTTTTCACCGAGAGCCACATACAGAAAAATATACGAAGGGCTGGGCCACTCACTAGAGGTATATATATATATATATTATAAGTTAGCAAAATCAATCAAATGTAGGTAGATGATGCTTGTGAGTGTTGGCAGGTCATGCCTTAAAACAGAAGCCTCAGATTGCTTATCATAAGAGGAAATAGGAAGGGTTTATTTCAAGGTTGTCATGTAAATAAGTCATTGGGCTTTTTTCTTATCAACTTAGATTTGTTAGAACATTTTTCCAACTTGAATTGACTGAACTTATTTGAAAAGTGGGCTTATTAACACGTGAATACTACTGTGTAATATATGTTTACATTTATATTTAAGAAGTACAATATAAGACAAGCACACGTTTCATTTGTGGGCCATATTCCATTATACTTTTTGAATTTGCTGAGGGCCGATTCAAAATGGTCCGCGGGCCGCATTTGGCCCCCGGGCCGTAGTTTGGACACCCCTGGTTTAACCAAATGGGTTATTTCTTGGTGCTTTTTCGTACAGCAAAAGTGTTTACCTTGGGTGAAAAATACTGTGTGTGAGTTTCTCTGTTCCAAATTAAAGTTACACTCTATAAAGTTTGATATATCACCGTATCTGTTATGTAAATCACACAACGACTTCGCTCTTGATTTATGTCTCAGGGAGATAATCGTGACTTGCTCGTGTTGCCTGGATGATTACAAAGTGGAGCTGGCAGAGCGGCTGCTTGATGGACACCAACAAACCCCTCTCACTTAACACTGAATTATCATGGGATTAATCACACGGGACATGATGACAGATAGCAAGCTAAATGTCATCCGCTCATTTATCGCATGATGGATAAGATACAGATTAAGACTAGTAACGTAAACAATAAAAAGGCAGATAGTAAAGTTTAACTACGGTATTTTCTCTCATGTTTTTGTGTCTAGTATCTTTTAATTTGGTCCAGAATTGAGCAAAAACTCAATTGAGCCTTATCAATGTACGTCGGCGTGTGCCAGGGAAACAAATAAACCTGTATCGTAAAGAAATAAGAAATATCTTTAAGCCTTTTATAACACTAACTTTGAATGAGCACAAACTCCTAAAAATAGCTATTTGGCCTGCTTTGCAATTACCATCTCATTGAGAAACATGTAGTGGTTGTGTTTGACTCTCGTTGTCCGTCATGATCTATGGAGACCAGGCAAAGGATAATAAGACATATTTAATATAACTTTTAATTAGCACAAACTCCTCAAAATAACTCTTTGGCCTGCTTTACAATTACCATTTCATTGAGAAGACTTTAAAGGTGGGGTAGGTAAGTTTGAGAAACCGGCTCGAGATACACTTTTTGTTATATTCCATGGAATGCTCTTAACATCCCGATAGTAATGAATATCTGAAGTGCTTTGACAAAAAATCCATAAGAAAATGTCATCTGTGGAAGCCGTAATACTGTAATGGCGCAGTTCCACTGCAGCGCGGAGCTCGCTTTAAGCGTGCCGTGTCGTGCCGTCCCCTTTTTTGGTTGTGCTTCCACTAGGCCTAGTCCCGGCGCGGCACGGCGCGGGGCCACTTTTTCACCTCTTTTCTGGCCCTAGAAAATTGTGGTTCTATCGGGGCCAACAAACAGGGCTGAGTCGGGCTGAGTATGCTAAACTAGAGAGAGGAGCGCTGGCAAGAGGGCTAGAACTACAACAAGATGGACATATTTGACCGTGATTTAATTGTAATACACGTTTCAAAATGATGCCGAAGTACCAACATACTGATACCGGTTAGTAAAAACCATGAATTAATGCTTTGTCAAGTCTGCAGACAGACGGCAGGCGAAAAACCTTTTAAAATGCGTGTTTTTCTAGATGGAGATTGGCTAAGCTAACGCAGTATATGCCCCGACCGTCCACACTCACAACAACGGCCTATACAGACATAAATAAAGCAGCGACTGTATTCACCATGACACAGGCAGTCTGTGGTGTGTACTTGTTTAACTTTTGTCGAGTTTCTGAACATATATAAGGAGCTGTGAGCTCTGAGTGCTAACAGCTAACGGCTGTGTTGTGTTTCTGGATTTCTCATTGAAGATGACGTCACGGCTCCGCCTACACTGCGTTACTATAGTAACTACCCCAGTTCCTAAACTGTAATGGAAGCGCAGCATGAAGTGAGTCGGCCCTGTTAAGGCCCAACGCGGCCAAGCCGTACCGAGCCGTACCGAGTGTGGCCGAGGCCGACCGTGTAGTGGAAATGCGCCATAAAAAACACGACCAATGATTTTAGCCGGCCCGGCTAAAATAACTGGATGGCCTACCTGCCTGTCAGCCTTCCATCTGTGCACAAACTTATCTCGTGCCCTCATTGGTCATGTGCGCGTTCGTGTGTGTTGGAGGAGGGGCTCTGTAAGGAAGTGGCAGATTTCTTCCGGCTGTGTATTTTCAAATTCTAGCGCACTCGAGCTGGTTTCTCCAAAATGACCTACCCCACACCTACAGTCTTTGGTTGCGTTTAAATCTCATTGTCCTCCGTCATCAATAATTAACCGCCATTTTTTTAGAATAATGAGACATATTTAATATCTTTAAACTGCCATGCATCTAATCAAAGTGTTTAATAATGCAGATGAACGGTCAACGCATCAGGTCATCACAGAATCAGTATTCCTTTATTATTCCCGCAGTGGGGACATTTACAGTGTTTCAGCAAAAGTGGCATAGCAAGTCAGAAAGGCAAGTTTAATAAAGAGTAAGCTAACTTGTTAAATATAGAGAAGCAAAGCACACATTAGTAATAGAATCAAAAGGAAGACGAATAAGTACAAAAAATGCTGCTCCAAAAACAAGTTAAAGAATAATGAAAACAAGGTGTTTTCACAAAAATCTGCCAAAAGGACAAGTGAACATTAGCTTGGTAAGATTTCTTGAAATAAGACGTGATATTTAGATAAATCAGATCTTGTAATTAGCTGGGAGAACACATTTTTTTTATTTATTTTTTTTACTTTGTTTTTATTGAAAATAATTGCACTGAATTCCAAACGTACATACTGTCATTTCACTTTGACATACAAAAATACAATTTTAATTCGCATCCACATGTTAAGGCGCAACGGGCAACTCAAAAATGAAATAAAAATGAAAAATATATCTCATCTGAGATACAACTCAAAATAAGATTTTTTGACTTAACAAGATGATGCATTGTCTAAAAACAAGACCTGATATCTCACTGCAGTGTCACTTCTGAAGTTATTATGTCTTATATCAGGTGTAAAGATATATTCTGACTAGATATTAAACAAATGTACTTGGCAAGATTTTGAGTTTTTAATAAACCTAAATAAAAACACAACAATCAATATATACAAAATAACAGTCACTTCAATATCTTTGAGAATGTACATTAGTGTAAGATTGTCCATAGAATGTGCCGAATAGGTGACAAAAGTAACATTTTAAGGTGTTGAGACATTCATTTCAACCTCAACATCATAAAACCACAGGAAGGCGGTAGGGGCAGTCATCCACACCGACTTGTGAACTATCAGCAGAGAAAGGACTCTCCATCCCAGCGTGTTCCTGATGGAGTGACAGAGTGTGTGATCCAGCAGATCAGAGTTCAGCTGAAGGTGCATGCTAGCCGCAGGGCGAATTTGCTTACTATGCACGCTTAATAACTTGCACCATGTGTGATGAAGAGCCTCCGATTCTCATGGGTCTCTCTCCACTGATGCCTTCCTTAAGTGGCGCTCTGGGGAGCCATCTCTGCTCTATTCCTTCCTTCTCTTTCCTCCTTATTTAGTGCTTTTGTCTCCAGTGGTGTAAAGTAACTAAGTACATTTACTCAAGTCAAAGTCAAAGTCAACTTTAATGTACATTTTTCTGTGTGTTTACACAGACAGAGAGATCGAAATAACTTTTCCGACAATCCCGAATACAAAATACAATAATACAAATATACAAATATGTATAAATATGTATATCCTCTATATATATACAATCAACAGACACATTTACACATATGCACACATTAAGTACTCAAGTACTGCACTGCAAAAATGTAAAATCTTGCCAAGTATATTTGTCTAATTTCTAGTCAGAATACGTAGTTACACTTGATATAAGACCTAATAACTTAAGTCTTTTGTTTAGACAAGGCATCTTAAGCATCTTTTTTAGTCAAAGTCTCTTAGAAACATCTTACAGGAAAACCTCTAAGCATTTCTGTCTTTTTTTGTAACAAATTCCCTAATTCTGGTCAGATATAGTTCAAAATAAGTTTTCCAAGCTAAATACAAGATCTAATTTATCTCAGTATCCCATCTTCACTTCAAGAAATCTTACCAAGCCATTTTGTACTTGTTCTATTGGCAGATATGTTCACTTATTAAAAGCGAGAACACCTTGTTTTTATTCCATATGTACTTGTTTTTGGAGCAGCATCTTTTCAAGTGTGTATCAAGTTCACTTCTAAGAGACTAGTAGGCCTACTTCACTTGAGTATCTCCATTGTATGCTACTTTGTACTTTTACTCCACTACATGTATGTAATACCTTTACTGTAGTTACTTCACAGATCTAAAAAATACTAGTGGTGTAAAGTAACTAAGTACATTTACTTAAGTACAATATTGAAAATACTTGAGTATCTCCATTTTATGTTACTTTGTACTTTACTCCTCTACAGTTCAGAGGTACATGGTGTACTTTTACTCCACTACATGTATTTAATACCTTTAGTCACTTTACAGATGTGGATGAATGATGTGAAATATAATCAAGTGTTAAATCAGACTTTAGTTCCACCTGGAGTAAATTCACAAGCTACCCTGCAGTATACAAAGTCATTCAAACTAGCTGCACCTTTACCAGCTTTGAGAACACTTTAATGATCAATCATTATAAAACATATCATATATATTATTCTGAAATGGACCAATCTGCACAATGACTACTTTCACTGTTGCTACTTTCACTATATTTTGATGATAATACTCTGGTACTTTTACTTAAGTACAACATATACTTCTCCCACCTCTGTTTGCTTCTCTCCCTTTTACCTCCCTCACTCTCCACTCCCTTCAGTTTTTCTTTATCTTTGTTTCTCTGTCTGACATTTTCTCCCTGCTCTCTCTTTTACGAACAGCTTCTTCGCTCTCTATTCTTCTTCATCAGTAACCGCTGCTCACACTGTGCTAACCACCCAATCTGACATCACTGACAATAATAAGCCCCTTCTAAAAATACCCTGTGATTCGGTAGTGCTGCTGCCGTAACGTTCTCCAGCTCAGTTTGATTTGTAGTGTCTGCAGGCTTTGTGATATTTCTTGTACGTGTGCTTGTGTGTGTGACAGCAAGACAGCATATGCTTTCAAACAGAGTCAATAGTCACTTTACACTCCAGAAAAAAGAACATTCTTTACAGATGCAGTTATTGTTGGGAGGTAACTAACTACATTTACTTAAGTTCTGTACTTAAGGACATTTTTAAGGTGCTTTCTATAAAGAAGACATATTATGATCATTTTCAGGTTCATATCAGTATGTAGTGTCTCTACTTTAAAGAGTCCTCTCCTGCTGATGTTCAGGTGTATATCAGTATGTAGTGTCTCTACTTTAAAGAGTCCTCTCCTGCTGATGTTCAGGTGTATATCAGTATGTAGTGTCTCTACTTTAAAGAGTCCTCTCCTGTTGATGTTCAGGTGTATATCAGTATGTAGTGTCTCTACTTTAAAGAGTCCTCTCCTGTTGATGTTCAGGTGTATATCAGTATGTAGTGTCTCTACTTTAAAGAGTCCTCTCCTGCTGATGTTCAGGTGTATATCAGTATGTAGTGTCTCTACTTTAAAGAGTCCTCTCCTGCTGATGTTCAGGTGTATATCAGTATGTAGTGTCTCTACTTTAAAGAGTCCTCTCCTGCTGATGTTCAGGTGTATATCAGTATGTAGTGTCTCTACTTTAAAGAGTCCTCTCCTGCTGATGTTCAGGTGTATATCAGTATGTAGTGTCTCTACTTTAAAGAGTCCTCTCCTGCTGATGTTCAGGTGTATATCAGTATGTAGTGTCTCTACTTTAAAGAGTCCTCTCCTGATGATGTTCAGGTGTATATCAGTATGTAGTGTCTCTACTTTAAAGAGTCCTCTCCTGCTGATGTTCAGGTGTATATCAGTATGTAGTGTCTCTACTTTAAAGAGTCCTCTCCTGCTGATGTTCAGGTGTATATCAGTATGTAGTGTCTCTACTTTAAAGAGTCCTCTCCTGCTGATGTTCAGGTGTATATCAGTATGTAGTGTCTCTACATGTCTCCATGCTTTAATGTTCAAAAAGCTCTTTATTTCTCTCATACTGCCTGTGCTGCAGCACCTCTTTTCACCCTCTGTCTGAAACCAGAGCCCAGTCTGCTCTGATTGGTCAGCTGGCTGGCTCTGTTGTGATTGGTCAACCACTTAGAGATGTCCCGCCCCTTAGCCTATCACGTACAATGTGTTGGAGCGCTGGCCAATATAAAGTGCAAGTGTTACATCATGATGTCACTATGTTTTACGGAAGTAAACAAAGGAGTCTATTTTTGTTTTGTTACTTTCAAATATTTGAATTATATTACTCTTGTAAGTTTATTGAATTGCCGTTTTGAATGCCAGACTTTTATTTATAGCAGAGTATATATACACTGAGGTATTACTACATTTAATTAAGTAAAACATACATGCACAGTATAAGTATCCCTTCCAGCTCTAGCCACAGGGTGTTTGGATATAACATAACCAGTTGACATGTTCATGTTGTGACACTTAAACATGTCCTGTGGGTCGTATGAACATCTAAACGTCCTCCAGCAGTTTCTAAGATGTAGAGAAAACTCATCACACGGTACATACGCAGCACAAACACACATACATCTTCTTATGAAAGAATCTTTGCCATTAAATAATAGAAGTGAAGTGTGCAAAAAAGGATGGCAGTGAGCGAGTGAGTGTTGAGGAAGTGTCAACAGTGTGTCATTAGATGTGGTCCTGGAGGGCCGAGCTGTCAGTGCTGAGGCCCCCAGAGAAAGGCTGCTTTCTTGTCTATTTCTGCCCGCTGACATAGTAGTGCAGCGGCTGACATGTGGTCATACTCTGTCAGATAGATTGTGAAGAGACTGATGGACAAAGAGAGGGGGAGATGGCCAGATAAATTGACTTGAAGGCATTCCGTGCTTCGCTGAGAGCCGTGTGACCTGAAAACAGAAAGATCAGTTATTGGCCATTTTCAGAAGTCATAAGGCCACATGGTGCTGAGATTTTTTTTTTAAAACCACCAGGGATGCGGTTGAATAGTCAAGAAAACACGTCCGATGTCTTCTGTTCACCACTTTTGCTTGACCTCGTGACGTTTTCAATTAAAGGAGATGTGAAGGATTTAAGGAAAAGACCATTGACTTGCACTTGGCAATTATGCAACAGCAGATTAACTACCAAGGACTACAACACAATATGTCAGTTAAAGATTTAATTACAGGAGGTATGTTGAACACTGATGAATGTGAGGGGAAAGGGTGAAGATGGGAGATGGATTTCTTAATTTAGGCTTGTCTGGAGGACGAATTGAAGGAGATTCAGTGAAGGAGTTCAGTTTCAGTCGTTTCTGTAGGGAGGGAGGGTTGAAGGGGTATAGGGAGGAAGGGATCAAGGGATGTAGGGAGGAAGGGATCAAGGGATAAGAGGGAGGAAGGGATTACGGGTTAAATGTATGTATGTAGGTATGTAGACAGGGAGGGTTGAAGGGATGTGTGTAGGACGGGATGAAGGGTTGAAGGGATGTCAAGTAGGAGGGATAAAGGTATGTATGGATGAATGGATGGAGGGATGTAGGTAGTGTTCATTTCGTCAACTATTTTTTAATTTAGTTTTAGTCTTAGTCCTGTGTTAAATTTCCATTTTAGTTTTAGTCATATTTAGTCACCTTCATCCTGTTTTTATTTAGTCAAGTTTTAGTCGACTAAAAGTCTGAGCATTTTAGTCTTATTTTAGTCAAAGAAAACTAATTATTATATCTACTTTTTACGGGGAGGGGGTATTCGGTTAACGCGACCACTGCAAGCCCTGTTGTTGCCATTTTATTTTCTGTTAAATAAGGTTAGTTAGACCATGAGTTAGACCCGAGGGTACCACTTTACAATAAGACTAGTAAGGGTTTACGAATAGTTTGTAATTCATTTATTAATTAGGTTGTGAACACTTTATAAATCATTAATAAGCTTTTATAAGACGTGAGATAAACAGGGCAACTGTGACCGGTTGCTTGCCAAATAGTGAGCCCACATTTATCTGTACTGCTAAGTCTTATATTGGCTACCTAGCTTACTTCGTCTTCTTCATCAGCCAGCATCCTTGGTATCTGTTGCTCACTGAGTTGATTCTCATCTTGCCAAATAGTGAGCCTGTGTTGATGTATGAAAACTATGTTAGAACTGGTTTATAAATGGTTCTTAATAATCAAATTATAAACCCTTTATGAATCCTTTATAAAGGTAGTCTTATTGTAAAGTGGTACCGACCCGAGTCTTCCTGACAGTTCACAGTTTGCCGCTGGCCGGTGTAATTCAAATGTGCCGCCGCGCGCAGCACAGACACACAGCTGCTGCCCAGCCGCAGCACCGGAAATGGAACTGCTGGGAGAAAAACTGACTATCAGAGATGTAACGTTATCTTTGATAATATTTCGTCTCCTCCTTTTTCGTCAACGAAAGTAAAGAGAGATTTTGGCATAGTTTTTATCTAGTAAACTACATTTTCGTCTCGTCAGTTTTCGTCAACGATATTGCATGTTGATTTCGTTACAGTTATTGTTTACTGCCGTCGGTGCCGTCTCGTCATCGTCTCGTTTTAGTCATGGAAAAAAAGGTCGTTGACGAACATATTTCGTCATAGTTTTAGTCAACGAAATTAACACTAGATGTAGGCAGGGATGTAGGGAGGAAGGGGTTTAGGGAGGGAGAGTAGAAGGTATGTAGGGAAACTTTTTTACTCAGCCCTTTGCACACATGTAAAGAAAAGCTCGACATGTTACAGCAGCCAGGATTGAAGTGTCAATATTCAGTGGAGGAGTTTGAGGAATGGCCGATAGTGATGCTTGGGAAACCAGTAATTGAGCAACACTCCCTTCTTTCTGCACAGCTGCTTTGATGTGTACCTTGGGGACGGTCCTGAGCTTCTTTATCAGCTCTTCAATATTTTGTTAATCGCCAGTGGGGTAATTTCCGTGGTTCATTAAGTGGTCGCAACCCTTACATGTACAAAACTTAAGACCCTGTACGACAAGGACCTATGACCTGGCAAGCATAAATGACTGGGGATAATTAAGTCTATATTGAAAGATCCCTAAGATAAAAGACCCCTTGATAAACGTGCCCAAGAACCCGTTAGCGCCAACCTGATAAAACCCTGACAGCGTTGAACCAGAGCTGAATGATTGGCCATTAAAAAGAGATAAACGTTGCACACTAGGCTCCGCGCTGGGCAACGTGTCATCAATTAAAAGTGTGTTATTTGTCATGAGTTAATCATATTATCAATAACGGCATCTTAATATAAATGAACGTCATTATCAAAATGTCAGCCATGTTTGAATGGATGCACAATAGCCGAAGTTTCATAATGAATCAACTCTTCTGTATCTTATCTCTAACCAACGAAGAAGACAAGAGGAACAGTAGGGTAGAGAAATACTGTCCTGCACAACTCTCTGAAGTTATTTTATTTTGTCATATCAGACTGTACGTATTTTTTGTTGTTGTTGGTACATCTAGAACCCTCCTATTGTCTTCGTTTCCCCCCCCCCCCCTTACTTTGGTGTTCGCGGTCAAATTTGACCGGTCCTGTTTTAACTGCTTTTAACACAAAAAACATTAATCATCACCAAATTTAATTTAACACCCTTTCAAACTGTACATATTGTATCAGACTACTGGTATACATGAACAACTGCAGTAAATATACAAAGAACAGACACTGAACATGTATTGCGTGTGCCAGCTGTGATTCACATGGGGGGATTGGGCACATAAGGGGACACACACACATCTAGAGCATGTGTGTGTGTGTGTGTGTGTGTGTGTGTGTGTGTGTGTGTGTGTGTGTGTGTGTGTGTGTGTGTGTGTGTGTGTGTGTGTGTGTGTGTGTGTGTGTGTGTGTGTGTGTGTGTGTGTGTGTGTGTGTGTGTGTGTGTGTGTGTGTGTGTGTGTGTGTGTGTGTGTGGTGTGTGTGTGTGTGTGTGTGTTTTATCTGATCCGGATGGTTACTAATTCCTTTTCTTTATGGCGGTCATTTTTGACCGGGAACACCATGGGTGTTACAAAGTTGACTAAATCATCCAAAGTTCAATGAAAGTGGTGATCAGCCATTTTATATGTTCAAATGTCTACTGTGAAGGATATCATAAAGCCTTAATGCAATCGAATGTAAAACAAAAAAGTTATGATTTATGAAAGTAGTAAATCGGTCAGATTTGACCCGAAGACAACAGGAGGGTTAACGCAAATATTGCTCTATATTTTGTTGTTATAATAGTTGTGTTCTTTAAAATAGTTTTTTATAATTGTTACATTTTTTGGTCCTTTTCTTACAATTGATCTCCTTTAACTGTTATCATGTATGCACCATATACACAACATAAATGTCCATGTATTGCAAACATAGTAAAAGTGTTTGTCGACCTCTTTAAAGTCAAAACTGCTCCACCAATTGATCAAAGATTGTAGGTCAACCCTGTGAGAAACCATAAGTCAACCTACCATAGCAACATATTAACATCATCTCCAACCCCAACCATGTACAGAACAGTGGATATGAATTGTTACCATCAAATCGGAGATACAGGGTCCCACGAGTGAATAAAGTTAGACTGAAGCACCAGACGATCCTCAAATTAAATACAGAGTTAAATCCCAGGACAAAAGTACATTTGATGTTCATGAGCTCTTCAGTGATTGTGATGTTACGGTAAATGTTTGTTTTTCCTTGTATCGTGTCTTAATATTTATCCTGGTTTGATGTTGCAAATGGAGCTGCTGTGATGCAAGTCAAACGTCAGACTTGATCTGTTGAGTGTTATCGTATCGTTATGTGTAAACCTTCTTAGCAATCAACGTGTTTCTGATTCAGGAAGACAGGCTTTCTGGCAAACAGTTGAATGAGCTGATGGATGGGGTGAAAGGTCACCTAACCTACAAAGGATTGTCCATAAACAGACAGATTGTCAATAGATAGCAGACAGACGGACAGATAAACAGACGTAGAGACAGAGCAGAGGCCAACAAACGGAGACAGACAGTCCTTCAGACAGACAGGCGGGCGGGCGGGCGGGCGGACGGACGGACAGACAGACAGACAGACAGAGAGACAGACAGACAGAGAGTCAGGCAGGCGGGCGGACGGACGGACGGACAGACAGAGAGACAGGCGGGCGGACGGACGGACAGACAGGCAGACAGACAGACAGACAGACAGAGAGTCAGGCAGGCGGGCGGACGGACGGACGGACAGACAGAGAGACAGGCGGGCGGACGGACGGACAGACAGGCAGAGAGTCAGGCGGGCGGACGGACGGACGGACAGACGGACAGACAGAGAGACAGGCGGGCGGACGGACGGACAGACAGGCAGAGAGTCAGGCGGGCGGACGGACGGACGGACAGACAGAGAGACAGTGACACACACAGAGAGACAGATAGACAGACTGACAGACAGACAGACAGACAGACAGACAGACAGGCGGACGGACACACAGACAGACAGATAGACAGACAGACAGATAGATAGATAGATAGATAGATAGATAGATAGATAGATAGATAGAGAGAGAGAGAGAGAGAGAGAGAGAGAGAGAGAGATAGATAGATAGTTGATAGATAAATAGACAGACAGACAGACAGACAGACAGACAGACAGACAGACAGACAGACAGACAGACAGACAGACAGACAGGATGCTCTCTGAGTCATCACGTAGTGTGTGTTCTGTCTCTTGGATAGTGTTCAAAACATGTACGCTCTGTATATCCTGACAGAATTATCCATGGCTCCTGGCTTTAGCTTTCTCCATCTGTCCGTCTCTTTACTTTACCCATCTGAATCCTTCCATACCGGTCTGTTCTTACTGTTACGTAATTGTTGAAGTAATTACCATCTTTTAGTAAATACATGAATACATTCAAACTTAGTTAGCTACATGTTTTGGAATAAGACCTTTTCTTTTTTATGTCTGGAGTAGGGATGCATATCGTTGACTTTTTTACGATACCGATACCGATACCGATACCACTGAACGATACCGATACTCAACCGATACATATCGTGATACTTTCATGTTGCATAAGGGAAACATTTTATCATCCCGCAATTACTCCCATGAAGCGCTTTATGATATAGTTAACATGTCAAATGAATATTAAATTCAATTGTGGGACTTGGACCTTTTAGTACTGAACAAACAATGAAAAACAAGTTATCTATGAAGAAAACTGATTCTGCAATATCATTTATATCAACCATCAGGCGTGAATAGCACATCTTGTCAATGGAAAAATAAAATAGCACCAGTATAATCAATATTCAACCTGAGATTCGACTGACCAGAGAACACATAAAGGATCATGAGATCTCGGCATTGCACATAAAACAAATAGCATCCTTAAAATCAACATTTGCCTGATGAAAGAAAACAAATCCCATCACAGTTCAGTTTTGTGCATTCATCTTCAAGAAGATGAGCATATCTGCTCTCTGGATCCAAACGGGCCCTTTCACAGCGTAGGATATCACCTGCTAAACTGAACACTCTCTCGCTTGGCACGCTGCTTCCCTGAACACAAAGGTACTTGGTTGCCATACGAGACAGCATTGGTTGGAGGTTGGATGTGTTGCCACCTTTCCCAGAAATAAACTTCTTGCAGTGGTTACAGACCCCACCATTCAGACTGGCAGTGGTTACAGACCCCACCATTCAGACTGGCAGTCATATGCAGCCACACTTTAGATTTTCAAAAGTGACTTGGTTGCGGAGTTTCACTGCGAAATTGACATCGTAATTCCGACGGTTTGGGCACAAGTTTAAGGATATTATGCCTCACTTTTATGGAGAAAAAAACCGGATCTGATTTCGGTACGGTATACCGTAGCCACCAGTAACCGGTATTTCGGTAATACCGGGAACCGGTATGCACCCCTAGTCTGGAGGTATGTCAATCGATTAAAATATCTAATTCAATTCAATATTTTAATCCATGTACAAAGCCCCGCCTCCAATTTGCTTCTTCAAGGTAGCATCACATATTTTTCGGCTCAGTCGAATGAATGGAGAGAAAAATAAACTCAGCTTTTAGCTAATTTGACTACATTTAGGACCCAATGATGTATAAAGGCCATTCAAGTATTCACACTGGGTATCTGATTTTGCTCAAAAACGTAATATGCTGAAATATCCCAATGTAAGTCAATGGGAAAAAGTTCTTGGGTACATTGACGTCACATTGACTGACCCGGAAGTTGTAATACCACCGTTTGATCACTACAACACAATTTAGACTGTTAAACACCTGAACTTTTGAAAGAACATCCATAACATTCATCTGTTTGCAACTTATATATATCAATATTCCAATTACTTGTATATAGACTATTTTGCACTATTTCTACTATATTATATTTTATTTTATTTACTTGCACTATTATCTGTTTTATTGTGTTGCACTGTTGGAGGAGCCTGTGACCTAAGATTGTCATTGTCATAACTACACTGTAGCTATGCACACATGACAATAAAAGCATTGAACCTTGAACCTTGAACCTTGAACCTTGAAATGTTCTGGCTCACTTCCTGGGTGCTTGTTCCTCCTCCTTCGCGCCACCTTTCATTATTCCACACCTCCTCTAATCCTTCTCTCATCTCTTGTCCTCCCAGGTCTGCTTTCTGTGTCCTACGACGAGTGGGACTACAACCTGGAGGCTCGGGTTCGTGACGGCGTGGCCATCATCACCATGGCGACGTCCACCATGATGATGGACCGCGGGCCGCACACCCTGCTGAAGTCCGAGTGCCACGGAGCTCCAGACAAGAAGACCCCCATCTCAGGCAACCCCAACGAAGTGCTCAGGTGAGGGGAGGCTGGGGTTAATGTTTTAATGTTTCCTGAGAGCCATTCTGAAACATCACTTGTTCAACACAATATAAGTCTAGCAGAGGTGGGAAGTAGTGGAGTACAAATACTTCGTTACTGTACTTAAGTACATTTTTCTGGTATCAGTACTTTACTCCACTACTTATTTTTCTGACTACTTTTTACTTTGACTTCTTACATTTTGAACACAAATACCTGTACTTTCTACTTCTTACATTTTGAACACAAATACCTGTACTTTCTACTTCTTACATTTTGAACACAAATACCTGTACTTTCTACTTCTTACACTTTGAACACAAATACCTGTACTTTCTACTTCTTACATTTTGAACACAAATACCTGTACTTTCTACTTCTTACACTTTGAACACAAATACCTGTACTTTCTACTTCTTACATGTTGAACACAAATACCTGTACTTTCTACTTCTTACATTTTGAACACAAATACCTGTACTTTCTACTTCTTACATTTTGAACACAAATACCTGTACTTTCTACTTCTTACATGTTGAACACAAATACCTGTACTTTCTACTTCTTACATTTTGAACACAAATACCTGTACTTTCTACTTCTTACATTTTGAACCCAAATACCTGTACTTTCTACTTCTTACATTTTCAACCCAAATACCTGTACTTTCTACTTCTTACATTTTCAACACAAATACCTGTACTTTCTACTTCTTACATTTTGAACCCAAATAGCTGTACTTTCTACTTCTTACATTTTGAACCCAAATAGCTGTACTTTCTACTTCTTACATTTTCAACACAAATACCTGTACTTTCTACTTCTTACATTTTCAACACAAATACCTGTACTTTCTACTTCTTACATTTTCAACACAAATACCTGTACTTTCTACTTCTTACATTTTGAACACAAATACCTGTACTTTCTACTTCTTACATTTTCAACACAAATACCTGTACTTTCTACTTCTTACATGTTGAACACAAATACCTGTACTTTCTACTTCTTACATTTTGAACACAAATACCTGTACTTTCTACTTCTTACATTTTGAACACAAATACCTGTACTTTCTACTTCTACATGTTGAACACAAATACCTGTACTTTCTACTTCTTACATGTTGAACACAAATACCTGTACTTTCTACTTCTTACATTTTGAACACAAATACCTGTACTTTCTACTTCTTACATTTTGAACACAAATACCTGTACTTTCTACTTCTTACATGTTGAACCCAAATACCTGTACTTTCTACTTCTTACACTTTGAACACAAATACCTGTACTTTCTACTTCTTACATGTTGAACCCAAATACCTGAACTTTCTACTTCTCACATTTCCCAAACAGGCTGGTTCCTTTAGTTTGAATGTGTGTTTGGTGGCGTGATCATTATTATTTAGAGTCATTGCGTGCCTATTGATTTGAACACGATCCGTGTATCCATCATTTCCTGGTCTTCTCTAAAGAAGAGGGACCAATGAAAACGTTGTCATGTTGCCGTTGTTCAGCATGGAAACATTCATTAGCTAACAATGACATTATTGTTCTATTAATATAAAGGGAGGTCAGGTACTCTTTAAAACAGCTGCTAGTTATGGGTACTTTTTACTTCAGTACATTTCAAAGCCCTCTTTACTTTTACTTGAGTAAAGAAGTTTAGTGAGTACTTCTACTTTTACCAGAGTATTTTTAAACACGAGTATCTGTACTTCTACTTGAGTAAAGGATGTGTGTACTTTTGCCATCTCTGAAGGCTAGGTGTTGAGGGGTACAGTGATTATGTATTTTTGTCGGCTGACTCGGGAAGTTAGCTTCACAAGCGCTTCCTCTACAAAAAGCCAATGGGAGTTTACCATTGGACTTTGGAATATGTCAGAAAATGGGGCAAACAAACATTTCTGATATTATAATTAATTGCATTTAGCTCACACTTTGGTCCAAATCGACTTCCTATAAGTGATACATACACGTCTGGTTCAGCAGGAACATTTTGAGAAATTAACACCACTTTTATAATTGTTGAGGCATACATTCAATTGCCAGAACTAAAAGGCTTAACAATTTTGAAGCCAGACTTTTTATTTGTACCATAGTATTTCTACACTGAGCAGAATGTGCTTTGTTCAGTCAGTAATAACAATGTTAAAATGTAAAAGAAAGTACATATTGCACATCAGTAGTGTCACTGCACAACAGCTTTGGTGTCTAGATGCTGGCACACACTCAAAACACATGCACCTTTCATCCCTTGCACTGTGATCATCGCCCCTCTGTAATAATACCCTACACACACACACATACACACACACACACACACACACACACACACACACACACACACCCCTTCTCATGCCCTCATCCTCCAGGAGACCCCCCCCCCCCCCCAGCTGTCCGTCTCAGCAGCAGGTCTTTTGAACTGGTTGTGCAGCGCGGCGTCGCTCTGCTCGATGCCTAATTGGTCCCAATGGCGTTTGAGTCGAGGAACAGTGGCCCCTGTCGCGCTGCAGAGCTCGGCATTGTGATGCGTTCAGGGGCCGTTTATACCCTCGGCCACCCTGCATGTGTTAGATGTAGCTGTGTGTAGTTTTCATTGTGCTAAAGAGAAGGCCATATGTGTGTATAGGTATGAAAGGGTTTGAAAAGCAGCGCTCACAAAGACATACATATTCTCGCACTGACTCACACTTGTATTAAGTCGACATATATATACACTATTTTAGCTTGGTTTTGAAATACTGATGTCCATTATGCCTTTGGAGAGATGACCACATGTGATGAGTTTGTAAGGGACTAGTTCCCAATAGCATTATCTATAAGAGGAATGGTTAACCATACACTCACGCAAGGGCACTTTGCTTTTGATCGGCCAATCAGATTTGCTATCCCGGTCCCAAAATGGAAAGTCAGGCATCAAAGTCTACACATCTTCCGTGGCAGACAAAAACAAATCGCCTGTTTTGATTCATCCTTGGCCATTAAAAAAAGAAAAATGACACTTAAATCTCTCTTCTGTACGTATAGCACTTACAAAGGGATTGTCTCTATGTGAAGCTAATGCAGTAGCACTACATCTGGTTGGGCTTATAGATAGGAAATGAACCTGCAGGATTATTTCTTTCGAGTTTCTTCATGGTTGAATGCACTTTGGATACAAGCATCAGCTAAACCAAATCGTATGTAAAGTGTTATATATGGGGGTAACACATATAACTGAATACGTTTTAACATTTGGAAAAAACGCACAAGGTTGTAAATACTCCTGCTGCTTTGTTTTTTGTTGGTGTCGATTTGAGTTCAGTCGGTTTTAAGTATAATTCTTTGTATTTTATCTTCTTGGTTAAAAGCCCCCAAAAAACGCCAAACAGACAGACTCCCTTGCTTACTTCAATCAGCCATTACAGAAAAAGTAATTTGCACATTCGCCCTCTTGCAGCAGAAACAGAGCCTGTAGAAACACACCTTGTTGGATGTGTCATGTTTCCGTTCATGCTCCGAGTCTAACTGCATCCTGTACTCAACGCTTTGTTGTCCGTTCCAATAAACTCCTCAGATGTCATTTCAACTCGTCTGTTTGTTCGGCTCTGAGATAACCTGGAGTTTATGGCAGCAGCTGTTGTCCCAGAATGCAATTCCCCTGTTCTTCTGGCGTCTTCTACTCAACCCTACTGTGGTTTCTTCTTCGTCTCTTTACTCTAAGACGCTCCGCC
Organism: Trematomus bernacchii; assembly: GCF_902827165.1. Classification (NCBI taxonomy): domain Eukaryota; kingdom Metazoa; phylum Chordata; class Actinopteri; order Perciformes; family Nototheniidae; genus Trematomus; species Trematomus bernacchii. Next base: position 29,095,572 of record NW_022987720.1, read on the forward strand.
ATGTTCCTCTCTGTCCTCTCTCACTTGTTCCCCTCTGGTCTGCTTTTATACACCGGCTCCGCTTTGTTCCACTGGATTCTCTTCTGTCTGAAACGGCTCTGCTTCATCCTGAGGTGCAAGAAGTACTCTGATGTTCCACTGATGTAAAGGTAGTAATACTGCAGTGGGAAAATACTCTCTTACAAGTACTCATTCAATATTGTACTCAAGTATGACCCATTTAGAGTCATATTTGTATTACATTATTGTATTCAAAGTAATGCGCTGTGCCTCACTTAATTAACGCACTAAGTAAAGGTGGGGTTTATTTAATGACTTCGTATCATTATTAATCAGTTGATTTATATTTGGACTTAAAAATTATTATCTGCAGAGTAGTAAGTAACATTTGCCTACAAAATGTTCTCCTTTCCTTTCCTCTCTTCTCTTCTCCTCTCTTCTTCTTTCATTTCCTCTTCCTTTCCTCTTTTCTCCTTTCCTTTCCTTGCTTACCCTTCCCTTTCTTCTCCTTTCCTTTAATGTCCTCTTCTTCCTTCTCTTCTCTTCTCCTTTCCTTTCAACTAATTTCCTCTCCTTTCCTCTCCTCTCCTCTCTCTCTCCTCTCATCTCCTCTCTCATCTCCTCTCCTCTCATCTCATCTCCTCTCCCCTCCTCTCCTCTCTCCTCTACCCTCCTCTCCTCTCCTATAATCAACTTACCCATGTTAGTGATTAGATCAGTTTGCTCTGCAGAGATCTTTCGCCTCGCTGCGTTAACTAAATCTGTTCTGTGATAACCTTTGTCTTCAAGTGTTCAATCAGCAGATTAGCGTTTGGCCTTCAGTCTATAAACTGCAGAGTGAATGAAGCGCTGGTTGGTTGTTGGGATGTTTGACCCGTTATCCAGACGCTTTACTGCTGAGTGAATCAATGGATGAGGACATGACGAGTGGAAAGGGAAGGGAAGCAGCTGGATCAAAAGGCTCTTTTGGAAAATGTCTACTTAGTGACTTAGTGGTGGAGAATGGCGTGCGATAGCTTGTAAATAAAGCCTTTTGCAATTGGAAATGATCAGATACATTTGGAAGTGATGTGGATTGGTTACGGGATGACCTGACTCCCTGCCTCTCAAAAAGACTTTAAAGGTGGGGTAGGTAAGTTTGAGAAACCGGCTCGAGATACACTTTTTGTTATATTCTATGGAATGCTCTGAACATCCCGATAGCAATGAATATCTGGTTTCTCCAAAATGACCTACCCCACCTTTAAGGGAGGTTTTCATAACCCCAAAAATCTAAATAAACTTCAAAAACAATGCTTGAGAAAAATGTGGCCAATTACACATATTTTAGTCCCATCTTGCAAACGTTCTGGATTGATTTACACAACAGGATGATGTTTTTGTTTGTCCGTGTGGAAACCAGTTCAAGCCCATTTGGACTGAGCCTGCCCCCTGATTCTGTGCTTGTTTTTATTGAACTTTTTCCCACAAAGCAGTTGACAACACAACAAACACGTTAAGGAATGGATATAATAAAAGGAGGATAAAAAAGTTAAACAAATTAAAACAGAGACACACCAAGAACATCGAAGGAGGGGCTCAGGGCGAGTGGTGGATCTTCCCACTTGTGGAGACCATCAACGAATTTGACACATCTTAGTATAAGGATTGGGGGGCAGCTATTATATACAGCATCGTGTGTGGGGGAAACTTCTGAAGCAATGCAGTCAGGAGTCAGAGAGACACGAGGAGAGCTGGAGCTTTGATGGCAAACACTGACGGTTTATTTGGAGCTTCGGCCGGAGAATTCACAAGACATGTCACGGGCCACGAGTTGACCACACGGTTGAGATGCCACAATCAATTCTGAAGAACTCTCCTGTAGCTCCAGGTTCTAACTAGTTCAGAGTGTAATGATCAACATTCTTCATCAGCGAGACTAAACAAATATGGACCCTGAATCTCACTACATGTAGAGCTGTCGAGAACGTGCGCCAGGGAACCTACGTTCCAGATAAAAGAAGGGCTTCTAGATGTCCCTGAACAATAAACTATCTCATGGCAGCTTGTGCTCGGTCATAAGCAACAACAATGCGCCCAAGCTGCCCCTCCTTAAGAGAGATAGCAGCAATACCCAAGGCCGTAGACCTATGCCGTGGGAAAGGAGAAAATGATGAACTGTGTCAAAGGTTGAATACCTAAGCAAACACCGTGGAGCAGTGACTTACTGATAGGCACCTTTGCAGTGGTTGGTAGCTTTAAGGGCTTGAACCGGCGACCCTCTGGTTCTTAAGCCACGTCGCTCATAAAAGTAAGTAAGTACAATTTATTTTTAAAGCGCTTTTCACAGACATAGTCACAAAGTGCTTGACAAAGCATTAAAACATCATACGAATGAAGAAGTGCTAAAAACACAATACATTTTGAAAAACACAAACATAGAATAAAAGCACACAAGTTACCCAAACAGGAATGTCTTTAAATGACATTTAAAAGAGTCTACAGACTCAGCGGACCGTAGGTTTGCGAGCAGAGCGTTCCATAGTTTAGGAGCCACAGCCTCACCACGGGTCTTAAGGCGAGTACGTCATACATGCCGGAGCACATTGAGCACAGCGTGGTGTTCCAGCTGTGTGTAGCAGTCTGATACTCGGGGTTGTGACTAATGGAGATGATCACACATGACTTTGTAGTTTGCAGATAACAAACGGGGGATGCATAGAAATATGTAAATCACATCTGGTTTTACATTTCAGTCTGCTGTCGAACGATGAAGAATCGGTCACGGCCATCTAGTCGACTTTTCAATCCGTTATACATTTGCGCCGATCCCTCTCTGCTTTGCATTTCCTTAAAAATACTCAGCGGAAAACCACGAGAGGAGGACGCGACGCTAAGTCAATGAAGTCCAGTGTTGCCAGCAGTGTGACATTCAAGCTAAGGCCTGACAAATAAAGATAGCAGAAAGAAGAGCAAAGAGAGGGGGGTGGGGGAGAGGAATACACAACAGTGTTCGAATCATGAGTTTGACAACGGCCGCCCTGACCTTGCCAGACGTGGACAGGTTCCAAATCAGCTCAGAGTTGGAAAGGTGTCAAGTGCTTTTAAGCTCTGTGGACATTTTTGAACTTCCGTGGCCCCGGCGAGGCTCTTCAATAGACTCTGTGTGTGTGTGTGTGTGTGTGAGCATCAGGACTGTTTGAGGCATATGATAGCTATGTGATTAACATGATGATTCAGCCTCTATGGAGATAGACATATGACAAGCATGCTCATTTCTGACGTGGAGCTAATCTGAAGTAAACATTGAATACTGCTTTCTATTCCTCCATCTTGTGACTGTGTAACTCCCTCTCTTGGATATCAGCATGTGAAGGACACTGTTCAGGAACTAGTTGATGCTCTGTATGTGATGACTACTTCCATTCTGGAGAGGATCAGAAATACATGGATCCTGAGATTGAAGCTCAAGCCGGTGACCAGTGATATTTTCCTAACATTAGTGTACTCCTAAAGCAGCGCTTTGACCCTATTGAGCCAAAGGATGAGTGTGTGCCAGCGTTACGGACAGCGTTTCCACCTGGGTGTTTGTGATGCTATTTCAGTCTGAGTGTGTAAACTGGAGTGTGTGTTTATGGGCCAGTGGGAGGCGTTAAACAGAGTGTGTGTGTGTGTGTGTGTGTGTGTGTGTGTGTGTGTGTGTGTGTGTGTGTGTGTGTGTGTGTGTGTGTGTGCGTGTGTGTGTGTGACGGGGTCTGATTGGATCTGGGTCAGGAGGCTCCTGCCCTCTTTCTTCACTCTTCTTTATTTATTTTTATATCACTGTTGCTCCGTCACTAAACTTCTTCTACTGTGCCAGGTTTATTCAGTTCTCTAGTTTTATTTGTGAAGCGGCGTAAAACCTCCAGACCAAAGTGCTGTGCAGAGAAATACATAACATATACAAATCACACAGCTCATGAACCATAAAATATGTAAAAATACAAATAAATTGGTAAAAATAAACAAGAATAAAATAAGAACAGTCATATTAGTAAAACCAATAGACCATTTAAAATGCAATACAGGCAATTATCTACAAAGTGTTGAACTCTAAGGAGAAGAGGTGGGTTTTAAGAAGCAATTTAAAAAAGATACAATAATAATAATTACATTTAAAAAATCATAATAACAACAACAACAAATATTTGTATTATTTTACAATAAGTTTAGAAAGGATTTATTCTAAGTTCTACAAGAAACTGAAACAAAAATAAATGTCATAAGATGCCATGAAATGAATGAAATCTCGGGTCTAGCCTTACTGTTGTGGATCATATGGATTAATCTGCATTAACCAATCAGAGCAGACTGGGCTCTGGTTTCAGACAGAGGGTGAAAAGAGGTGCTGCAGCACAGACAGTATGAGAGAAATAAAGAGCTTTTTGAACATTAAAGCATGGAGACATGTCCCAGGAGAGACACTACATACTGATATACACCTGAACATCAGCAGGAGAGGACTCTTTAAAGTAGAGACACTACATACTGATATACACCTGAACATCAGCAGGAGAGGACTCTTTAAAGTAGAGACACTACATACTGATATACACCTGAACATCAGCAGGAGAGGACTCTTTAAAGTAGAGACACTACATACTGATATACACCTGAACATCAGCAGGAGAGGACTCTTTAAAGTAGAGACACTACATACTGATATACACCTGAACATCAGCAGGAGAGGACTCTTTAAAGTAGAGACACTACATACTGATATACACCTGAACATCAGCAGGAGAGGACTCTTTAAAGTAGATACACTACATACTGATATACACCATGAACATCAGCAGGAGAGGACTCTTTAAAGTAGAGACACTACATACTGATATACACCTGAACATCAGCAGGAGAGGACACTTTAAAGTAGAGACACTAAATACTGATATACACCTGAACATCAGCAGGAGAGGACTCTTTAAAGTAGAGACACTACATACTGATATACACCTGAACATCAGCAGGAGAGGACTCTTTAAAGTAGAGACACTACATACTGATATACACCTGAACATCAGCAGGAGAGGACTCTTTAAAGTAGAGACACTACATACTGATATACACCTGAACATCAGCAGGAGAGGACTCTTTAAAGTAGAGACACTACATACTGATATACACCTGAACATCAGCAGGAGAGGACTCTTTAAAGTAGATACACTACATACTGATATACACCTGAACATCAGCAGGAGAGGACTCTTTAAAGTAGAGACACTACATACTGATATACACCTGAACATCAGCAGGAGAGGACTCTTTAAAGTAGAGACACTACATACTGATATACACCTGAACATCAGCAGGAGAGGACTCTTTAAGTAGAGACACTACATACTGATATACACCTGAACATCAGCAGGAGAGGACACTTTTAAAGTAGAGACACTAAATACTGATATACACCTGAACATCAGCAGGAGAGGACTCTTTAAAGTAGAGACACTACATACTGATATACACCTGAACATCAGCAGGAGAGGACTCTTTAAAGTAGAGACACTACATACTGATATACACCTGAACATCAGCAGGAGAGGACTCTTTAAAGTAGAGACACTACATACTGATATACACCTGAACATCAGCAGGAGAGGACTCTTTAAAGTAGAGACACTACATACTGATATACACCTGAAAGTGAGCATGATTGAGCCGCTTTAAGTGCTGTCCATCATTTGTCAAAAATAAACCAGGTTTTCTTCACGCTCTCTTCCATTAGCACAACTTACTGCACTGTTTGCACGTTCACTTCCCTCGTCTGAACACACACACTGTAGATGCATTCATGTGCAAACACACGTACTGTACATGCAACAGATTCACACCTCTATCTGATTCACACCACTCCAACTTACATTCTCTCTATCTGCCATATGGGGCATGTTATCATCCTCCATATAGATCCTCTCCTCTGTAAGAGCCAATAAGGACATTGCACAGCAGTAATTGCTAAGGAGTGTAACTCATGACTAATTCATGTCAGGGTTAATTTATTAAAACTGACTTATCAATATTTCACACAACTCCTCCATTATTCACAGCTGAACATGCGCTAAAACGTATCTGTGTCAGGGCATGTGTGTGTGTGTTTGTCTGAGTGTGTGTGTGTGTTTGTCTGTGTGTGTGTGTGTGTGTGTGTGTGTGTGTGTGTGTGTGTGTGTTTGTCTGAGTGTGTGTGTGACTGTGTGTGTGTGGCACTTGTCGTTGAATGTAACTTGGTAGATTTACTGACGTTCAGTACTCAGTAAATTAAAAGGTAAAATGGAACTTTTTTTTACTTTAATACATTTATTTTACAGCTGTAGTAACTGTACACATATAGATTATCATTAGCACATATATTGATATTTAGATATAAATTAAACTAGCCAACAAGTTAGTTTAATAATCATCATACCAATTGAAAAAAATTATTAGCATCTATGAATATTTAAGTTATTTAAAAAATGATTTAAAATAATTTTGCAATGTTTTTATTTGTATCAAAACGTATTTAATAAGATCTTATCATATTTAACGTATCGTAATGTATCCAATTATATCATATCTTATTGTAACATATCGTATCGTAGTCGTATCATATCTTATTGTAACATATTGTATCATAGTCGTATCATATCGTATTGTAACATATTGTGTCATAGTCGTATCATATCTTATTGTAACATATTGTATCATAGTCGTATCATATCGTATTGTAACATATTGTGTCATAGTCGTATCATATTGTATTGTAACATATTGTATCATAGTTGTATCATATCTTATTGTAACATATTGTATCATAGTCGTATCATATCGTATTGTAACATATTGTATCATAGTCGTATCATATCTTATTGTAACATATTGTATCATAGTCGTATCATATCGTATTGTAACATATTGTATCATAGTCGTATCATATCTTATTGTAACATATTGTATCATAGTCGTATCATATCTTATTGTAACATATTGTATCATAGTCGTATCATATCGTATTGTAACATATTGTATCATAGTCGTATCATATCTTATTGTAACATATCAAACAGCTGCTGCTCTTTGAATTTAGATTCACCTACTGCACATACAGTGAGATTCTATGCGCTGGAATCTGACATGTAAGAGGGCTTTATAAAGTGTGTGGGTGGATGTGTGCATACTAGCATTCTTAGCGTGAACGTTACTTAATGCCGTCTCATGACACATACAGTAGAGACAGCTGGTGGGGGCTGCAGATTTGTGTTTACATGTTTATTTGTGTCTCTGGCATGGAAAGGAAAGCAAGAAATCTGTCTTCAGTTTTTCTCCGAGCCATCAGAGGACTGACTGGGCCGATTCCAGATGTGGATGTACTGTGTTCACCCCTGTGAATGGAAATAAAAGGGCTATAAATGTTTAAAGCTGTACAAATAAATGCTGAATAAACCCTCACTGTTTATAGGGATAGTGTTCAAGCCAATTAATCTGAGCAGCAGTCACAATCTCAAATAATTGTTGTTTTTTGGAGTGCTTTAACCAGTGATGTTTTGCGCTGTTTTAAAAAAATATGTTTGCAATTTAAAGACCTATATGGTTAAAGGGCATAAATAACAAAAAGAGATACAATTAAAATTAATACATTAAAAAGGCCCCTTTTTTGGAGGTTTTCCGTTGTGTTATATATATATTTAGTGCATGTAAATGGTCTGCAAAGGCTAAAATCACTATTTTACAATCACGCTTCTATTGGCTAGCACTCCAACACATTATACGTGATAGATTAAGGGGCGGGACATCTCTAAGCGGTTGACCAATCACAACAGAGCCGGCCAGCTAACCAATCAGAGCAGACTGGGCTCTGGTTTCAGACAGAGGGTGAAAAGAGGTGCTGCAGCACAGGCAGTATGAGAGAAATAAAGAGCTTTTTGAACATTAAAGCATGGAGACATGTCCCAGGTAAATGTGTGTCCAGTTTGACTAGAAAACAGAGCGATGCAATGTAATAGTAACATGCCATCACCCACCCCCCCCCCCCCCCCCCCCCCCCCCTCTCTCTCTCTCTCTCTTGCACCCTCTGCGAGATTACCGTCTCCATAGCAACCCAGCAGATTGGCTTGGATGTCACAGTGGTTGTGGGTGCCATGGCAACACACATATGCTTGTGTTTCGCTCCGTTACAACGTGTGCAGGATACAGGAACACACACATACATATACACACACACACACACACACACACACACACATAGGGGCATCACATTGTTGCACGTAACAATGGCTCAGTGCGTTTGGGGGGGGGGGTGTTAGCAGCGTCATGTCATTTTGCAAATGGCTCATGATTTATGCAGCAGATTCTGTGCACTTTGAATCAGAGCCAGATCTCTACGGGACGGTCAGCCGGACGCTCAACACAGCCTGTTGGAAACATCAATATTTAATACAGGAAGTAGAATCAGGAATGTGGTTACAGTAAATACTGAAGTTGCTACATTATAATAATAATAATAATAATAATACAATGGATTTTTATAGCGATTTTCCTAATGCTCAAAGTCGCTTTATATAAAATCAGAAAAGATAACAATTGATGGAGTACACAGGATACATACCAAACTGCAGACCTATTATTATTATTATTTATTTATTCTGTCTTGTTTGAGAAGATGATGTCCTATTTCTTTCCTTCAAAATAAATTGAAATGTTCTTTTTTATATAATTATGTTTGTTTATTTGTTGTATGACATTTACTCTCATCATACTTTCCAGTTCTTTATTTGTATCTTGTGTCTCTACTATATTAAAAAAGAGATTCAATTTTAATTAGATAAACTAAAACCCCAAAAAACAATTACATTTAAATTAGATTCACAACTGGCAGACTGGGTTAAAGGCAACACTTAATGATTAGGGCTACAAGAACAACTAATTGCCATTATTTCCCACTGCTATTGTGATATGATTCACCATATTGGAGGGATTGATCATTGTGACCATCTGAGGATGGTTTAAGAGGATCTGATCAAGACAAAATGATTCTGCTGGACATGCATGTGATCTTATGTCTGTCCCGTTCTTTAGACGCCTTTTTTATTATTATTTATATATATATTCATCTACATACATAGATATATATATATGGTGTGCAGGGTTATGATGAGGCAGAGTGTTTCCATGGAAACAGTCAGAGGGAGGGAAGAGGAGAGAGAGTAAAGTGTGTGTGTGTGTGTGTGTGTGTGTGTGTGTGTGTGTGTGTGTGTGTGTGTGTGTGTGTGTGTGTGTGTGTGTGTGTGTGTGGTGTGTGGTGTGTGTGTGTGTGTGTGTGTGTGTGTCTGTGTGTGTGTGTGTGGGATGACAGTGAAGTGAATTGACTTCACCTGACTTAAACATTCCTGTTCTCATATACACACACTTACACACTCCCACGCACATTCACCATAATCACTGCAAGAGGATACAGTGGTGTGTGTGTGTCTTTGTGTGTCCGTGTCTTTGTGTGTCCGTGTCTTTGTGTGTCCGTGTCTTGTGTGTGTGTGTGTGTGTGTGTGTGTGTGTGTGTGTGTGTGTGTGTGTGTGTGTGTGTGTGTGTGTGTGTGCGTGTGTTTGTCTGCTGTTTGCTGTGTTTAGTTGAAGAAAGGTGAAATGATTTTACCTGACAGAAACAATGCTGCTTTCTCTCTGTCGCTTTCTCTTTCTCCTCCACACAAACGGAAGCAGACACACACACACCAACCCAGTCTCACGGCATTTCGTGTTATAGTCACGACATTTAATCTATTGATTCGTGTTCACTAACACGATTTCCCCCTTTTTTTCGTGTCACACAGAACGATTTTAAAAGCAATGTATTTCTATTGGTAGTGTGTTTCGTGCCTGCAACACGTCTTTTTGTCCGGTCGGGTCTTGGAAGACTGGAAGCTGTGTGGTTCATAGAAAACATGTTCTTACTCAATATCAAGCCACGATTATTGTTTTTATTTTAAATCGTATAATGTCGGACTTCTTTTGCCGTCCACGAGGAAAAAAACTGGGGCTCAGAGCCTCAGAATACTGAAATCTGTATTTTTTAAATATTTTTTTCCTTCTAATTTGTTATTCTTTTCTAAATAACACACTGTTATTTACTCAACAATAACACACAATTATCCTTGTTTTTATTTATTTGTTTAATTCTATAATCTCTGGCTTTTTTGCCGTTCCTCAGGAACTGAATTTCAAAATAAAATAACCGGAAACAGACATAGGCCTATAAGGAACATTTCGAGCATCATTGCCATACACACCCACTAAACTGAGTACCCAAGATCCTCAGCTATGGTTTAAGCTCGGTGATTGGATGTTTTAGCCGCAATGCACGTTGGGATATGGTGTTAATGCGATATGAAATCCCAAAAACATTTCGGAGTTTAGGATGGCCGAAGACACTACACTACCCATAATCCTCAGCTATCGTTTGGGACTACAGTCTCGTTGCTTGACAAACCCCGTGATTAATCTTCAAGCTCTGGGATTGGATGTTGGAGTGGCAGTGCGCCAAGGTTACGCCGAGCGTCAAACAGCTCTTTGAAATGGAACGAAACCCACGGCAGACTTTCCAAAACATTTATTTTAGTTACTTTGCAGATTCTGATTAATGATGTGAAATATATATAACCCTTAAAGCAGACTTTAGTTACACCTGAATATTGAGTAAGAACATGTTTTTATGAACCACACAGCTTCCAGTCTTCCAAGACCCGACCGGACAAAAAGACGTGTTGCAGGCACGAAACACACTACCAATAGAAATACATTGCTTTTCAAATCATTCTGTGTGACACGAAAAAAAGGGGAAAATCGTGTTAGTGAACACAAATCAATAGATTAAATGTTGTGACTATAACACGAAATGCCGTGAGACTGGCTTGCACACACACACACACACTCACACACACACACACACACACACACACACACACACACACACACACACACACACACACACACACACACACACAGTGATCTGAGAAGCTGCCGTGTTATTATTATTTTAACGCCCTCTAGAACTCGCTTTGGGATTTGTCAATGGGACTCAAATTTGTGAATTTATCTTTTTTGATATTTTCTTTACACTCCAAATGTAGATCTTTGAGGGCAAGAAAACAAATACCATAACAAAGATAAGCAAATCCTTCTCTCATACAAATGGTATGTATATGTATATAGTGGAACGATGGCTATCCTAGCTCTGTTTAACTGTAAAAGAAAGATCCCAATAAGAACGTATAATGCTCACTTTACTATATATATTTTGTATTGTCTCAACAAAAACTGTAGAAACCAGTCAGTGTTTCTTCTTCATATCTAAGCTAGTTGCTAACTGCTAACGACAAACAAATATTTCACCACAAGTCCCAGTAAAAAGTGAGCCAAACGTTTTTACACTTATACAAATAAAACAAAAAGGGTAGACTGTTTCAGTTTGGGAGATTTAGTGGTGGGTTTTCCTACAGTTGAAGCCAAGCTATCTGCTTCTTGTGTTTCAAGGCTTTGTGCTAAGCTAACAGCTGCTAGCTTTAGCTTCATATCTAATGAACAGATCTGAGAGTTAAATCCATCTAACTCTCCGCCAAAAAGCAAGCAAAAATATTTCCCAAAATGACGTACCATTCCTTTCCTGTTAAGCCCCAAAGACCCCGTCGGCGGGTCCTTTTTTTTTTCACAAATTAAAAATTAATTTTTTATTAATTTTTTTTCTTTTCTTTTTTTTTTCTTTGGATGGAATGAATACCTATGGTGATAATTCAATGTAATACACAGTTTTTATAGTCTGGTACCTGAAAAAGGTCAAATGGCACTGATGGAACCAGATGTACCCAAATTCCGCCTGGAACCTTTTTTGCTAAACTTCTCTAAAAAGGTCAAATTTAACTTGTTTTGCCTCAATCTTGATACAGGGTACTTATTATATGTTATAGTTTGGATTCCTAAAGCTTTTAGTCTACCATCCCACCATTCAAGGGTGGTTTTCACTATAAGTAATGTTTTTTATTTAGGCGGAGGTAAGAATTTACCTTTTTTTGCTATGTTCCATCTGAATTTACTCTGACTGAGAAAAATCTATATTGATTCTGACACTTCTACATCCAACTCACAGATGTAACCTTGCTTTGATAAAAGAAATTATTCATATAACCCTTTTAGAAGTTAAGTTGTAGTCATTTGTTTTGGGCATGTCATTTTCGAGCCTGAAACCTGAAAAACAGCCCCTAGCCTGTTTTTCGGGCTGGACACATTGAACCGTGGATGTTTGGAAAGATAAGATAAGATAAGAAGTACTTTATTGATCCCATATTGGGAAATGTTTGCTTTGCAGCAGCATTAAAAACAATACAAGGCATTGCACATACGATAATTTTCTGAAATGAATTCTCCTCGTTATGATCTTAAAACCACCACTGCTGTTTAGCTGAAGAGCAGCTGATGACTAATGTATATTCATGTATTTATGAAAAGCCGGCGCAGACATTGGCCGAAAGCTGTTTCCTGGCAGATGATGCATTTATGTAATGTCAGCAGGTTTGTCTGGGAAGATAGTGGCTTATCAGAGGATTTCTCGTACCATTAAACTCTAATGTTTGGGAAACTGAGTCATGATATGGATGTTTTCATCTGTTTGCATATAAGGAGCCTGGGACTTTTCATGGCAATAACTACTGTAGCTGCTGTGCATATGAACATAAAACCTTTGAATCTTAGAGTAATAAAATATTGCGTGTGAGTGGTTACTGATGGAGGTTTTTCCAGGAAATGATACATGTCTGAATGAGTGTCTTTTTCCTGGATGTTTCCCTCTGCAGGTACCTGATGAATGTGACGTTCGAGGGGCGTAATCTGTCATTCAGCGAGGACGGATACCAGATGCACCCCAAGCTAGTCATCATTCTGCTCAACAAGGAGAGGCAGTGGGAGAGGGTGAGCAGTGTGTGTGTGAATAAGTGTGTACTCATATTCAGCTGTATCCTGTAAGTACAGTTCCTGGTTGGTGCTCGAGTATCTGTCCGTCTATCTGAATCTCTTATCATCCCATTTTCACTTTTTAAGCATTTTAAGCCGAAAGCTTTACAGGCACTTCTCTGATTAGATGATATCTACTGGGTGAAGGTGCCTTTGAGCAACACTCTGCAGCTCAGGCTCCAGAGCGCTGGGGTAGTAAAAATGCTTGTGTGTTCATTTTTAAAAAGTTTGAGGAAGCTATAACATACCATACCACTTATCATTTAATGAGTATTTTTACGTATTCATCCTTCAGTTTGACTCTGCTGCACACAGAGTATTTCTACATGACATTTTTTTATTATAAACTGTATATAAAGAAGTAGACGTGGTGTCACCCATGGGTTTATGGACCTTGGTTTTGAAGCCTTGAGTTAGGTATTCAGAGTTTTAGGTACATCTCGTTTATGTCTGTTGTCATCTTGGTTTTTGGCCTTTTGTTATCATGTTTCTCCATTCCATTACCATCTTTGTTTTTAGTGGTGTTCATCTTGTCTTTTGGCCATTGTCATCTGTTTTTTATTTACGTCGCGATCTTCGATTTTTCCACCTTCTCTACTTTTGTTTTTGCCCATTTTTATATAGTTTTTTGACCATTGTCACCTAGTTTTTTGTGCAGTCGCCATCTTTGATTTTGTCTGTCGTCATTTTGGGTTTTTTGGAACCAGAAATAACATGAGACGGTGTGACAACCAACTCTGATCAAGACTTCTTAGGGCGACCAACATGTTCAAATTGACTTTCATGACCAGAAAACACTTGCATTGTAGGAAAATAAAAACTCAGACAACGTATAATGACAATTCAAACTTTAAATCGTTAAACGAACGGTGAAATGTAACCACAGTTATTGTGAAAGCAGCACCCTTTTCAGTACAGGTAGAGAAATGGAATAGATTCTCTTAGTACAGGTGGAAAGCAGATGTTGGTGACGCGTACATTTTGAAACCAACAACCTTAAAGGAACTTGCTCCTCCTGCAAAGTCACCATCCTCCTTCTCCTCCATTGTGTCTGCAATCTGACCCCTTTGACTCGCCCTATTCTTTATTCCCTGAGTTTCTCTCTTTCTTCTGCCTCTCTAATCTATATTCTGTCCTCTGATCAGAGAACAAGGTGAATCGCTCCTCTCCTCTCTCCCTTTCTCCCCTTGCAGTCTGCACCTCCCCTTCTCCCCCCCTTTCCTCCATCCCTCATGTTTAATTCTTAGCTTGACTTCCAGCTGAACCACTTTTCTTGGATCCTAATGAGTTCCAGCTCCTACAACCATGCACCCTCTGCACCTTTGAAGTAGTGTGAAGACTCTGGAGCGTCCAGTCCAGTTTGCTCTCCTCCGGGCGGATTTTAACCCCTTTTTCACACGGACTCCCTCCCCCCTTTTCTTTCCATCCGTCTTTCCCTTACTCACGCTTTTTTTTACCCCCTCCAGATACAACGAGGCTGCATTGTGCCTCGGAGATACAAATCCTCAGCTTGTCCAACCCAGGCAGCCTTGGCCAGTTTGTGTTCCCTGGAGTGTAATATATGTGTGTGTGCTCATTTACATACTTAACGAGTGTGCAAACTTTACACTCTGGCGCCTCTCTCCCGTTACACACTGTCCAATTAGCTGAAGATCCATGTCCACCCACATCTTCCTCTGAAAGTTAAAGTGGGCATTTCTAGAGGAAAGAGCTCGTAAGAGGCGTATGCTGTGTCTCAAATCGCGTACCTCTGCGTTACAAAAGTGCGGCCCACTGCGAAATATAGCAAAATGACACTATGAGTACCTGGATGCTGCACTCATAATGGTCAAAAAAGTTGAGTGTCTAACGCTGGACACTTCGCACACTCAGAGATCTAAATGGTTTTGTATCACTATATAAGTAACGTCAAAAATAAGCCTACCTTAATTTAATAGCCCTAATTTAGCTGTCTGTAATGATTTGGCAACATGAACGGTTGTTAGCTGTGAGATATAAGATAATGCTACCTGGATGGTGTATTCAAACTAGGGATGGGAACGATTAATCGAATATTCGAATATTCGAAATTATTCAGGTATTCGAATATGAGAATATGAGTTATGAATATTTTTCAAATTCAAACCCGTGAAAAAGTTGAGTGAGGAACACTGGACACTTCCCAAAGTCAACGAGCGGTTGGGAAATAATAGAAATGGCGGGAAAAACAGCATTGTACAAATAAAAGTTATACATGTGGGTTGTTTCCCTGCTTAAGTAACATACCACATACCATACCATGTTGAAAAGAGGCCACCAATAACTGCAATGGGTTAATTGAGCAGTCTGCTAACACTTGTTGCTCGCTATCTAGTTAGCTAAGAGCAGCCATTATAATTTCCTGTGATGGCATAGCAGTTGTGTTCGATTTAAGAGAACACTATACTCTCGAAATTCACACATTGCGCAAAAATTAACATTGTATGACATGGCAGTGTATTTAGACACTTTGTACACTAAACGACCGCCATCTTGGCTACATAGCCGAAGTTAGGCGATGAATATGATTACTCCGGTAAACACAGCACTGTACTTATAAACAAACACATGTTTTTTAAAATTATTTAAGAAATGTATCACTATACTAGTGTCACAAAGAATCCATCGTTATTTATTTTGGTTAATTGAATAGTCTTTTATGATTTGGTACCGTGAACGATTGTTGCTAGCTAGCTAACTAGCTAACACTGGCCATCATCACTTCCACTAAAGGCCCAGACACACCAAACTGACACCCAAAGAACACGTCCCGATGGAACACGACTGTTGTGTCGCCTCACGTCTCCTGCGTCTGGCCAACAGTCGCACTGGAACACACCGCAAAGACTTCAGCCGACGGTCAAGTAGCACGTACGAACTGCGCATGTGTGAGTGGCAATAACTCTCCTTACCAGCAGGCGGCGGTAGTGTGTATTCGTCATTCAAAAGAGGCAACAACCGGAAGACAGACTGCGTGATACACCGAGAGAAGAAGAACAGACTGCGTGATATAACAAACAACAAATAGCGTGTGCGTTGGTCTTCGGTTTCTTCATTCCAGATCGCTATGATGAAAAATAAACTCTTGCATCCAGCTGAGATGAAAATGTTTTCGGCCAAAAAGGTGTCGGCACGGCCGAAAAGACACGACGGTGCGGGACACACCAATCTGAGTAGGGTGACACGACGCTCATCGACGGCCAGACATCTATCGACGGCCGAAATCGGGCCTTAAGAGCACAGCAGCTTTATGCAATTTGGAAAAACACAAAATGGTCAAAATTCACACACTGTGTACAGTCATACTTGCCAACCCTCCCGATTTTCGCGGGAGACTCCCGATTTCATTGCCCTCTCCCGGTTTTCCTCCCGGGGTCATATTTCTCCCGCATTTCTCCCGATTTCTGACTAATCAGATTGACTCAGGACTGTTTCCACTCGGACTTTAATACACCATTGTTTGGTTTCCATGGTAGCGCGTCTCTTTAGTAGCGCACGCAACTGAAAGTCTGAGAGGGTGGGGAAAATAGTCACAGAAAACAGAACAAGAATCGACAACTCTACCCTCTGCTCACTCCTGTCCTTCACATATGCTCCATAAAGGATGGTGCTACAGGCCGCAAGGCAGTGCCCTTACAACAACAATAAGCATGTTAATGTTAATCTAATACAGCTCCCCCCCCCCCCCCACTCCGCGGTGGTTTTGAAATGCTCCCGATTTCTGAGGTCTCAAGGTTGGCAAGTATGTGTACAGTATGTGTTCAAAGTGCTAGTTATGGCAGTCAAAGAGAAATATCCAAATTTAGACACCGTGATTTTCAACCTGTGTGTCAGGACAAAAGTCTGGTTTCACGTTAGCGCCATCTGAGGGAAATGTAGTCATTTATGTCGAGCGGAGCCATAATCGCTGAGGGCTCTCCAGACCAACAGCTGGACCCTCCTGCAGAAGAGCCAGCATTTTGCATCTGAAAGAGCTCCATTTCTGTCTCTCTTTCTCCGTCACACAGACACTCACTTGACTCTTTCTCTCAGGCAAAATGTAGCCGCTTCATATATAGCTCATTTTCTTAGTCTAATCGCTCCATCTAATTCCCTCAGCACCCTCTCCTCTTGATCTGAATTCTGCTCTTTCCCCCATTTCACTCTCGTCCTTCCCGTTAACCTTGTTCTCGTTTTATACTCTGGGTCCCAGGCCTCTCCTCGAATCCTCTCCTCTCGTCTTTCATTTTCCTCTCACTTATTCCCATCACTTTCTTCCATCATGTTTATCCTCATATCATGAAATTCTCCCGTTCATTTGTTGCCTCGTTGTCGTTCTACTGACAGATGGACTAATCACATCTAAACCCAGAAAACAGATGTTTTTGCGTAACAATCATTCAAAGTCCTCATTGCTTTTTGCCAATTGTTTACAAGAGCAGCGCTTTTGATGGACTGGACTCATTGCAGCGTGGAATTTAATCTGCATTCATGTTTTAATTAGATTCCTGCCCAGTGATTCATTTTATGTATTTAGTTGTTAGCTTTGAGTCTCCATGATTGCAGTTAACCCTAACCTTAGTGAAACGTCCAGAATGCAGTGTTTAAAGAAATCCTAATCTGTGTTTTAAAGGTCACCTATCATGCAAAATCCACTTCTTCATGTCTCTTCTACATCAACATGTGTCCCCACTTCTTCATGTCTCTTCTACATCAACATGTGTCCCCACTTCTTCATGTCTCTTCTACATCAACATGTGTCCCCTCTTCTTCATGTCTCTTCTACATCAACATGTGTCCCCTCTTCTTCATGTCTCTTCTACATCAACATGTGTCCCCTCTTTCTTCATGTCTCTTCTACATCAACATGTGTCCCCTCTTCTTCATGTCTCTTCTACATCACCATGTGTCCCCTCTTCTCCTCGTGTTCTCATTGCTACATCAACATGTGTCCCCTCTTCTTCATGTCTCTTCTACATCAACATGTGTCCCCTCTTCTTCATGTCTCTTCTACATCAGCATGTGTCCCCTCTGTCTTCATGTCTCTTCTACATCACTTGTGTCCCTCTTCTTCATGTCTCTTCTACATCAGCAACCTTTGATCCCCCCTCTGTGCTTCATGTCTCTTCTACAATCACATGTGTCCCCTCTCTTCATGTCTCTTTCTACATCAAACATGTGTTCCCCTCTTCCTTCATGTCTCTTCTAATCAAACATGTTTCCCCGTCTTCCTCATTGGTCTCTTCTACGCAACAGGTGTCCCCTCTTCTTACTGTCTCTTCTCTAAATCAAACTGTGTCCCCTCTTCTTCATGTCTCTTCTACAATCACATGTGTCCCCTCTGTGTAAAGAGACTCTGAAAAGTTTCAGGAACACCGATTCTCTCCTTCTCTCTTTTGCTCCTGATCCATTTATATACAAACCTGTTCTGAAAAGGAGCTGATCAGAATTTGGCGCACTATTATGATGTCATAACTAAAACGTGGTTTTGGCTGGTGTAACCATTAGCCAATCACCAACCAAGGTAACCCCCCAAACCCCCCCCCCCCCCCCCACGCTGTATCACCTGAATCTCCTCCTAGAGCACCATTGTGTTCTTTTTAACCAAATATCTCTCAGAGGGGCGTGGGGAGGGGCTCCTTATTTTCATCTGAAGTAACAGACAGAGAATCAGCACTTTGGAAACAGGGCTGAAACAGAGGGGATTATGGGATGCTGCAATGATCTGTTTGGTGTTTGGAGCCAAACACTTCAGAGACATGTTTTGTATATATCTGAGACCTATAACATATTGATGAAAAACAGTATAATAGGAGACCTTTAAGGCAATCTGAATGTTTGTTTTGTTTCTCTGCAGGTGGGTAAATGGGAGAACGGTTCCCTGTCCATGAAGTACCACGTGTGGCCTCGTTATGAACTGTATGGCGGGGCAGCAACCAGGGAGGACGACCACCTGTCCATCGTGACTCTGGAGGAAGCTCCCTTCGTCATCGTGGAAGACGTGGATCCGCTCAGCGGGACCTGCATGAGGAACACCGTGCCCTGCCGGAAACAGTTAAAAACACTGTGAGTGTCTTGAAAGATATCACTCGTCACCGGCTTGAGCTTCAATATCAGGATACGTGTATTTATTATCCTTGCAAGAATGGAAGTAGTCATTTCTCTTTCTAGCAGGTTGCTGCCCATCACTGTCACTTTAGAGCAGGCGCCGTCGGAATTGTAGTCTTTTATAGTGTGTTGACTACAGACGTCACAATTAGGTGGCCTTTCTTATAAAAACAAAATACTGGCTCTAACAGTGAGTGTTAAATCTCAGATACACCAAGTTTTAGAAAGAAAAACTAGAATAGGATTGTCAATAAGTAAAATATGTTTCTGTTAAGTTTTCTGAAAAGGGACCTCAGCACATATAGATACCCACAGATCGACAACTGTAGAAGTCAAGTGGATGTGAAGTAAATTATTTTATAGGAGCATCTGAAAACAAAATGAACACTGGGACTGATGTCTTACAACTAGTGTTGTCAATAGATGTAATCGTGTTAATCACAAGTTGAAAACACTAGTATTTGCTTGTGTTTTAGGGCACGATAAAACAAATATATGTGATGTGTTGTAATGAAGAAATGCATGACAAACTCTTAGGAGAAATCAGAGGGTTGTTTACTTTATTATAACATTAATTAAAGGTGGGGTAGGTAAGTTTGAGAAACCGGCTCGAGATACACTTCTTGTTATATTCCATGGAATGCTCTTAACATCCCGATAGCAATGAATATCTGAAGTGCTTTGACAAAAAATCCATAAAAAAATATCATCTGTGGAAGCCGTGATACTGTAAAAAGCACGACCAATCATTTTAGCCGGCCCAGCTAAAATAACTGGATGTCCTACCTGCCTGTCAGCCTTCCATCGGGGCACAAACAGATCTCGTGCCCTCATTGGTCATGTGCGCGTTCGTGTGTGTTGGAGGAGGGGCTCTGTAAGGAAGTGGCAGATTTTTTCCGGCTGTGTATTTTCAAATTCTAGCGCACTCGAGCCGGTTTCTCCAAAATGACCTACCCCACCTTTAATGATCTGGCGTAAAACCTGACAATTTTCAAACACTTCGCTAAAGCACCGACAAAGAAGGTTTTCTAACATGTGTGCGTTTCCAAATTGATCGCGAGCGTTAACGCATTAACGTTGACAGCCATACTTACAATTACATTTAAAAGCTTAACCAAGGGAACAAACACATATAAAGCAGAACACGAAGAAGTGTTCATAATATATGGCACGGTCAAATCTGCCAAACTCTTCCAGCCTGTGTTTATTTAACTGACTCAGGATAAATCTGCCTGTAAACAAAATATGTTCACACTCAAACACAGCTGTTGTTATCTGACTGGTGTGACCCAGCAATGACCTCAGACCTACTTGAATGATTCCTACCAGAAAAGGACATTCTAATACCAAAATAAGCATAACGTCTAACATATGAATCTACTCACAAATGAATAGATATAGCAATGATTTCAAAAATACTTGAGAGAAGAGATGAAACGGAGAAAACCCTGCCTAAATGTTTCCTGTGAATGATGATGATTTCCCAAAACCTACTACCAGAAAAGGACAATTTAGTACCAAAACAAGCATGAAGTCGAACATATGAATGCATTTATATATGAATAGATATGAACTAAATCAAAATTACTTGACAGAAGAGATGAAACTGCCTAAATGTTTCCTGTGAATGATGATGATTTCCCACGACAGCTCCACAGAGCCAGAGGTAGAATCAGTTCACACTTCATCGGTGTGAGTGTGACGCTGCCAGAGACACCAAATCACGACTACAATTAACACTTCATGCCAATTCAGGAGCACATATTTCATTCAGTATTCAGGTTGTTTCATGACTTTTTAGTCATTGACTCAGTTTGTCTATACATGCGCTTTGTTTCAGATTCAAAGTCATTTTTTACATGCATTATAAAGCATTCAAGACACAGAAACATGCTTTATTATGTGGCTTATATCTGAAAGCATCGGAAAACATTCAAGTAAAATATATATGAATAAATAATAAAAATAGTAATAATAATGATAACTATTATCCTTAATAAAAGATAAACAAATACATTGAAAAATAATTATATTTAATGTAAATAATAATCATACAAAGAGGGAAATACAAATTTAAAAAGAATATTCCAGGGATTTTTTGTGTAGTTTTAGATTTTTCTTAGTCTGTCCAACACATTTTTACTCACGATACAAAATCGAGATAACAATAATAATAATCCCTAAAAATATGAAACAACTACTTTACTACTACTTTAGAAATAAATTATACTTCATATAAATCAGGGATGGGCAACTTGTATGAAGGTAGATATGGTGCAAAATGCGAGAGCGTGTAAAACCTGATGTGAGCACTTGCAGAAAAGAAATCTGAGCTTGTGTGCATACATTTACACTTGTATAAAATATCCACGTATCTGTGAACCACATTTGAAGTCACAGAAGAAAAAAATGAACTTAGTGATGAAATGTTCACTTGCAGAAAAATATATATTTTTAAAATATATTTTCCATTACAACTGCAACTTGGTTATTACAACCTCTCAAATCAGTCATTACAACTTCACGGATCTGCTCTGTGGCAGACAGTATACATCGACGAATCTGCGGCCTTGACTTTTGCTACACTTCTTGCCGCCGGGCCGCCATTTGCCCATCCCTGATATAAATAGTAATCATTGCATTTCATTTTGTCTTAAAGGAGAGGTGTCATGCTTTTCCGGTTATTACCCGTCCCCTTGTGTGTTATGAAGGTTTTTATGCATGTAAACGGTGTGCAGAGTCAAAACCCTCAAAGTACACCCTGTAGCGAGTAAAACTCTAACACAGAAAATACCCCCCCAAAACGCCTCGTTGGAGATACGTCATTGTCCATTTGAGTCTTCCGGGTACGGCATGATGTCAAGCCGTACCCGGAACGAAATGGACCAATCCGCGGAGCCGTTACGTTAAGCCCCCGCTGATTGGTCCAAATTGACCAATCCACGGACTTACTCACACACACATCTGTGTGCAGGGAGCAGGCAGCTCTGCTGATTTCTCCTCCCTGGCTGCAGGCTGATAACAGACAGTTGGGATCGCGGCGAAATTCTCTCTGCAGACCCATTCTCACAGAGTTTATCAACCTTTTTCTTACTCAATATCAAGCCACACTTATTGATTTTACTTCGGATGTGACTTTGTGTGTGCTCAGGATGTGTTTGGCTGTGTTTCGCTGTGTATCGCTAACAAGGAAACAACACCTCCATGGAGCTCAGCGCGATTCACAACGTCCCGACCAATCAGAGCACACTGTGCTCACAGGGAGGGTGGGGGCTGGAGCTTTTGGAGCTACAACGAGCCGTTAAAGGCAGAGAGTGAAATTCAGTGAATACACGTAGTTTACAGAGATGCTGTATGAGAAACCAATGTGAGTTTGGAAAAATGCACAATATAAATCTATTTTAGTATACCTCAACAATGGAATTATGATCAGTGGAAATGGCCATGACACCTCTCCTTTAATTTACATTTTTTTATTTCATACTCTGTTCTTGTACATATCATATTCTATTGACATGTATATAGACTTTTTGCACTACTTTTTATTTTGTATTTTTGTATTTTACTATATATGTTGCATTGTTGGAGGAGCTCAGGTCAGAAGAATTTCATTTCCATTTCTACACTGTAGCTTTGCGCGTATGACAATAAAACCTTTGGATCTTGAATCTTTGAAAAAAGGGGGTTAATTCATTTTTTTTGTCTCTGCAGCAATGAAACGAAGGACTCTGGGATCTACATAAAGCGCTGCTGTAAGGGATTCTGCATCGACATCCTGAAGAAGATCGCCAAGCAGGTGAAGTTCACCTACGACCTTTACCTGGTGACCAACGGCAAGCACGGAAAGAAGATCAACGGCACGTGGAACGGCATGGTGGGAGAGGTGAGGAGGGAACTAGGAGTGCCTTTTTTCTATATGTTGTTGAATACATTTAAATGTAAACTTCTGTATATGAAGACGTTTATTTTGGCATCATGCTCTACCAGTATTCGTGTGGGATTTATTTGTCGGACAGTGTAAAGTGTTTTTTCTGCTTTGTGTAAATGTGTAAATGATATGACTCATTAGTAGGTTGTTGACAGTGGTGTAAAGTATCTAAGTACATTTACTTAAGTACTTAAGTACCATTTTGGGATACTTTTACTTTACTTGAGTATTTCAATATTTTCTACTTCACTACAATTCAGAGGTAAATAGTGTACTTTTACTACAGTAACATTTTGAATGCAGGACTTTTACTTGTAACAGAGTATTCCTACACTCTGGTACTTCTACTTTTACTCAAGTACAAGATCTGAGTACTTCTCCCACCTCTGGTTGTTGACAAACAAATGTTGTAAAATGCAAATGAAGGTTGCTCTTAATTCACATTTTGCAACGTCATTTATTTTTTGGTTTGCACATAGTGGATATAGTGGAATACAATATAACCGGCTCTAAATTAAATAATGTATTACAAAAAATATGCATATTGGAGATAAACGGACACATTTCTGACAGCAAGCTTTCAAATACAAACGTCCTAATATACAGAAGTTAGCATTTAAACATGGCTTTTCGTTAATATACCAAGTAATATAGGTTTGTATAAATGAACAATGCAAGCCATGATCGGACATAATCACAATGTGGCCCCAACATTATTTATTATCTATCATCTGGTAGAGTAATTGATTTAAAACACTCTTTCAATCATCAATAGTTCCAACAACAATAGAGTTTGTATCATCTGCATATTGCACAATTTGACACCGATGAACTTGGACACAGCAAAGAACACAACGCTAAATGCTCAAAGGGGGAAACAAGAGTTAAATCTTGTGTGAAATGTGCTTTATTTAGCTTCTATAGGAGCTACCTGAAGGCTTCATTTCCTCTCTGAAGTGTGTTTTCATACCTCGAATTATGAGCTTTCCCTTCCGGGTCAACCGTTTTTTCAACACTTGTGTCATGTGGGCTAAGCACCTAGCCCTGGGGTGCTCACAACGCAGTCAGCTGCAACAACAAACTAAAACATTCTCTAATCGACATTGTTCCCGAGGTAAGGTCGTTGTCAGTTCTCATTCTTCCACAGCGAGCTGATCCTCTGCTGCGTGACTTTGGCCATTTGTTAATGAAGGAAAAAGCAAACGGATCGATAAAAGCCCAAAGGTGACAGGTTGGAAACACACAACTCTGTGTGTGGACACGCCGACATTTGAACAACCTTCACGAGTCACAGACAAGATGTTTTTTTCTTTTCTTATGCGGTAAAACTTTTGCTTGTCATTTCATTTTAAACTGACATATTGGATCCATGATATAAAGCCACTTCCTGTATGTGTCTGTAGCGTGGTCACCTGTTATAACATGTACAGGTGTGACGTCTCCACCTCACCTCTACAGATGAATGGTCATTAGGATAAGGGAAGATTTCAACAACACACACACACACACACACACACACACACACACACACACACACACACACACACACACACACACACACACACACACACACACACACACACACACACACACACACACACACACATTCATTCAAACACATACACCTGCCTGACAAAGGACACTGGAGCATGGACTGTCACAAAAACAAAGGAAAACATGTACACAGGCAGGCCTACAAACTGAAATACTGATGGTTTTTCATGTGTAAAAGAGGAAATGCTTGTTATCACACAAATACACACACTCAGTCAAGACACACACACACACACACAGACGCATGCAGACGAGGGTACTATCCCTGTAAATGCAAGCCCATTTCAACAGATGGAATTATTAATTTTGGTGTGCAGAGAGACAATACAGAATGTCCGTTTATCACACACACACGCTTCGACCATATACCTGCTATAGCTAACAAATCCGACCTGTGTGCAAAACTACAGTACATCTCACACCTTTAATGGATCAAAATGTTGGATTGATGCTCACACACACACTCACCATGTAGGCAAGGGACGCTTCTGCTCGAACGATCGCAGAAACAAACAATGCTTATATAAATGTTAACAAATGTACACAACAGGCGTATACACAGAAAAACTGACTGTTTCCATATGTACAGAAAGAGAAAATACTGGTTATGTCAGTTTAGCTCCCTCCCACACACACAAAGACACACATAAACACACACATACACGCTTCACCATCATCTTCTGTATCTATCAAAACCTGTGTTCTTCTCCAGTTGGAACAAAGCCAAAACTTCAGTATATCTCACACCTTTAATGGACCGAAATCTGGACACACACACACACACACACTAGGACGTGCCCATGCACACTCCTGATCACTCAGAGATCACTGAGGGCCTTTTACACAATTTATCAAAGCTCTGAAAGACAAAAGATGGATAAAAAAGAAAGAAAATCAATGAACATTTTGATGCAGGCCGACATTTTGTCATAACTGGATCTCAGTCAGATTCCTCGGGCTGCATTGACTGGTGCTCGGCCCTAATGCTCCTAATCTGAAATATTAGAGGCAATGCACTTGATTACATGAGTTTGGCCTCGCTAGCACAGTCTCACACACACACACACACACACACACACACACACACACACACACACACACACACACACACACACATACACACACACACACACACATACACCAGCTGATACACAGATCTGCGCTCGCTCATTCTCAATAACACCCACATGGGTCACTTTCATAACACGGAGAGAACAAGTCGTAGGAGGGAGATGGAGAGAGGAAGTGAGTACACTGCTGGATGGACTCTCATCCCCGGGGAGACATTCACACATTCAGGCTGCAACACACACACACACACACACACCACACACACACACACACACACACACACACACACACACACACACACACACACACACACACACACACACACACACACACACACACACACACACACACACATACATGCACTTTACATGCTGATAGAACAAACAAGACAAGAAAAGTTACAAATGCACACAATCACACACACAGACACACTCAGAGACGCCAGAAGAACACTTTGAAAAGTGCAGATAATGTAGCGCTGCTGTTATTCTGCTGTCTGTAAAGGTCCACTTCACAGGTGGAGAACAAAGGTTCACTGCTTTCTCTTTCGCTGTCTTTTTCCCTTTTATGACTCACACATATGCACACACACTTTAACGCTGAAGCTGGAGCTCTGAGACACAAATAGCTTATAGAGGGGTGCAGGAATGAGTCCTAAAGACTGGAAATGAGTTAGCATTTTAGCACTTTTGCTTCCTGTCATCTCAAACATTTTCAACACTTAATGTTCACGCCTCTCAAAGTCAATGTTTTTTTTTACATTGTTTTGGTTAGAAGCCTGAAATAAGGTCTGAGATTAAGAGATTTTTTGTTCTGCGACAGAAAATACGACAGAAAATGCCCCACTGGTGAATGTATGAAGCTTTTAAATGTGTTAAAAACCGCGGTTGCTAACAAGTGTCTAAATGAGACAACTAAACGTCATCACACCCAACATTAGCAGCCTTTAGCTTAGTGGTGGTGACGTGAAGTCATGTGACTGTGCTGTAGTTCCTTTATAGCCCAACATTAGCCACCTTTAGCTTAGCGGTGGTTACGTGAAGTCATGTGACCTTGCTGTAGTTCCTTTATAGCCCAACATTAGCCACCTTTAGCTTAGCGGTGGTTACGTGAAGTCATGTGACCTTGCTGTAGTTCCTTTATAGCCCAACATTAGCCACCTTTAGCTTAGCGGTGCTGACGTGAAGTCATGTGACCGTGCTGTAGTTCCTTTATAGCCCAACATTAGCCTTCTTTAGCTTAGCGGTGGTGACGTGAAGTCATGTGACCTTGCTGTAGTTCCTTTATAGCCCAACAATAGCCACCTTTAGCTTAGCGGTGGTGACGTGAAGTCATGTGACCTTGCTGTAGTTCCTTTATAGCCCAACATTAGCCTTCTTTAGCTTAGCGGTGGTGACGTGAAGTCATGTGACCTTGCTGTAGTTCCTTTATAGCCCAACATTAGCCTTCTTTAGCTTAGCGGTGCTGACGTGAAGTCATGTGACCTTGCTGTAGTTCCTTTACAGCCCAACATTAGCCTTCTTTAGCTTAGCGGTGGTTACGTGAAGTCATGTGACCTTGCTGTAGTTCCTTTATAACCCAACATTAGCCTTCTTTAGCTTAGCGGTGCTGACGTGAAGTCATGTGACCTTGCTGTAGTTCCTTTATAGCCCAACATTAGCCGCCTTTAGCTTAGCGGTGGTGACGTGAAGTCATGTGACCGTGCTGTAGTTCCTTTATAGCCCAACATTAGCCACCTTTAGCTTAGCGGTGGTTACGTGAAGTCATGTGACCTTGCTGTAGTTCCTTTATAGCCCAACATTAGCCTCCTTTAGCTTAGCGGTGGTTACGTGAAGTCATGTGACCTTGCTGTAGTTCCTTTATAGCCCAACATTAGCCTTCTTTAGCTTAGCGGTGCTGACGTGAAGTCATGTGACCTTGCTGTAGTTCCTTTACAGCCCAACATTAGCCTCCTTTAGCTTAGCGGTGGTGACGTGAAGTCATGTGACCTTGCTGTAGTTCCTTTATAGCCCAACATTAGCCTCCTTTAGCTTAGCGGTGGTGACGTGAAGTCATGTGACCTTGCTGTAGTTCCTTTATAGCCCAACATTAGCCTCCTTTAGCTTAGCGGTGGTGACGTGAAGTCATGTGACCTTGCTGTAGTTCCTTTATAGCCCAACATTAGCCGCCTTTAGCTTAGCGGTGCTGACGTGAAGTCATGTGACCGTGCTGTAGTTCCTTTATAGCCCAACATTAGCCGCCTTTAGCTTAGCGGTGCTGACGTGAAGTCATGTGACCTTGCTGTAGTTCCTTTATAGCAGGTCTCCCTTGAAAAAATGGGATTTTTTAACCTGGTTAAATAAAGGCTACAAACAAACAAACAATCGCCCAACAATAGCCACCTTTAGCTTAGCGGTGGTTACGTGATGTCATGTGACCTTGCTGTAGTTCCTTTATAGCCCAACATTAGCCTTCTTTAGCTTAGCGGGGCTGACGTGAAGTCATGTGACCTTGCTGTAGTTCTTTTATAGCCCAACATTAGCCGCCTTTAGCTTAGCGGTGCTGACGTGAAGTCATGTGACCGTGCTGTAGTTCCTTTATAGCTCAACATTAGCTTTTTACTTCTCGCAAGTGCTTCAAAAAATCATAAAGTGGTGTAACTATGTGGAGATTATCCTGCTGAACAAAACCGGCGTCATAAAAAATGAAAATAATTCATTAGCATTTTGTTGAGGGAGCTATTGTGATGCTAACTTCCTGCTCGGCCTACAATAATACATCATCCCTGCCCCTCTCTATTAACTCAGTGAGACGGTGGCCCACTTTGCCCCGGTGCTGTAGGGCTGTATAAATCTGGGGCTAAATATACAACCTGAGCAGAGGCAGGTAGACGAAGGAGAGACGGCTATTTCAAGCAGCCGTGACCCACTGTGGTAACCCACTTTCTTCCCCCCTCTTTCTGTCTTTCTCCCTCTTTTCCCTCCCCGAGACGCATCACGAGTGTCCTGCGTTGTCCTCCTGCTCTACCTTTTTGTAGGGCTGCAAAAAAAATAACTGAATGCAATTGTGATATGATTTGTGTTATGAGAGGGAAGGACCGCTTTTTGAAACATTATATACATTACCATTGAATATATATTAAATAAAGGCATTCAGAGCAGAGGTTAACATTTAAAATGGTATCAATTTTTTTTTTTAAGTGAACAGAAAATAATCAACTTGGTCCCAACAGATCAATACAAAAGAATAACAAGAACAACACAAATACTCTCTATTCATTATTTCAGAAAACAATACTCGTGTTTTGAATAAGGGCTGCAAAAAAAATAACTGAATGCAATTGTGATATTAGAGGGAATGACCGTTTTTAAAACATTATTCACATTACCAATGAATATATATTAAATAAAGGCATTCAGAGCAGAGGTTAACATTTGTAAATTTGATCAATTATTTAAAAAAAATTCAACTTGGTCCCAACAGATCAATACAAAAGAATAAACAAGAACAACAAAAAGACACTCTATTAATTATTTCAGAAAACAACACTCACGTTTGTCTTAAACAGAAAAAAACAACATTTATTTTTACACCGTTCTCTTTAATAAAAATTCAAGAGATTTAAACCACTGGGATTTAAACCAGTGACCATCCAGTACCAAGAACTCCTTCCGCCCCCTATCTCCATGTTCATGTTTCTTCACTTTGGTCACTTTACCTCTCCGCTTTTTGAATGCATCCACTTTCCTTCAAACCTGTCCGTTCTGCTATTTTGTCAAATTTGATTTCCTACATTTCCCAAAATACCTTTTGACAGCTAACGCAGAGAGTGCATTAATCTGCTGCTGCAGCTTCATACATGTTAACACACCGGCCGCTAGCTTTCCCTTTTACTCTGAACAATAGTTTTTGCACGGTTGAAAAACTGCTCTTCCACAATGGGTTGTGTGTGTCAGTGTAAAGCGATGCGTCTAGACAGAAGATATTGCTCCTGGATTATAAGAGCTGACACTGTAACCTAATATTTACTCTTGATATTAGATTGCCGAAAGAGGCCAGTCACATTTATTCATTCACCCAGTGTTATAAGAGCAGAGTCCACGATAAAATGGTAAAAAGCTATTTGTTAAAATGTTTGCACGATGACATTTAAAACGCTGGGACTGCATAACAACGTCCACCTTTGTCCATTTCACATTTTCTCATCTGGATTTAGAAAGACTTTCAGCACATCACCTTAACATTAGCTGAAGGATGTGATATATCATTTTTATGCTTATGTTTGGTTTTACACACCTGAAAATGGATTTCATAAAGGGAGTATAGCGAGTAAACTCCCAATTAGTTAGTTCATGTTATTAGTTTTACCCCTCATCACTTTGACGCGTCCCAAGATAGAGGCTGTACCAAAGTTAAGTTTCACGATGTTTAATAAAGGAAATAAATCAAAACAATAACTCAAGTACAACCACATGGCCACCAGTGACCCATTACATGTGTGTGCGGTGTGAACAAATAATCATAATAATATCAATAATGAACAACGGATAAAGAAGCATTGTGGCTCCAACAGGAGATGAACTGATCACAGCCCTTCTTGTGCGTACATTTAGTTATGAAAAGGTAATAAAAACTAAATAAAATAAACAATGAAAAGGTGAAAAGGTAATAAAAACTAAATAAAATAAACAATGACCTCACATGTTTGATAAATGTCAAAATTGAATATCATTTATATTATATTGTGGAATCTCAATATTACATTACATGTTACTTGTTAGACGCTTTTATCCAAAGCGACGTACATACTCAGTTCTGTGGACAATCCCCACAGGAGCAATTTGGGGTGAAGGGTCTCAGGGACACAACGACATGCTGACTGCAGTGGGACTCGAACTTGCTATCCCCTGATTAGAAGTCCAGCACACTAACCACTGAGCCACAGCCCCCCAATATATATCAATATGCCTTTTGTGCACTACTTTGTATTTTGTATTTTTGTATTTTATTATATATGTTGCATTGTTGGAGGAGCTCAGGTCAGAAGAATGTAATTGCCATTTCTACACTGTAGCTTTGTGCGTATGACAATAAAACCTTTGAATCTTGAACCTTAGAAACCACGCCATATCTTTTGAAAGTCTCCAGGTTTCCCCTTAAATATGTATAAGATCTTTTCATTGGGTTTACGATATAACACTCATCTTATTTTTTTTAAAGCAAACAACACATTTAACCCAGACGAAAGGTTCCACTTTAAGGACATATTTTATTAAATGGAGGAACGATGTTTGAATAACGGACGCTTTCTGTTTTCCCCTCTCTAGGTGGTGTTGAAGAACGCTCACATGGCCGTCGGCTCCTTGACGATCAACGAGGAGAGGTCGGAGGTCATCGACTTCTCCGTCCCCTTCATCGAGACGGGCATCAGCGTCATGGTCTCCAGGAGCAACGGCACCGTGTCCCCCTCCGCCTTCTTAGGTAAGG
This sequence comes from Trematomus bernacchii, assembly GCF_902827165.1. Lineage (NCBI taxonomy): Eukaryota > Metazoa > Chordata > Actinopteri > Perciformes > Nototheniidae > Trematomus > Trematomus bernacchii. The sequence continues at coordinate 29,126,683 of NW_022987720.1, forward strand.
AGCACAGATCATTGTATTTTTATAATTTTTTAATATGTTTATTAATTGTTCATTCTTTTAAACAACATAGTTACAAGACATGCCATACCTTACACAAACTTGAAATGAAATATTCAAATTAAATTAAAAAAATAATTGGGTAGTAGCAACATTATCCTAAAGAGATCATTGTATTTAAAAAACCGCTGAGTCTTGAGAAGATGCTAGGAACAATTTGCTTAATATGTCCTCTTTAATGTTGTATTGTTTTGTAAGCGTACTGTTCAATGTATCATAGGTCCACTTTATAGTCACTTTATATATTATATATTAAAAGTTTGTAGCTTGTATTGTCAAAATTATACTTATACTGTCTGTTTTGTGTCGGGAATGCTTGGAATTTTTGCTGTACTCTGTGTAGTGACAATAAAAGGAATCTAATATAATCTAATCTTTAAATACAATACTTGATCTACATTCATCCACTGGCAAACATTATCGTTATAATATCGATATTAAGGTATTTGAATATAATAATGTGATATTTGATGTGTGATTTGTGACTCTGGCACGTGTAGTTATTATTATTTTAAGTGGTTCTGAAGCCTTATCCACTTAAAGGTGCAAACGTTCAATTTGTAGGACAGGTACAGGTAGATTCAGTCAAATCTCCACCATAAGGCCCACTATAATACAGGAAAACATGTTGCAAGCCCTCTATGTTTTTACATTACGTTGTATCATACTCCCATAAAGAGAATTATTAACATAAATACAATAATGGATACAAAAATATACATTTTATATAGAATAGACAGTCATTTCCAACAAATAAACAGAGCATAATTTCTTATAAAGAGGTGTAAACAGTACCTAAATGTAAAATGATAATATCATTATTAAGGGGATTGAATTAAAACAAATTGTACATTAAATACCCCCCAAAAAATCTTGTTTCGTCCACGTACGTACATCATTTTGTTTAATGGCAATTTGTGAGATATGCAAAACTTTGGGGATTTAGTTTTGCCATTGTTTGAGTTTTATGTAACTGTGGTCTCGCTGCTGACAGACTGCAGAGCCATATGTACTCCTGTGGGTCGCTTTAGGTCCTCGTGCATTTTTACACCTTCGGAAGTTGAACTAAAAGTGATTTAGTGATTACAGCCAAGTTTTAATGCATGTGTGTGACGAGGAGGCAGACTGGAGTGCATGATAATGATGCTAACTGTTTATTTATTCTGCCTCTCGCTCCCTGCCCTCTCATATCTCCCACTCCTACTCCATTTCTCTTTTTCTCTTCCTCAATTTACATATCTCTCTTGCCCTCTCCCTCCCTCGCTTCATGTTCTCTCACGCCCTCGCCTTTTCTCCCTCTTCCTCCCTCCATCGTCTCTTCCCCTTCTTCTTCCTCCTTTTCCCCTCCTCTCTCCTCCCTCCTTCCCTCCTTCCCTCCTTCCCTCCCTTCCTCCCTCCTCCTCTCGCCCTCCAGAGCCCTTCAGTGCGGATGTGTGGGTGATGATGTTCGTGATGCTGTTGCTGGTGTCAGCAATGGCTGTGTTTATATTCGAGTACTTCAGCCCCGTGGGCTACAACCACTGTCTGGCTGACGGCAGAGGTGAGAGTTTACAACACACACACACACACACACACACACACACACACACACACACACACACACACACACACACACACACACACACACACACACACACACACACACACACACACACACACACACACACACACACACACACACACACACACACACACACACACACACACACACACACACACACACACACACCTGTTGGGAGGATGCATATGTTTGAGGATATAGATGTAAATACATGCAGACATTCTCTCTTCCAGTTCTGCTGCCTCCACCCTCGCTCACCGGTTGTTTTTTTAGCAGCAGATGGAGGGCACGCTCAGGTTGAATTTACCAGGGAAATTATGCATTTGCAACATGTGCTAAAAGTGACGTACTTTAGAGTTAGACTTTTAAGCACTCTGAAATAAATGTGTTTAGCAGGAAGTAGGCAGGGAAAGCTTTCCACATTATCTACATGACAGCCAGCTGAAAAAGTGAGTGAATCTGCCAAGGCATATTGTTCAAACGGAACAAAGGAAAGCAAAGGTTAATCTTCAGATGGGCGGACTGCCATCTGTGTGTTCTGGAGAATCATAGAGCGGCCGGTAGTCCAGGGCGGGTGACGGTCGCACACATGGATTTATTTAGTTTCCTTTCATTCGACATCATCATCTCAGAATTGCTTTTTTTTCGTCTAGCAAAAGTAAGATAGAGACAGCAAACACTCTTAGATGAGGGGCATGCACATAATATTTAACCTTTAAATTCAAAACTATTACAATTTACAAAGTACACGTTCCAGTAGAAAAAGTAGCAGCAGCAGTATTTATAAAATCAATTAAGTGTAACATGTAGAATGTAGTGTGGTAGAAGATACAGGAGTAACATTATATATTGCACAGAGTTACTTACTTACAGTATAAATTGTCAAACTAAGAACCGGCCTGTAATAATAAGTTTAAGTTGCACACTGAGCTCTAATGCAAAGAGTGCAAAAGATATGTTTACTGGCCAAGTAAATTCATCTTTTATAATATTATGATTAATGGCGAATATGATTAATTAACCAATTATTAATGGATTAATGCTGATTAATGGATTCATTACAGGTTGAGACGTTGCGACACCGCTGCCGCTTATTATTCCATGTGTTGTGCTGCCAATGTTTTCGGAGGAAAAACAACATTTTCAGTTAACACATGCATTTTTTACAAGCTCGTGTCCACTGTTGTCAATCCCTTTTGGCACTACAACTGGGCACAGATCTTATGTAAACTGTGACCGGCTGTGCGTAAAATACACTGCACTCTGCGTGATGGCGATGTATATCTCAGAGGCTGCAGGTTTATCACTTTTGATGCATGGAAAGAGGGCTTAGATTAGATTTGAAATGAGGTGTGTTTGTGTAGTATTAGTGCTCTTCAAGGTCACATTATGTCTCTTCTACATCAACATGTGTCCCCTCTGTGGAAAGAGACTCTGAAAGTTTCAGGAACAAAGATTCTCTCTCTTTTTGTCCTGATCCATTTCCATAAAAACCTGTCTGAAAATGAGCTGATCAGATTTTGGCCACTTAATGATGTCATAACGATGTTTTGGCTTGTGTAACCCCCCCCCCCCCCACCTTATCACCTGAATCTCCTCCTAGAGCACCATTGTGTTCTTTGTAACCAAATATCTCTCAGAGGGGCGTGGGGAGGGGCTCCTTATTTTCATCTAAAGTAACAGACAGAGAATCAGCACTTTGGAAACAGGGCTGAAACAGAGGGGATTATGGGATGCTGCAATGATCTGTTTGGTGTTTCAGCCAATCAGAGACATGTTCTGTATATATCTGAGACCTGTGATATATTGATGAAAAAGAGTATAATAGGAGACCCTTAATTAAGTAGAGAATACTCTTTCCACCACTGCAAACCAGCAGCTCTGCAGGTAAACGCTTCCTGTCTGTAACATCTCCACTGCAGATGTACAAATTGTCTTTCTGTGCACAAAGACGCACAATCGCACTGCGGGCCGCCTCCACATATAGACCAGCCGTCCTCACTGACCCGTGACTTCATCATCCTCCTCCTCCTCCTCCTCCTCCTCCTCCTCCTCCATGCTGCTCTCTTTTTAAATCATGTACAGTACAGGTGTGTTGAAACGCATTTGCATTAATTTCCATATTTCCCAAATTCACGTGTCGCCGGCTCTGACAGCAAGAGGCTAGCTTTGTGTTAGATCTCCCACCCCCCCAAGCCAGAAAGATAAGAAACAACAAAAAACAAAAAAATCAATGTCTTCCCACAACTCTATCTCTGATGTGGCTATATTTAGACAATGGCTATCTTTTTTTTCACCCTTCATCATGTTCTGGAGAAGATGTACTCCTCCCTAAAGCTGTTCTTTTCTCATTTTATCTGCTCGTTGCGCGCTGGGAGTTTGGTATCATGAAGAGTGCAGATCGAAGTCTTGGACTCAAAGGATTCAAAACTGAAAAAAAAGTATCAATGGCCCGACTGCAGATTTGTAAAAGTCGCTGCCCGATTCATTTAACTAACTTTTCCCTTTTGCAAACTTCACAAAGGAAGTTTTTTTTTGTCCGTTAACAAAAGCTCCATGCAACAATACACACCCACACACACTCGCAAACACACGTTCTCTTTCTCTCTCTCACGCTCACACACACCCACACAAACATTATGAACCAACTGCTGATCACAGAATAATGGCTGGAACAAAACCGTCTTCTGCCAGCTCCGAGATGAATTAAACAATACATTCTCTAATTTATCCCCAAAAAATCTATTATAACACTTACATTGGTGATATTCTGATGTAAGTGACTTCAAATTACAAGAGTCTGAAGCAATGCCAGCAGCTCTGTGAGGCTGTGCTAAATGCTAACATGCACACAAAGATGCAAACAGGATGATGTTTAGCTTGTTAGCATGCTAACGTGTGCTAAATGGGACCTAAAACAAAGCTAAGGCTACTGGGGATGTTATTAGTTCTGCAAAGTATCTGACAAATGTAAAATTGTTACCTGATTTTGGCACTACAACAGAAGTTTAGTGATCACAAAGTTATTCAAATCCCTCCCGATGGGGACATGAAAGCGGACACTTCTCACACTCAACGACGGCCATCTTGTCTACGTAACAGAAGTTGCAATACCATATGAGAATGCTGTTGCTCTAGGACACAGCACTATACACATTTCTGTGGTTATCTTACCAATATACTTGTGTCGAAAATAAGCCACTGTTGCCTTTTTCGCGGTTAGTTGATGTGATGATTTTCCACCGTTAACAATAGCTAACTCTAGCTAGCTAACCAGCTAACTAACAGTGGTGATCATCACTTCCTCTCAGGGTTCAGCCGCCATGAGCGATTTGAGACAACGCTAAGCAGTCAACATTTCACACTCTGAGCAAGTGTTAACAATGAACGACATCAAAGTCAAAGTCAATCTTTCAGTTTGTGTGTACAGACAGAGAGATCGAAATATCGTTTCCCACAATCCCGAATACAAAAATGTATACAAATATGTATAAAATATGTATATCCCATATAACAGAAACATTTATACATAGCTATGCACACATTAAGATAAAAACAGAACAATCAATATATACAAAATAACAGTCACTTCAATATCTTTGGGAATGTACATTAGTGCAAGATTGTCCATAGCAGCGTAAAAAGCATCTGGTGCTGGAATTGAGTGGCATGGCAGTGTTGGAAAAGAAGACACATCAGACATCAGGTTCAAAACAGAATCAGCTAAAGACCCAATGGTAAAACCAGACCAACTGCGTTTCTCTCGCTCTGGTCTGAAAGCGATTTGTTCCGTCACGTCTTCTTAAACCGTGTCTTTGTTTCTTCTCTCAGAGCCTCACGGTCCGTCCTTCACCATCGGTAAGGCCATCTGGCTGCTGTGGGGTCTCGTGTTCAACAACTCCGTGCCCGTGCAGAACCCCAAAGGCACCACCAGTAAGATCATGGTGTCGGTGTGGGCCTTCTTCGCCGTCATCTTCCTCGCCTCCTACACTGCCAACCTGGCCGCCTTCATGATCCAGGAGGAGTACGTGGACCAGGTGACCGGCCTCTCCGACAAAAAGGTAACACGGATATATTTTGTCTTTTTGTTTGTCGTTTGCATTTTGTTAGAAAAATATCACTGGTCACCGGCTTGAGCTTCAATCTCAGGATCCATGTATTTGTGATCCTCTCCAGAATGGAAGTAGTCATCACATACAGAGCATCAACTAGTTCCTGAACAGTGTCCTTCACATGCTGATATACAAGAGAGGGAGTTACACAGTCACAAGATGGAGGAATATAAAGCAGCAGTGGCGAGCCGTCAGGGCCCTCTAGATATTCTACAAAATAATATTTAAAAACATTAAAAAAATATATATATATTTTAATATTTTTTTTTTAAATATTTTTTTAGTTATATTTTTCATTAGTTTTACCAAAATAACTTGGTTTAATTGTATTTAAAATAACATTTCCAAAGAAATAAATCCTTCGAATCGAATGAAGATAGGAGCTGATTGGTGGTCCTGCTGTAAATTCACAGAGGGCCAGCTAAAGTAACTGAACGAGAGAGTAATGTCAACTGACAGTACAATTGACCAATCATATCTTCCCTCTAAATGGGTGGGTTTTATTATCGCGGACTTTATGACAAGTTCCGCCCGCTGTGAAGCTTTTCTTGTTCCCATAGCAACAACAACTTCCTGTCAACAGCGTGAACTCGCCTTCAAAATAAAGTCAGAGGGCCTAGGTATAAAAGTCACGGCTCGCCACTGTAAAGCAGTATTCAATGTTTACTTCAGATTAGCTCCACGTCAGAAATGATCATGCTTGTCATATGTCTATCTCCATAGAGGCTGAATCATCATGTTAATCACATAGCTATCATATGCCTAAAACAGTCCTGATGCTCTTCTAGGTAATCATACATCCTGTCATGTACACAGCTACACTTGGGATACCTTTGTTATCATGTGGACTCTGATATTGGAAGAGTACATTCAGTATTTTCCCAACACTTTGTATGTTTTTATTTGTAATTTGTTTGTGCCTATTACGAGAACGTGTATACTTATCTCATTTACTCCGTTTTTTTGTTTTTAATAAAAGTGCTGGGGTGGGGGTGGGGGGGAATATTTGATCTACTTTTTGGCAATCTGGTTGAAATGTGCACTGTTGCATCTACAGTATGTATTTGTCTGCTAAATGACATTCTATATGTTAGATACATGTGTACATGTGTAGATATTTGTCATTTCAAACAACTCCTATGTACTTTTTCGTTTTTATTTAATTTTACAAATTTTGTTCGGTATTTAATTTTTCATTTTCGGGTCTCTAAAAATATATTATTTGCAAAACTGTACTTTTAATATAATGTGACCCCAAATAAAACCCTAACACTAACCCTGGTCTTCACGTCGTCCTTTAACTTGAATTGACCACGCTTCGTTTTCCTCCTTTAGTTCCAGAGTCCAAACGACTTCTCGCCTCCGTTCCGGTTCGGCACCGTCCCAAACGGCAGCACGGAGAGGAACATCAGGAACAACTATCCGGAGATGCACGCATACATGACCAAGTTCCATCAGAAGAACGTCAACGAAGCTCTGGGGAGTCTGAAGGCCGGGTGAGAAACCACACACTGACGCGGGGCTTTGAGTTTCATTTGTAAAAGCAGATTTTGATTTTAAATAAGGTTTGAAACTAAAGTCACTCTTTAACAAAGTGGTGACTATCATTTGGAGATGGATGTATTGATAGGTAAATGACATGACATGTCACTTGTTAGATGCTTTTATCCAAAGCAACTTACATACATTCAATACTGTGGAGCAATTTGGGGTGAAGTGTGTTGCCCAGGGACACAACGACATGCTGACTGCAGTGGGACTCGAACTTGCTATCCTCTGATTCGACGATCAGCGCACTAACCCACTGAGCCACAGCCTCCCGAAATGCTTCAGGCATATTGAAATGTCTTCTGTCAGGAGTTAATTATGTTGAAACCTGCGCTTTAAAAAAAAATGATGTTTACGTTTGCGTAAGAAAACATTTGATTAATTTGAATTATAATATCATTTGAATGTTCCAATCTTAAAGGTGGGGTATGTAATTTATTTCAGAAACACTTTTTGTTATATTCCATGGAATGCTCTTAACATCCCGATAGCAATGAATATATTAAATGCTTTGACAATAAATACATAAAAAAATATCATCTGTGGAAGCCGTAGTACTGTAAAAAGCACGACCAATCATCTGAGCCGGCCCGGCTAAAATAACTGGATGGCCTACCTGCCTGTCAGCCTTCCATCTGTGCACAAACTTATCTCGTGCCCTCATTGGTCATGTGCGCATTCGTGTGTGTTGGAGGAGGGGCTCTGTAAGGAAGTGGCAGATTTTCTCCGGTTGTGTATTTTCAAATTCTAGCGCACTCAAGCTGGTTTCTCCAAAATTACCTACCCCACCTTTAAGTTTTACAAATCGCATAAAGTGCAATATTTGGTTAATAGATAAGTATGTGTTAAAATACCCTTTTGAATGAATCCCTGGCCTACAAAGTGTATTCGACATACCATAATCATTAAATAATATTGACCAATGATAATGAAAATAATAATGAATGAATTTTTTATAATTTCTCCAATTAAAGTTTCAGCAAAAATAATTGCAATACATTTTATTTTATTTAATATTTGTGATGGAAATAATTTTTTTAATAATATAATACAATTATGTATTAAATAATAATTATGTTTTATAACTTTTTGGTTATTATTATTATTTTAAATTATTATTATTATACATTTTTATAAACAAGGACCAGGCATAAAAACACATTCATCTCAAAAGAAGGAGAGATAATTGATGCCAGCTTTAGTAATTAGCTAATTTCCATCAATGCTAAAGTCAGCATTTTACGTCTTTCTTCCCAGTTTCTTGTAAAACATGTTATTTCTTTTTCTGAACACCTCCAATATAACTTCTCCTCCCCCTCTTCACTTTCCATCAAGCGTTGCTTTTCTCCCTGGTCTGTGTGCCAGCTCATGCCTTTGGCAAACGCAGAGGAAGTCTATTACGCTTATCAGCAGCTTAGTGCTGTTTAGCAGGTTAATTGGACTGTTGTAGCCGCGATGTGTGACTCCTCAGTGCTAATTAATTGTAACCTACCTCTCTCTTTCTCTCCCTCCCTCTCTCTCTCTCTCTGTTTTTCATTAGCAAACTAGACGCTTTCATTTACGACGCGGCCGTGCTGAACTACATGGCCGGTCGGGATGAGGGCTGTAAGCTGGTGACCATCGGCAGCGGATACATCTTCGCCACCACGGGGTACGGCATCGCCATCCAGAAGGAGTCGCTGTGGAAGAGGCACGTCGACCTGGCCATCCTGATGCTCTTTGGGGACGGTGAGGCTGTTTTATTTTTTAAATGGGTTGCAGTTAGAGATGGCAAAAGTACACACATCCTTTACTCAAGTAGAAGTACAGATACTCGTGTTTAAAAATACTCTGGTAAAAGTAGAAGTACTGACTAAACTTCTTTACTCAAGTAAAAGTAAAGAGGGCTTTGAAATGTACTTCAGTAAAAAGTACCCATAACTAGCAGCTGTTTTAAAGAGTACCTGACCTCCCTTTATATTAATATAACAATAATGTCATTGTTAGCTAATGAATGTTTCCATGCTGAACAACGGCAACATGACAACGTTTTCATTGGTCCCTCTTCTTTAGAGAAGACCAGGAAATGATGGATACACGGATCGTGTTCAAATCAATAGGCACGCAATGACTCTAAATAATAATGATCACGCCACCAAACACACATTCAAACTAAAGGAGCCAGCCTGTTTGGAAAATGTGAGAAGTAGAAAGTACAGGTATTTGTGTTCAACATGTAAGAAGTAGAAAGTACAGGTATTTGTGTTCAACATGTAAGAAGTAGAAAGTACAGGTATTTGTGTTCAACATGTAAGAAGTCGTCAGAAAAATAAATAGTGGAGTACTGATACCAGAAAAAATGTACTTAAGTACAGTAACGAAGTATTTGTACTATTTATGCACTCAGGAGGCAGAGAGTCTATCATGCATACGGCTGTGCTGATGCGATGAGTCTTTAGACATAATAAGTGAAAGAAGCTCCTGTTAGTCACTGAGATAATGCAATATTTACGCAACGGGATGAAACAGAACATGACTCGTCTAAAGTGGCCTGAAAGCAAGAGTCAGAATCAGGGTTTCTTGCTAGCAGTTAGAGGAATTAAGTTTTAAAACAAAGAGGAACAAATATAACTATTAAAACATTATTTATAAAACTACTGACTTATTAACTAACTAACTGTGGTTTTATTTTACTGACTTTGCCAACTGTTTTGTTTCAGTTAGAATAACATTTGGCTTCATTCACAAACATAGACACGTCTGCGTCAGATTTCCGACATGTTGAAACTACATGACATAAATGAGACGGTGAGGCTGGTTCCAACGCTATTTACTCAATAAATCCTATGTTGGGCAACTGTAAGATAAAATAAAAAAAGGAAACATAGATGAAATGTCTTTAAACTTCTAGAAAACTGCAGGGAATTTTTTCTTAAAAGTGTGTGGCGAATGAGACCCAATGTACTCAACTAGCTACAAGTATGGCAAAAACCTGGCAAATTGCTTAAGAAAAGTCAGATCATTTCAGTTATAGGAACATTTTGCTTCATTCTTTAAAAAAGAGTCTACGTCAGATTCATGAGACGTATTCGTGAAAACTGCTCTCGTAGGTCTTAGGGAATAACTTCTTAAGCTGGTTGATGGATGAGATCTAATGTTCTCAACTACATACTTAACAAGATCATAGCAACATTGCTATAGCAAATTCTGATAAGGCGAGTCATAGGCAAATAGACCCTTTATTTGCAGGGAAAACTGAAAGTTATTGCACCCAAATTGCGGTAAATAACTGTTCATCGCACCATTAGATTGTGAGTATATGCAAAGCTACACTAATGGGGCTTTCACACCAACGCGGTTCCACGGCCGGTTCGGAGCTAGAGCCTGAAAAGCACCTGTTTTTCCTGTTCACACCGCCTCTAAGCTCCGGAATCCGGTTCGTTTCAAGCACCAAAAAATTGTCGGTCTAGAAGCAAGAACTGCATACGCCACGCTTACGTCTGAGGGGGGCGAGATTAACCTGAGCTAACAGTTAAAGTAACAAGCAGTAGTGCTGAGCAAAGTGACTAGAATGCAACCACACCGCGACGTAAACGGTGACGTCATGACGCAGCAGCGGCAGCACCAGTCGGGCGGTGTGAACAAAACGGGGGCTGAAAATAAAAACCGGTTCCGAACCAGAAAAGCTTTAGCACGGAGCTACAACGGGAATCGCGTTGGTGTCAAAGCCCTATAAGAACTGTATAGTACGTCAAAGTGGAACCAGGAAGTTGGTCTTTGAACAGTGTTATATGTTAGCAACAAACATCAATTCAACCATAATTTCCTCCAAACAAATATGGCTAAACCTGGTTTGTTTATAATTTGTGATCTCGCTAAATTGACAGATCTCAACGGGTTATTACAATGTTACATAAGCTTTAATAAAAACAATGGCCAAACCTAGAAAAACAAGTTATAATAAACAAGAATGACCATTTAAGAGCTAATTCGAGGCGCTTGATCGTGCTTTGTGCTTTGAGCAAATCAGGCCTCAGGGCTGTCCTGTAGGGACAAAACACTGTGTATTCAAAAATATACTTATTTTAAGAACACCTACTCTAATCAGGGAAAAACAAGCTTCCCGACAGAAAGATTTGAGATGTTTTAGTCACCTGATTGTGATGAATACTGGTGGAAGGGGAAGAAAATAACAGTTCCTCTGAGGGACTTTCTGCGACCGTGATTGTGGTGATTAATTGTCTCTTTGAGTCAAATGCTCAGGTAATTCCACTTTCATATATCCAGAGCAGACGGAAAAGGTAAGACAGCGCAGCCAGGAATACAACTTGAGATGGAGCTCCACCCTGGGGGCCCGAAGCTTTATGATCACGCTTCCCTTTTTATGGGAGACTGTCCAAGCTCTCCGGGGCTTTTTCTTCAGAAACACTTCATTGCTGTCAGCGCGGAGCATTAATGAGTCTCACAACGAGTGGAGAGAGGAAGGGAATGTGTTACAAACGGCCATTTCTAACCGGTGTAGTACATGCTACAAAAACATACACAAGTCAATGTTTTAATGTTTTAGAGTCAACATGAGCTCGCAGGGTTGGGCATTGGACATTTTCACAAATATTGTTTTCTTCTCACATCTAGAAACTAAAGAAATTGACTAAAAAAAGCAACTTTATCCATTGGATCCAAAAATATAGTATATATATATACAGTATATAACTGAAATACTTTTGTCTTACTCTTAAATCAAATGTAATAAAGAATATTTCACTTCATACTAAATAGAAATACACCAATTTGTGTGTGTGTGTGTGTGTGTGTGTGTGTGTGTGTGTGTGTGTGTGTGTGTGTGTGTGTGGTGTGTGTGTGTGTGTGTGTGTGTGTGTGTGTGTGTGTGTGTGTGTGTGTGTGTGTGTGTGTGTGTGTGTGTGTGTGTGTGTGTGTGTGTGTGTGTTTATTTGGGCTCAGTCCAGCGTGTGGAGCATCCTGAACCCAGGGGCCTCGGGGCCACTACAGTGCGTCCCAGTTAGGGTGCCAGCATCGCTCCTGGTGTATTTCAACACCGTGTGTGTGTGGTTCGGTGTGTGTGACTGTGTGTGCATGTTCAAATGTGGATATGGGTCAGGCTTCTGAAATAAGAGGGCATATGTGTGTGAGTGTGTGTGTATATGTGTGTTAGAGAGATAAAGAGAGAGTAGTGAAAAGATTTGTGACAGGTTTATTTTTATCAACCTAGATACAGTTCAGTAACAGTGCTGTGTGTGTGTGTGTGTGTGTGTGTGTGTGTGTGTGTGTGTGTGTGTGTGTGTGTGTGTGTGTGTGTGTGTGTGTGTGTGTGTGTGTGTGTGGTGTGTGTGTGTGTGTGTGTGTGTTGTTTTTTTCAAAAAGGTATGTAACTTAAATTATTAGTTTAAATATGATATATACTTTATTGATCCCAAATTGGGAAATAGTTTTGTTATAGCTGCATGTTAACAATTCATTGATCATACCATATACAGAATAAGTTAGAATACACTGTAATAGATCAACCTACTACTAAAAGATATAGAATATAGGACACTATTGTACAAGTTGACGTTTTTTCATTAAAATGTTAATGCAACGAGGTGGAGTGTGAGAACAATATGTATACTTTATTAAGAGATATTGAAAGGGCAAAACAGAGTGGAAGCTGGTTTAAATTAAACATTATGCTCATATTTCAGGTTCAAATTTTTATTTGCGTGTATACTGTGCTTTTCACAGTACTACGGCTTCCACAGATGACATTTTTTTATGGATTTTTTGTCAAAGCACTTAAGATATTCATTGCTATCGGGATGTTAAGAGCATTCCATGGAATATAACAAAAAGTGTATCTCGAGCTGGTTTCTCAAACTTACCTACCCCACCTTTAATGTTCAAAAAGGTCTTTATTGTTCTCATACAATAAATGTGTGGGAGGCGTGTGGCGCAGTGGATAGAGCCTTGGTGTTGGGATCAGGGGGTCACAGGTTCAAACCCCACTGCAGTCAGCATGTCGTTGTGTCCCTGGGCAAGACACCCCACCCCAAATTGCTCCTGTGGGGATTGTCCACAGTATTGAGTACGTAAGTCGCTTTTGATAAAAGCGTCTAACAAGTAACATGTCATGTAATGTAATGTCATACTGCCAGATAAAAGTGTCAACTAAATAACATGGAACAAGTGTGTGTGTGTGACTATGGGTTTGCTCGCTGTTTCGAAGCAGTCTCCCTGTCTCACCCCTCTCAGGATCTCAATGTCACTCCACCACGCCTCACCACGCTCTCCCTCCTGGTGGCCTAGAAACACACCGGACTCACGAGGTGGTGCTAAAACCAGGGCTGCAAGGGAGTCTAAAAGTAAAACAGTTAGGGGAGTAGAAGTATCAAGTATAATTAAATGGAAATACTTAGCAAAGTCCAATTATGTCAAAATAAGAGTTAAGTACGGCAGTTCAAATGTACTTTCAGCACTAGTTTATCAGCAGATATAAAGTAGTGGCTGCTGTGGGACTGTCTGTGTTTTTGCCTGTGTGTAAGAGTGTGTGTAAGAGTGTGTGTGGTGTCTCTCGTTTACTTTTCTGTATGCTGTGTTGCTCCTCTCTGCTCAGAGGCCAGTCAGAGCTGACGTGCAGCGACACCGGCTGAATGTATGATTAATTAAGCGACGCCTGTTCTGCTCGCTCGGCTTTGATAGGGAACAGCTCGTGATGAAACAGAAGGTGACCCACAAAAGAGACCAGAAGCTCAGGGACCAGCATCCAACACACACACACACGCGCACACACACACACACACACACACACACACAACACACACACACACACACACACACACACACACACACACACACACACACACACACACACACAAACACACACACACACTCATACGTGCACAGGCATACAAATTAAGACTTGTTTCCTTACAGTTTGCATTGACGCCTAAAGCTGTAAAAAGACTCAATTATTTGCAGGAATGAGAGCAAAAAAAGATAATTAACATGTGACCAGTGGCTTTATCTGTTCCTGTCTGCAGAACTGCAACATTCAAGGCCCCCCCCCCCTCCTTTATCCCACCGTCTGCCCGCCATCTTCCCTCCTCTCTTCTTCTTCTGTTGCATCATATCTCCATCCCTCGTGTCCTCCAAATACACCATCCTGATGTTACATCACATCCTCCTTTATAGTTTCCCACCCTTTCTTTATTTCAATTCCCGACATGATCCTGTCTCGCCTCCTTGAACCTCCTTTCCTCTGTCCTTACTCTTTTTATTCTAAAAGAAATTGGCAAAAACATTATAACAAATATTCTCTAAATAACTTTTTTTTAAAGAAATAAAATGGACAATATAAAAATCGCAAATATTTCATCAATTACGTCAAAAACATGTTTAAAAAATAACATTTTCTGGATAAGTGGGACCATATTTGTACATCTGGTGGGCTGATTTTGATTAATTTTGGGTCAATTTCAACGTTTTAGGGGACTCAAAACTGCCAATATTCGTCTTTAAAATGTCAGAGTTTGATTCAACATCCTCAATAACCTCCAAAACCACTCAGAAATTGTCCAAATCGGTGAAGCCATTTGTTAGCTATTGTCTGCATATGCTAATGAATGCTAATTGATGCAATTTATGCTTGTAGTGCAAATATGAGGAAGTTAGCATCCAGCATTTTCTATGTGCTGGGGACCCGTACTATACATTTCTTACATAAAACCTTTGGGTACTCAACATTTCCGGGTTCACAATAGGACTCCATGAGCCGGCAAATAAACAAATTATTATTATGTTTCAGGGTTTTGTCTAAACTGGGTAACTTTCAGCGTGCGCCCTCATACCAAAATGCTGATTATCCCCATATCATTTTTAAGTGATGCCAGAAAACAATATTTCTGTTCGTCAAAAACATTATAATTACTCCAAGACTATATAAATTGTGTTGAATAGACTGTTAGACGGCATAGACAGCTCTGTTTTTACGGAGCTCCCACATCACGTTGTTGTTTGAGGCGCCATCTTGTTTACGGGCGTCATGTTCTCGCCAGAACTGATACATCTACAAGATCAGCGCCACAGTATTCCTCATACTATATTTTTCTAGATAAACCCCTGTGTTTATTGTAACTTTTTGTTACTCCTGCACAAGTCTTAATCTTCTCTTATCTTCCAGGTGAGATGGAGGAGCTGGAGTCGCTCTGGCTGACGGGAATCTGCCACCACGAGAAGAACGAGGTGATGTCCAGTCAGCTGGATATCGACAACATGGCGGGTGTTTTCTACATGCTGGGCGCCGCCATGGCTCTGTCGCTCATCACCTTCATCTGCGAGCACTGGTTCTACTGGCAGCTGCGCTTCTGCTTCATGGGAACCTGCTCCGGACAGCCGGGCTTCGTCTTCTCCATCAGCAGGGTGAGGAAGGGAGGGGAGCTACTGGGGGAGTGTTTGAAAAATATCACTGGTCACCGGCTTGAGCTTCAATATTCAGGATCCATGTATTTATGATCCTCTCAAGAATGGAAGTAGTCATCACATACAGAGCATTTGGTACAACTAGTCCCTGAACAGTGTCCTTCACTTGCTGATATCCAAGAGAGGGAGTTACACAGTCACAAGATGGAGGAATAGAAAGCAGTATTCAATGCTTAGTTCAGATTAGCTGAGACCCACGTAAGCAATAAACATGACAGTCATATGTCTATCTCCCTAGGGGCTGTATCATCATGTTTAATCGTTGAACATAGCTATCATATGTTCAACACAGTGTCTCATGAGCTTCTTCTATGTAATCATACATCCGGCTACGTACACAGCTACGTAGGGCCTTTGTTATCATGTGTGACTCTGATATTGGAAGAGAACATTCAGTATTTCCCCAACAGGGAGGAAAAGGGCTCAGACATGATAAAGTTCCAGAAATGATTCATTTTCAAGATTCAAGGCTTTTCTTGTCATTCGTACATAGCTACAGTGTAGTTATGTCGATGTAAATCTTAGGTCCCAAGCTCCTCCAACAGGGAGGGGAGGTACTGGGGGAGGAAAAGGGCTTAGACATGATAATAATAATAATAATAACTTAGATTTATATAGCGCCTTTCAGGGGACCCAAGGTCGCTTTACAGAAAAAACTGTCAAGACCTCGACACAAACTGATGAACCCAAATGCACGACCCAGAGACAAAGTCTTGAATGTAATCAAAAAAAGTGTATTTATTTTCACAAATCAGGTAATCCCTCTGAACAGAGTAGGTAGTGGAAATAACAAAAGGCGCGCATAAGGAAACAAAAAGAGGACTTAATAAAAACGTAAGCCTATAAAATAAACAAAACAACAAAACCTGACATGAGAGAAAAGCAATCCTTTCTGAGCTGAGGCTTGGCACGACCATTCAGGGAAACAAACAAGACGAACTGACACAGGACAGGGGAGAGACAGGACTATTTAAACATGAGGTGAGTGGGAACAGGTGGAAACAATCAGGGGCGGGGCAGACACTGATGATGGCGGGGAAAAACACAAGGGGAGGAAGAAAACAGGGCCTGAAATGAAAGACAAGAGGTAAGTACCAAATAAAACAGGAAATGACAAAATACATAAATCACAAATGGGGCGAAGCCTGCGAGCTAGTTCAGGCAGTCAACTCGAGCACCAATGATACATTAACACGTGACGCACCTCGTCCCTCTTACAACCAACCAAACACATTCTCCTAAACATGCCGCTCTATTTAAGCTGCCAGGTCTTCCTGCCTCTGCCTCCTTAATGCTGCTGCTGCCACTGCTGTGTTCACTTGCTATTGCTATACGTTCATGTTCCTGCTGCTGTGTTTCATGTTGCTGCTGCTTGCCTGCCCCCCCACCACCCCAGCTTCCACCTGTAGGCTCGGGGGATAGTTATCTAATCATCACTCAATGTTCTTTGTAAATCTGTGGAGTGATGAGGCCCGAGCCTAGACGCCAAACTCAAACTATATGCTGCTTCTAATAAACATATTAAGAACACGTGAGTTGTCTGACTGAACTAACACATTTGACGAGACACAACAAAAACTGAAGTAAAACAAACAAAAATAACAAAAACAGTCAGACAGACAAAACAACAAATAAATTAGGGGCCGACATGATGAAGGTCGACTAAGGTTGTTAAAATTAATCAATAAATCATCAATCAATCAAGGATTATTTTTTATAGCACCTTTTAAACTGTTCCAGGTGCCTCTCAGATGACTGACAGGTGCTAAAATAACAGAAAAGACCACAAAAGAAAATTCAAAATGTAATAAAATAGAGTTCAAAGCTATAACAGTAAAGGGAGTAAACCAGTATGGCACCTGGAACAGTTTGAAAGGTGCTATAAAAAATAAACCTCGATTGATTGAGGACTTATTAATTCATTTTGTCAACATTTCTGGACCTCAGCTTCATCATGTATGTTTTCATTCCTCTCAGATGACTGACAAGCGCGAAAATAACAGAGAAGACAAAAGATATATTGCAAAATGTGATGAAATAGAGTGGGGCGCATTCACACCAGCCTCGTAGAGTCCGGTTGAATCGAACCCTGGTGCGTTTAGCCGCTTGGTGCGGTTCATTTGGGTCGGTGTGAACGCAGTCCGAGATCTGTGAAGTGAACTAAACAACCGGACTCTGGTCCGCCTAAAAGAGGTGGTCTCCGAGCGCTTGCTAGTGAACTCTGGAGCGGTTCATCGCTGGTGTGAACGCAGTCCGCACCAAAACATAGGAAGTGTAGTATTTACGTGTCACAAGAACGCGGATGTCTTAAAATGTTTGAAGACATCCGCAGTTGTTACTTTAGTTAAAGAGTGAAGCAGAATGAAGTGTTGAACAGTGTCGTAACAGTAAAAATGCTCCGTCAACTATACATGAAAGTCAGAGCCACCTGTCGTCTGAAACCTCCCCCTGACTGCAGAAGGTCTCTCATTATGTGTTATAATTTTTTTAACGGACGTTGTCTGATTATATAATCATATGCGCGGGCCGCTAGAGTCTGTTGCTCTCCAGATTAACAGCAGCATGAAAATAACCTGCCGATGCTCCATGGCGGAGGCTCCGGTAGAAATAGTCGGGATTTGCGTTTTTACCCCCTTAATGTCTGACCAATGGTTGAACAGCATTTCCGTGCACATGACTTGTGTTTAAAGTTTATAGTCCGTTTGAGTTTCGCCCGTGTGAACGCAAACCGAACCTTCTGAAAAATGTAACAATGTAACAAACTGTCGTCTGGTGCGCACCTGAAAACGGACTATTAGGTGTGAATGCGACCTAATGCTATAACAGTAAAGGGAGTAAACCAGTATGGAATACAAACAAAATGAAATGAAGTCTGTTAGTCAGTAATGCATGTGTTTATTTCCTGGGCTTTTTATTTTGAAAGGGAGGTTGCAATCAAGGTTTAGACAGATTTACATGGAAGAGATGCTACTAAAAAATCGCCATAATTGCAGATGGTGTCATTATTCTACAACCATTTCATTGTGCAATAACTACATAATGATATGTCAAGTAAAAACGTGGTCTATTGCCACTTTAACAAAACAACCACATTTTTATTTATTTACTTCAGTGACACTGATTCCTCCTTGTCTGTAAAGTGACCTTCGTTATTCGTCCCTAAATCATCACGTCTGTAACCAAACGTCACTTCCAAATAGACATGGGGGCTGTTTTCCCTTGTTGTTTCGACGGTCAGGCCTTTCTGACGTCCGCAGGGGTAAATATTTACAAAATCTTGAGCCAAAATCAATATTTCTCTCAACAAAAATCAGCCACACAACCGGAGAGGGTAGATTACTGGATCCCTGGAGACCAAAGTCACCCCGAGGTATTTGATTTGCATTCCAATTGTTTTGACATGGCTCCGGTGTAATTCACTGCCTCTGAAGGTGAACCGCTGCGGGCTAAACCACGTGGCTAATTTACAGCCCACCACACACACACACACACACACACACACACACACACACACACACACACACACACACACACACACACACACACACTCACACTCACACTCACACTCACACTCACACTCACACTCACACTCACACTCACACTCACACACACACACACATACACACACACACACACACACACACATTTGATATACCGGGGCTGCTTGTACCAAGAGAGAAAAGCAGAAAAAAACCTAACATAACATTCCCCCCCCCTCCCTGCTCTAATATTACGCTCCAGTGCCCAACTTTGATTATTTTGTACAGTGTTAATTTTACGTTGTTACCTTGTTTATGCTTGCGTCTGTTTGTGTAGAAGGAGCGTGAGATATCAGTTGCTAAAAATGTCTTCTCATTTCCAAACGACAGGCTGCTTGGTGTTGTTTTTGATTATTGCATCATTACACTGTGAATGGGGGTCTGGATCTGGAAAGCAATTATGCTTTTGTGTAACATTGGTTGATTGCTCCCATTTACAGACATCACCTTCGACAAATGAACAAAATAACAACCAGACGACTCAGATTTATTCAGGGGAAATATTCATCAAGTGCTCATTTGCATATGAAGCATACGGAGCTCTTAGGGTGGCCGACAGGTGCAAACAGCCCAAAACATTTTCATATGGAGAAACGTGCGGCAGTTTAAGAAACAATGCAAATATGGAATCACAAATGAGCCAAAGCACATGAAAATGAAGAAACATCTTCACCAAATTGACGAAATATGCGCTTCTTTACTTAAAGTGGACCTATCATACTATATTTGAATAATATAGTGTAGGACCATACCTATATAAGGCATATTTATACTTTTTTTTTTCAAAATACCAAACAGATCATGCATTTTAGCCATGCCTCATTTCGCTCAATTTGAAAAATGTTAGCTCTGTTTTTGCAAGGGCAGATT
The DNA here is from genome assembly GCF_902827165.1 of Trematomus bernacchii. NCBI lineage: Eukaryota > Metazoa > Chordata > Actinopteri > Perciformes > Nototheniidae > Trematomus > Trematomus bernacchii. Next base: position 29,146,824 of record NW_022987720.1, read on the forward strand.
CAGTGAGAACAGCACCACCTACAGGCCTGGCATATGTACTACAGCGTCTCCAGCGCTTTCGAACGGCAATGGCCGTGGCTGTCTCCTCCTGATTGGTGGAGTTGGCCCAATAGCCGTAGCGCCACCGTCCTGACGTCAGGACAGTGTTCAAATCTGGATCAGTTTTTATCAGATCCGTTGCAGCCCCTTTTTTAGAGATTTGGGTATGGAGGAAAATAGAGAGGGTTGTGTTTTCTGACACTTGGTGAGTTCCCTGGAACACCGGGGACACATATTCATGTATAAAAGACGTACAAAAGTGCATTTTGCATGATAGGTCCCCTTTAAAGCGCTGAATAAACGAAACACTGCAACAACAAAAAACGCTGCAAAAAGCTCTTAACACAATGACAAAAGGGACACAAAAAAGTGATGATATTTGCAGTGTTTAGTTTATGCAGTGCTTTTTGAAAACGTTGGTGAATATGTTTCTCATTGTGTTTTGAGCAGGAATTGCAAAAAACAATGGTGGAAATGACGTGTTATTATCTTCCCACATTCCTCGACCAATGCCTCACATTGTCTCCGTCCCGAGTATTTTCTCAGGCCAGTTATACATTTCCCCACTCCCCCCTCCTCCCTTTCCTGATTCTGCTTTTTTAATTTCACAGCATAATCCAATAAACTTTATTGTTATTGCCCGCAATTAACATTTAAGCTCTGGAGTGTGAAAAATGAGACATCTGTCACGGTTGGCGTGAGCCACGTCACGGTCTTCATGCCCGGTTAGCGTCCCCCTCCTCCCCCCCCCCCCCGCCCCCCTCCTCCCCCCCGGCTAACTGCTCCACAGGACACACCTGCAACACTGAGACAAATTAATTATATCGATTTAAAAAGCCCCTAATGACTTAAGACCTGTAAATGTATTAGAGGTTTAACCGCTCCTTCTTTCAGCCCTCGGTTCATTCGCATTAGGCGCCATATTCTTACAGAAATGATTAGCAACAGCATGTACAAAAGGCACTCTATATGCAATCGTACATTACAGCTGCAGCTAGTTATTTGTTGATTTCCTGCCTCTATGTACCAGTGTAATCACTTATAGATTTTGCTGCGATCCCCCGGTGGATTGAAAATTCCTACGAACCCTCAGGCCACAGTTATTGCTATTCACACATCCTGCCCAAATAATCAGCGACTGTAGCTCTGGGCCCGGCAGCAATCTGCCAACTGTTACTTTCTGTGGGCATGTAGGGTAGACAAAATCTGCTGCTGAATACGAAGCAGCAATCTCTTTGTTAAATGCCCAAGAATGTAATGTACAACCGTTCTTTGTTCCTCAATTAAGTAGAGATGGAGGATGCGAATGAAACCCCTCTTTATTTAAACCAAACACATGTTCACACTGCAAAATGTGGTATCTGAATTGAACTGGTCCTTGTACTAGAAGCAGTGGGCAGCTAATATATAGCAGTTTGGGGAGTTTGGTGGATCACGGCATGAAAGCATGAAGAAAAAGCTTGAACCCCTCAAAAGATATTCATCCTGAACTTGCTTTGTGCACACTGTCAATGCTGAATGGGGGATCTCTTGCTAAAATGACTGTGGATGCTTCTGGAAAAGTCTGACCGAAATGGATTGTTGTCATAGATGCCATGAGAGGGAAGAGACGTGACATCTGTGGCAGCAGGTGCGGTGTAATCAAGACAATAAAAGAAGGGAAACAAAAGATTTGAAGTGATGACAAATGATATCAACAGGCAGATGGAGGAAGGAAACACAGATGAGACGGAGAAACACAAGATAAACATTGAAATATGGATCTAAGTGGGTAAAAAAAAACCTGGTTTGGTGTATTCAATTGTCCTCCTCTGCAAGACTCTCATCCAAAACCCATATTTCTGAAGTCTTTTCAGTTTATGTGAACTTCTTTAAGTTGTAGCCATTGTCCGGCTTGATATACTCGGGTGTTAACAGACTGTGAAATTGTAAGAAGTAATACAGTTGTCCATAAAAGCGGAATGAAGGATGAAGGCCTCTTTTAACTGCAATGCAGGCACTGTCCATGTCGCTAATTAACTAGCAGAAACTAGGGAAAGGAGCGCAGAGGGTCAACGAGTCGAATTAGTGGATAAACGGTGAATGCTTGAAGGAGTCGTAGCTTAACAGCGGAGAAGATTTGACAGCCAGCTGACCTCTTGTCTTGACCTCTGCATCTGCAGGTCAGCTGGTCTTTTAAAGGTCCCCTATTAGACTGTTTTTCATTACTTTATTTTAGGTCTCAGATATATACAAAACATGTCTCTGAAGTGTTTGGCCTCGAAACACCAAACGGATCATTGCAGCATTACCCATGATCCCCTCTGTTTCAGCCCTGTTTCAAAAGTGCTGATTCTCTGTCTGTTACTTTAGATGAAAATAAGGAGCCCCTCCCCACGCCCCTCTGAGAGATATTTGGTTAAAAAGAACACAATGGTGCTCTAGGAGGAGATTCAGGTGATAAGGTGGGGGGGGGTTACCTTGGTTGCTAATGGTTACACAAGCCAAAACATCGTTATGACATCATAAAGTGGCCAAAATCTGATCAGCTCATTTTCAGACAGGTTTTTATAGAAATGGATCAGGAGAAAAAGAGAGAGAATCTTTGTTCCTGAAACTTTCAGAATCTCAGAGGGGACACATGTTGATGTAGAAGAGACATGAAACAGTGGATTTTGCATAATAGGTGACCTTTAAAAGTGACCGAAAGCATCCCTTTGTTTCATTCTAAAGACGTCCAGAAAAAACTGAGCAAAATCATTGTTTTGAATTGATCTGATGCTGCACCGTCCCCATCCGTCATGCCTGGTTTGCTCTCCTCTGTACATCCATTTGTATCTGAATATTGTATCGTACATCACTGAATGCAAATGGAGCCGTTTGTCTTTCTGCCACTGTAACGCTCAGCCGCCGTCTCCTTGGTTAAGCCTTTCTCTTTCGAAAAGGGAGATTGTGTTCGCCGCAGTGGAACTGAGGTGTTTAATAACTACCGGAGGATATTGTTCAGCTGAATTCTAATCACATTGATTAAAGGTATTGACCAGCAGGACCCAGGGTTCTTTTTACAGCCCCTTTGCCTTTATCAATCATCCGCCGTGCAGCCACACTGTCCTCCCTGAATCTTCTTACTGTACGCTCACTTGCACACCAGCTAATGTACAACACGCTACTGTCTATAAATCACACGTTACATCTGTTTTTACCGATGTATTGAGTAAGGTATTGACAGAATCAGTGAAATAGAGCTTCTACTAGCTTTACGTCAGTCAGGATGCAAAGCAGCTGCATTCTCGTGTTTTTGGCAAGCAGCTGCACTCTTCAAAATACGTTCACAATACACAGTAAATCATGTCCATTTTTACCAACTATAGCTCCTACACTGACCATAGAGCATGTGGAAGGTCTAACACAGGGATTGTAGCCTTTGCAGACCATTTACATGCACACAAAAACGCGTCACATCCACGTCTTGTGCCGTTATAATACAATATTGGTACACTATTTACAGAATGTTCCCTCCCTAATGCTTCCTCTTGCCTGTGTTTCCCCACAGGGCATCTGGAGCTGCATCCACGGGGTGCAGATCGAGGAGAAGAGCAACAGCTCGGCGTTGAACTCCCCATCCGCCACCATGAACAACACCCACTCCAACATCATGCGCCTCCTACGAACCGCCAAGAACATGGCGTCCCTGTCCGGAGTGAACGGATCGCCCCACAGCGCGCTGGACTTCATCCGCCGCGAATCCTCCGTCTACGACATCTCCGAACACCGGCGCAGCTTGGCGGGACACTCAGACTGCAAGCCGCCGTACCCACCGGAAGACAACATGTTCAGCGACTACATCAGCGAGGTGGAGAGGACGTTTGGCAACCTCCACCTGAAGGACAGCAATCTGTACCAGGATCACTACCTGCACCACCACGGCTCGACGCTAGGGCTCAGCGGACCGCCGCCGCCCAGGCCTCATAGCTTGGGTAGCGCAAGTTCTCTGGAAGGGGGGATGTTTGATTGTGAGAGCATTGGAGGAGGGGTGGCGCCTATTTTCACCACCCAGCCCTGCTCGGCATTGACCCACAGGAACATGAGCAAGTTTGATTTGCTGTCCGGACAAACTCCTCCCTCAGGGCAGAGCTTTAAGGGAGGCTTGCCAGACCTTTACGGGAAGTTTTCCTTTAAGGGAGGCGCCTCAAGCTCCACGTTTATCCCCGGTCACGGATACTGCGGAGGTAGAGGAGACGACGATGGGAATATGGATCGACGGTCGGACGTCTCGGATATATCCACGCACACGGTGACTTACGGAAACCTGGAGGGTAACGCCAAGAAACGCAAACAGTACCGCGATAGCCTGAAGAAAAGGCCGGCCTCTGCCAAGTCCAGACGGGAGCTGGACGAGATCGAGCTGGGCTACCGGAGGAAACCCTACCACATCAGCCACCCATCACTACACCACGGCCACCGCTCCGCCTCCCCACCGCTGCTGCCCCAGAACGGAAGAAGAGGCTTAAGTGGGAACAGCGACGGGAACTACATGTTCAGAGAGAAGGAAAGCGTTAGGGATTTCTATTTGGGACCAGTTTCGGCCCAAAGAGGGCGTTCCTCAGTGGGAACATGTGACCTGACGGAAGGCCCTGGGAGTAGAGATGGAGGCAACTGCACCACCCTGGTTCCAGTGGATGACTTTCTTAAGTCAAAGCAAACCCAAAAAGTCAGATTTTAAAGAGTGGTGTGGGAGGATCTGGGCTGGCAGGGGGAGAGTGGTGAGTGGCAGGAACTGTAGGGCTAGCGGGGGAGCAAGCAGATGTCGATGCACGGCGGGTGTGTACGGTGGTGGTATGAGCTGTGGGACGTCGGGAGGCGGAGGGTAACAGCCGCCCAAGCTCTGCGACCTGCATGCGCTGCGAGGGTTTGTAAAAGGACAGGAAACCTCTACGATATCAGCGAGGACAACAACCACCTCTTGGAACAGATGGGGGGAGGGAATGGCGTTGGTGGGGGAGGTGGAATTATGGGCCCAGGCCCTCAATCTCAGGGCCAGCAGAGGAGGAAGAGCGGAGGATTCGGGAAACCACTGAGGCGGCAGCACTCGTACGACGCTTTTGTTGACATTCAGAAAGAGGAGTCGGGCGGGATGGGCAGTTTAATGGGTCTGGGAGGTGTTGGGGGGGGGAATGGGGAGCCAAGTGATGGGAGGGATGCTGCCCCCACCCAGGAGCGTTAGCTTGAAGGAGAAAGAGCGCTACATGGAGGGCACCAGCCCCTTCGCACACATATTCGAGCGCCAACGGGGGCTCGGAGGCGAGAACGGGAACGAGACAGGGACCCGTTGTTTTACGAGGGTCGCAAACGACCCGGATCACCGTTCGGTTGTTCAGAGGCGACGGCCTTCACCGCCGCTCCATCGGAGAGAGAGACATGCGAGACAGGGACAGGTCTCTGATGGAGGGAGGAGGCGGGGGAGGGTTCTCTTTATTCCAAATCTCTTTACCCAGACAGGGTCAACCAAAACCCCTTTATACCCACCTTTGGCGACGACCAGTGTCTGATGCACGGAGCCAAACAATATTACATGAAAAAGCAGCAGCAGCAGCAGCAGCAGCAGCAAGTTGCCAAACCAAGCCGAAGTGACTTCAGGAGCCAGATGAGCACGACGTCATAACCTGCCGGCGTCCGCCACGGCCGGGGTGATGTCCAACGTGACGCCCCGGTTCCCAAAAGAGCTCAGCCTCGGTGGGATGAACCACCACGGCTCCATGCTGGGGGTCGGCCCCCCGCGTCCCTTCAATGGAAGCAATGGCCATGTGTACGAGAAACTGTCCAGCATTGAGTCTGACGTGTGAGATCGACAATTGGCGAGTTAGGAGTGGACGATGGGCGAGGGGGGGAGGAAGGGAGGAAATCGAGGCGTGTTGTGTTCGGAGATCAGGGATGATTTGACAGACACTGTCCGACACACTGCAACTCTAGCCCCATATTGGGACAGCAAGGTGAAAGGGGAGAGAGCTGTGAAATTGAAATGGGTCAAATCTGGGTAAAAGAATCCGGACACCCTGTGGAGCTGTGGGACCCTCTCTCTCAGTAACGGGCAAAGCTACTTTTATGTCCAAACACAGTCAATCAACATTCCCCTTAACATCGCAGACGCACTCAACTCCAAGCCTGTCATTTCACGAGGCAGAAGCCGATGTTCTTAGAGAGGTGACACTTCATCTCAGTTTGATATTGGACTGTCTGGTGCGATGGCTGTCTGAGAGATCTCCCGCTGAGTGCTCTTGAGGAAAAACTGCGAGAACGAGCTGCCCATCTGCCGCCGTTTCACCGCAGAAAGGAGACATTTTCATGTTTTACCCCCAAGCTGCGATCCTTTATCTCTTCACCCCCTATCCTCCTCCTCCTCCTCCTCATCTCTGACGCCAAAAGAGCTGATCTTGTTTGCTATGAGAAATACAATCATGAATGATAATAAGATATTCTTATAGAAAAAAACAGGGTATAAGAACAACAATAATAATATTGTGAATAACAAAGATGTTAGTGCTGATTATGATAACACTGCTTATGATAAGTTTTTTCTTGTTTATGTTCTGTTGTTATAATATTTCACTACTGTTTTAGTATCTGTAGTTGTAATCCTGTGTGCAAGCAGGACGGTTGTTAAGTTCAACCAACAAGCCAGAAAGACTGAGACCTTAACTCCTTTTTGATTCTGTTTTTACGCCATGCTCATACATTTATTTGCTCCTTGTGAAAGTAACTGGATCTGGACACGTTTAGAGCTGACAGATGTTTTCAAGACATTACAAATCACACACACTTAAAACACAACTTGTAACTTGTGTTACTGTGAACGACGTCCCGAAGCCGAAGATACCGAGAGGAAGGACGTGCCTTAATGGTCTCCAGTGGATGTGTCCTCCGGTTCAAACCAGGGACGGACCGGCATGTTTTTCAGGCTGATCTCTTTTCGTGTATGAGCCAAAAAAAAACTGCAGTGAAAATTGACATCAGGCTCGAGGCGCTGCTGCAGCCGAAGGTTTCGATTACAAGAGACGTTTTATAACTTCGTAAAAAATATTTCATACGGCGAGTTTGGGCAGCGCTTTACGTACAAAATGCATTCAGGATGTCACGGATAGCGTCTCACTTCACAACACGGCAGCCTTTAGACCACTTATTTATTCAGGTTACATGATAACAGTCACCGGGCACTCTTTATTGATTTTCTTGTTTGGGCCTCTCAACCGGTATCTCGTTGAAGGCGTTACTTTCCACTTACAGAAAGCTTTGTTTGTACATTGTGTGTGATTAATATATGCACTGTTATGTTGGCGAAATGCAACAACGTGTAGGAGATGTGTTCCTGCGACAATGATGCCCCGTTAAAGCTCGAGCTGAGGAAGGTGTCTATTTGAGGCGTACCGGAAGGCGGCCATCTTGCGAAATCTTGATGTAGATATGGTCTTTTTTTTTTTCCGCTTGAGAGGCCTCATTTATTGCACAGGACCTTTTTACTCAGTGTAGGTTCAGCACTCAGTAGACATGCCTTATCATCCCCCCCCCCCCTTCCCACCTGGAGCTGTCTGATGATGACTCATCACATTACTGTACAAATAAAGAAGCCTGTATTTAAAGGCTTGATCTTCGATTAGCTGGCGGTGTCAGAAGTTCAAGGGCTGCGGGAAGATGGCGCAGAGGGTCTATTGTCATCTTATAACCCCTATTCTAAATGCATCAATGAAAGAGGTTTGGCGTGTGTGTGTGTATGTGTGTGTGTGTGTGTATGTGTGTGTGAGGAGGGAAATCACGATTGAATGATAACAGCTGTTTTTTCTCGCGACTGATAACTGCTCATAGGTTCAACCCCTTGCTCCACAGATAACACGGACAAAATGAGACCGATCGAGTTAGCCTTAAATCAAACAGATCTTACCCCCCCTCCACCATGACTCTCCTAATAAATAGATTGGGATCTCTGGAATTTTTATACGCACACATTTTTGAAAGTTCAGGTTTCAACTATTGTCAGCGAGACGGTTTAAAAGAAGGATAACGGGATAAAAACGACGAGGAAATAAGACGGAGCGGACGAGAGAGACCTCGGTGTGTGGGCATCAATCAGCGTCAGCATTTGTACGTTTCAATCTTTTTCCTTGTAAATAATCTATTTAAAATACTCTTTTCACTTGTACAGTAAACAGACAGACAGGATGTAACTTTCAATATGTTTTACAGCAATTTAAGAAATAAAACCACAATAAAAAACTCTTTAAAAAAAAAACAGAAAAATTACTGAAATAAAAATATGCAAAATATAGTTAAGACACAAATATTACTAATCATAAGTGATATAATTGAACCTCTTTTTTCTTGAATCTCATGTTATTTAATTATAATAGTTTACCAATCAGTATACTGATTATGTTAAGAATTATGCTTTCTTTCATATTTTCTCTAAAGTGTTGGGAATGGGAGGATACTTTACTGTAGGTGTAGACGTTTGGTGATAAAAAGGGGAAAGTTTAGTTTTAGGAGTCTTTGCTAAGTTTCCCTTGAATTGTGTTAGATTCTCTCTTTTTAAGGTAAGCTCTTCTTCATGCTTTTTGAGATAAATTCAATTATCTACACATTTATGGAATACAATATTACATGTATACATAGATGATATTTGCATATAGAGGCAGTATATTGTGATCCTTCATTTTTAGGCAGTTCAAAACAGATACTTGTGTTTTTGTTGCCCGCTTTTTTTTTTTTTTTTACCTGGGCTCTGATGGTGATTGCACAGAATTTAGAGCCATTGTCGGCCCCGGCCTATCCTGTTCCCTCTCTTTCTGTTTGGGATAGACATCACTGTGGTAAAGAATATACACACACACACACACACATTGAACGCTGCAGTCTTTCAGCACAATATTAATGCGAAAAAACACGAGCGAGTAATCGTATTGAGAACCCAATAGGGAAGGGGAACAGGGTGGCATTCTGGGGCATTGCAGGCCATCTTTGGAGGATAGCGTCCGTAGCAACAACAGCAGCCGCCAATATACTGTCTATCAGCGTTTCCTAGTCACCTGTCAGCGTTTTTTTTTATCCAAAATGAATAAAGTATGGCGTGAAATATTAACGACTTATAAATACAAAACTATAGGTAGAAACAGAGGAGCGTTATTTTACAAAATAAAGTGAATTAATGCCATCTGTGACTTATGAATTAAGAGAAGAAGATGAACACATCACTGTTATTGATGTCGGTGTTTGGAGTGAGTGTCTACAACCTGTCGGTAAATTAAGAATATTAAATATTTACAGGCCCATGTCAAGTTTTACAAACAGCTTGATACCGGACCTTCAAAATCTACAGGTTTATTGAAAACTATACAGTCAACCGGACAGAGGTAAGACAACTCATGCTATGCTAACTAAATGCTAACAAACGTTGGCATCTCATGCATAATTTTCCTGGTATATGCAAGTATACTGCTATATATTATGTTATAAATCATATTCACAGTGTAGTGGTTTGTGTTCCTGTAGTTCAGAGGAACACAATTCAGCGTCTCTTGCTGATGTCTCCCTCCTCTGCCTTTTAGTTTAAAGGAATACAATCTAATCACATGGTCCTTGTTTTTGTTTTGTTCATTGATCATAGGAGTTGCTGTTACAGTGACATAACAGTGCCTACCGCCATGTTTTACAAGGTTAAAAGTTAAGCTCCTTTGCGCGCCGTACAGGTTAAGTCAATAAGTTGCATTCGCCGGTATCCTCCAAAGATGGACGACTTGCCGTTAGTGACGCCACATTCCCATTCCTATTGAATGCATTTGTGCAAACCCCTTATTAATTAAAAGGTGCAACATTTGTTCTGTCATTTCATGTAGACTTCTGCTTCAGGGGAATATATTTCAGCTCATATTACTAAACTGTATTATTTGACAGATGAAAAACACTTGAGAAGCGTTGGATTCTTATTTATACTTGTGCCGTGCTTGTTCTCTCGTACGAGACGGGATATATCATTTGTAATTTGTTGTATACATATGCAATTTTTGTCAGGAATTATTCCCCCCCCCCCGCTCTTCTTCTGCTACTTCTAACCCATAAGTCTTTTTAATAATGCCCCCCCCGACCCGGAAGAGAAGGACTCCATCCCTCTTCTGTTTTTCTCTCAACTGCTTTCATGTCTACAGGGTTGATTGAAAAGTGACAAATGAATCCACGTAAACTCCTACAATTTTTTCCTTATTTGCAATAACCAGGTATGACCAAACAGTGAAAAGACCCGCTGTAGTGCCAAGTCATCACTTCCTGGGTTTTGTTTTCCATGCCTTTCAAGGGCGAGCGATATTAAAGGCCAGTTTTTTGTTTCAGCTGTGGTGTAGGGAAGTGAAGGTGCACCTGACACTGTGGTAAACATGCTATCATCAGGCCTTTACCACCTCCAGCTGCTCCGCTCTAAAGCCAGATAGTGCAGGTCGGGGTCGTGATGCAGAGTAAATCTTTATTTCCCTCCTGGGTCTTCTGCACACGAACATGCCACAACGCATTTGTTTTAAAAAAAAAAAAAAAAGGGAGGTGAGGTCGTGTAGAGCAAAACACTGTGTCACATTTTTACAACGCAAAGGAAAAAAATGGCGATTAAAAGTAGGGAGGGATCATCCTCAGCGATACTGACACACGGGACCAAATAAGAGCAGGAAATGGTCAGCTGCAGGGATCGATGTACCGGTTAAACTGACTCGTGAACATTTTATGTGTTTTTGGAGGGATTATTTGACATTTCTAACATTTTAATTTGCTTATCCCACCGGCTTGTTTTTTTTTTCTTAATCAAATGGCAAGAATTATACTGTGATATTACATGATTGTGTGAAGGTCCATGTATTTTAGCTGCTTATGATTTCAACCCTAATTCAATGCATATTTTAAACCTGTGTGTACTTGTGTTCATATGTATTGATATCGCTTTATATTGATGCATACAGAATTTTCTATTAAATTGTGTACAGTTTTGTTTGTTTGTTAATATATTGCTATTTTCCATCGTCGTCATTTATACAGATTGCTTTACCTGAATGACATATAAGGGGTTGCCACCAAATGTGAACACACAAACTACATGATTACATTTACTGTGGGTTGACAAATGTAACATATGAATAGTATACATAATGATATACATTCTCGGCCATTCTTTTTTCTTTTTGTGGCCCGTTTCTTTGAGATAAATCCCCCACATTTTTACACCATATGAACAGAAAAACGACACAAAAACAAATAATTGTACAGGTTGTGTAAATACTGAATATTGAGGGGGGGGGGGGGGGGGACATTTACCTTGTTTTTTTTGTATGGAAACGTAATCTCAATAACAAAATTAACCACGTCATGACAAATTGCAAAAAACATCATTAAGGTACTTTCTAATAAGGATAATACTGATATCTACGATTATAAGTGCTCAAATAAGACTATTCTTTCTCTTTGTACATGATGAACAAAATGAAGTGTTGAGTATTAATAATAAAAAACTATAAGTTTCACGCACATGGCACTGAGTTTTTAACCTGTTTTGTGTTTACCTCTGAATTTTGACACTTCATTCCTTCCATGTATTTTGGCCATAAAACCCATTTTCATTTGGTTTGTTATCATTCGAATTACAATATATGTTTTTCATTGTATCTGTTACACTCATAAGTGCTCCAAACAAGATCTCTGGAAGTCTTACACAAGGCTTTAACTCAGGAGACGGCTGTTCGTGTCTCATGTCTAAAAGTCAACCAACAGCTAAGCGTAACTTAATTTTCATAACTAACGTACCTACTTATTTTAACCTTAACATCAATCTTTTCGTAAACCAAAGTCGTTTAGTTTGAAATGTTAACTGTGTGTTTCTGCAGTTGAGCGTCAATACCGTCCGTATATAAGGGTTCACGTTGATTGCTTAATTTACCGAAAAAAATTACTTATTTTAATCAAAAAACATTATATTTTTTAACATCCAACCAAGTAGTTTTAATGCCTTAACTTAATTAAGAAGTTTTGTTTGAATTTACAATGTCAACCGTGGGATTTAAACTGTGGCCGAGCACACAACACTGTATGTGTTTACGCTATACTTGACCTAATTACATAACTTAATGTTAACATTTTAACCCAAACAATGATCTTAACCTACACTAACCATGTCGTTTTGTTGGAAATTGCAACATTTACCGTGTGTTTCAGAATGCTGCACAGTCCAAGTGTGTTTGCGTCAGTGGCGGTTCTAGAACATTTTACACGGGGTGGCAAAGGGGGGGCAAGAGGTCATGCCAGGGTGGCATGAGAGGCGGACAGTAGGCTACGTGGTATTTTATACTGTATATAAAACCTATTTATTGTTAAATCATGCCCTAACACAAGTGTTCTTAATGCACAAGAGAAACAAGGTGTTCAGACAAACAAACTCAAATATAGTATAAAACAGCTCAATACTCATGATACCCTAGAACTCTGTTTACTGTAAGTAGCCTACAGTAAAAGTACTTAGTTAAAATGAAGTACACAAATGACATCACCCATCTCTTCAGAGAGCTAAAGGTGACCTGTGCAGCAACACATTTCAATATGTGTCAATACTAAGAGCTGCTAGATGTGTGCTGCTGTGATGGAATATGTATGCAAGAAGAATAAGAACATACCATGTGGTCCAGCTGGAGTCTCCTCTGCCTCCTGATCCCTGCCTCTGTCCCTCTTTCTGACACTTCATCTTTATTCCTCACATACATTTATTCTTCTTCACTAATGTCTTCATCTCCTCCTCTTCCTCCTGCTCTCTGACCCTCCTGGTCTCCAGTGTGCTCTCTTTTCCTTTTCCTCTTTCTGTTCGTCCTGATCACTTCTCAGATATGTCTTGTTGTTGTTGACTCACTCCAGCTACTCTGGCCTGCAAGAGTCTACTTGTGAAAAGCATGGTACAAATGCTTGATAACTTTACACGTTAGGGGCAGCTAATAAGCAGGGCCGTCCCTCCCTACAGGCCGATCATGCAGACTGCGTGGGGCCTCACCTTGCGGAGGGGGCCTCAACTGAGCCGAAAAATGTGGCACGCTTATGTGGCGCACTTATGTGGCGCACTTATGTGGCGCACTTATGTGGCGCGGCACGGTTGGAGTCAGTCTGAAGGGGAGTGGCTTAGCTTGACCCTGGTGGTGGTGAATGGATAGTTGGGGTCGGTCTGAAGGGGAGGGCTTAGCTTGACCCTGGTGGTGGTGAATGGATAGTTAGGGTCGGTCTGAAGGGGAGGGGCTTAGCTTGACCCTGTTGGTGGTGAATGGATAGTTGGGTTCGGTCTGAAGGGGAGGGGCTTAGCTTGACCCTGTTGGTGGTGAATGGATAGTTGGGTTCGGTCTGAAGGGGAGGGGCTTAGCTTGACCCTGGACTCAGAGGGACAGGAGGTGAAAAGGGGTGGAGGAGGGTTGCGTCGAGTCACCTGAAATGACAGCTGTCAGAGGGGAGAGCAGATTTTAAAAGGGTTAGCGGAGCGCTATGATAGGCTTGTGAGAATAGAGCGAAGTGATTGGTTAAGCTGGGGAGTGACGCCCCCGATCACTTATTGAGAGGAGAGAGAGTAGTAACATGGACATAGTAAATGAATGAGTAAAGACGGTCTTCCTGGTTGAACTTGCGCTGAGCTTCAAAGTCTCAGATCACTTCCACATGTTCTCCATCAGCTTCGTATGGCACCTTAGACATAACACAAGAAGAACATCCTGTTTTGTTTTTGAAAGACAAACCTTTATTAATGATCCAAACATTTCATTTGATCACACATCCCATCAGTAAAGTCTGATCAATGATTTCATGATCAGTCTCACTTTATCCTCACCATACATGTGTTTCATCTCAGCTATTTCAAACAGAATCATACATGATTTCATTATTGATTATTATCATGATAAGTTATGTTCTATAAAACATCAGAGTACCCAATTTCTATTTGGACAACAACAACAACAACAACAACAATTAGTCTACAAAACAAAACATTTTATTTCCCAAGCAAAGACTCTAAGCTATTTACAGGAGAATAATAAATGATGTACTTATTGATTATGATCATGACAGTAAGTAATATCATTTTAAATAAACATGTGATGAAATAAGTGTTATAACCATCTGGGAACTCATTGTTAGTTAATTTGGGCAACAATAACATTTAATCTGTCAAAATAATACATGTGATTATAAATGTCTCTATTGTTTTAGAAAGTGGCCAGAATAAAATGTGTACAATAAAAGAAGCTGCTTTCTCTCTGAAGACTCGTGCATTACAAGAGAAACAACAACATGAATCAAAAGAAATATCCAACACATATTTAGAGCAAAGTTTACATATCAGTTCAGGTGAACAAGGATCCTCCTGAGCAGTGACAGCCTCCATGGCTACACAGACACAGGAAGGAGCCGGAAGAAAGTCCAACATTACAGAACAACTCATGAGAGATGTTGAAGCCACCCATCATGTTTGATTGACAGCTGATCTCTGCACAGTGAAGACATGAACAATCAGCTCTGATGGACACACGGTGAGTTTAAGAAGTAGAAGAGTTCCTCCAATGACTTCAGGCTATTTGAGTTTACAACTCAGCAGTGTCTCCAATATAAAAGCCGAACTCCAGCATGTAGCGGCTGAGTGAATGTGGTCTGCACTCTGTGGAGGAGAGTCATGGTTTCAGAGACGCTGTAGAAGGACAGAACACCTGCTCTGTGATCCAGGTACACTCCTACTCTGGAGGACTGAGGACCTGAGACGGGAGTGGATACTGTTGTAACGAAATGAATAACTGTTTTGGTACAATCTAAGGACCAAGATTTGTCATTGTATCCAAATACACTTCCCTGCTCTGCTGATATTCTTGTATGCGACTGCTACAAACTCCTCCCTCTCCACTCCACCTCCCAGTAACAACGTCCAGTCAGACTCTCTCTACTCAGGACCTGAGAAATCAGTGAATCTGTCTGGGTGACTAGAATAAGACTGTTGTTGTCATGATGTTGCTTTTCTGCTCCCCTCAGATAATACACAGTGTGTGTGCTGTGTTTGGATCCAGTGTGATCTCCTGTGAATATTGTAAGAACCCAGCTCTGGTGGTGGGCTCTGCTGCTGACAGTAAAACCTCCACTCAGTCGGTGAGACGTTTGTCCATTCCTCTCTCAGGACGTCCTGTAGTTTGTCTCTGACTGCTGACAGGGCCGCCGTCACGTCCTCAAAGTAGCTCAGAGGACGGATGTTGATGCTGGAGGAGTGTGTAGGTTCACTGAGGGCTGACAGTGAGGGGTAGCTGTGCAGAAACTGGTTGTGATCCTCTGTGTGAGACAGCAGCTTCAGCTCAGCGTCTCTCCTCTTCAGCTCAGAGATCTCCTGCTCCAGCTTCTCCTGAAGCTCTTTGACTCGACTCACTTCTCTTCTGCTGGGATCTGACCTGCTGCTTCACATCAGAGCTTCTTTTCTCCATGAGACGGATCAGCTCAGTGAACATCTTCTCACTGTCCTCCACTGCTTTATCAGCAGAGCCATTGACGGCCTCCACCTCCTGCTGAAGCAGCTTCACCTCCTTCTCTCGTCCTGGATTCTCTGCTGGATGTTTAGTCGACTCCCCTCCAGCTCTCTCTGCCTCTCAGTCCTCTCTGCTGCAGCTGACACGTGTCGTGGCCTTTGTGTTCGTCCACAGAGCAGAATAACAGATACACTGCTGATCAGTGCGGCAGAACAGCTTCATCACCTCGTCGTGACGAGAGCAGATGTTCTCCTGGAGCTTCTTGGAGGGCTCCACCAGCTTGTGTTTTTTAATGGAGCCGTCATAATGAGGCTGGAGGTGTTGTCACAGTAAGAGGCCAGACACACGAGGCAGGACTTACAGGCTCTCAGTTTCCTCCCAGTGCAGACATCACAGGCCACATCTTCAGCTCCAGCATAGCAGAGATCAGCAGGAGCAGGTGGGGGTCCAGTCTTCTTCAGCTCCTCCACTAAAGCTGCTAACATGGTGTTCTTCAGCAGGACAGGCCTCGGTGTGAAGCTCTGCCTACACTGAGGGCAGCTGTGGATCTTCTTCTCATCCTCTCCGTCCCAGAAGCCTTTAATACACTTCATGCAGTAGCTGTGTCCACAGGTAGTGGTCACCGGATCCTTCAGTAGATCCAGACAGATGGGACAAGATATTTTCCCGCTCCAGCTGAACTCCTTTCTGCGCCATTTCACCTCTCAGTAGCAGCGAGTGTGTGAGTTTCACTTCCTGAGAGCTGAAACTAGTGTGACAGGTTATCTGAAACAGGTGTGTGGGCGGTGAATGTGGCCTATCAGCTCTTGTACTTTACCCACATGTTGGTTACCCCTCCTCCTCAGTGTGGATCTGAAGGGGAGGAACCAGGAAGTACAGAGTGGAGCTGGCTGTGTCTGAGAGCAGGAAGAAGAGGGAGGGCTTATCAAACTCTGAGTCATTCCAGGAGGAGGAGCAGCGCTCAGACTCTGACCTGTGTTTATTTACACAGAGCCTCGGTTACAACCAGAGGCCTGTACTACGAAGCCGGATTTTCCTAACCTGGATATGTTTGAGTTAGCCGGTTGGCCCAATCCAAAACATACGCGCTCTCGCTAAACTGTACTACGACGCTGGTTATCAAGTGGATCGCTCAAGCCAGCCGTGTCCTATCTAGTTAGGTGCGCGTTCACATGAAAGGGGTGGTATTTGGAGCATTCGACCAATCACAAACATGGACAAGCGTACTGACAGCGCAGCGTCATACTTCCTGAATGAAAAGTGAACTTTAATATTAGTCAAATATGAAGAAGTTAAACTTTAAACATCCATGACTTAAACACTTTATCCAGGATAAAAGCCACATAGCTGCACCTGCAAGGTGAATACAGCTGGTAAAAGAAAAAGCGTTTGAATGCGTACATTAACAGGTTTATAATATCACTGCCCCGTATAAGACACGAGTGGATCTGACTTTAATTACATTTGACTCGAATGTTTTGTCAACTTAATGTGTTGCTTAAAATAATACTTCTGCATACAGTATGTGACACTGTGAGTGTGGCATGGCCAGATACGGCTCAAGAAGCTGACTCAAATAAGGAAATATATGATACATTATGATATGATGTGATATGAATGATAATGGGACACATCGACGTCTGCACTCACAGTACCGCGGACTGTACTTAATGTTACTCTGATCCGGTTACTTATGTCGTGGCAGATATTAACGCTAATGTTATAATAGTCAGATTGCTCTGAAGATGGGAGGGGATATTCTATTAATTTTCACGTTCACACAGTCAGTTGATTTTGCCGGCCGTCTTTCCTGCAACGGCAGTTTTTCTGTATTTCCTCTATCCTGTAATATGACTTGGTCGCTTTAAACTCCGCACACGGAGCTCTTATTGGTCAGCAGGCGGTGCTTTCACTGAGTTGATCTCTTAGCCTGCAACCTAACCTCCTCCCGAGGAGGTTAGCCGCTCAGCATAAGTTACCATGGAGATCTAGCCCGCTAAAAAGAGAACCAGCGTCGTAGGACCGGAAAGCCCGAGTTTTCCCTGAAGTCAGCCGGCTAAAGAAAATCCGGCTTCGTAGTACAGGCCTCAGCTCTTCATTTGAAAAGAGCTTTTAGTTGTAAAATAAGTTGGTAAACTTACAAAATCTGAAGGGGGTTAAATACTTGCTTCCTCCACTGTAAATGTATAGCCTCAATGTCCTGAGATAGCTGATTGTTTTAATAGTTGAATGTACAGTAAGTCGTTTTTACTGTATGTACTAGTAGTAGTAGTAGTAGTAGTTTTGATTGTGTGTGTGGGGGGGGGGGGGGGGGGCTGTTAGGGGCTTTTATATAGAAATCCTTATCCTGTGCATTCGCACTAACTATGAACCTGAAATCTATTTACGTCCTCTTTAAAGGTAGGGTAGGTAAGTTTGAGAAACCGGCTGGAGATCGCTAGAATTTGAAAATACACAACCGGAGAAAATCTTCCACTTCCTTATAGAGCCCCTCCTCCACACACACGAACGCGCACATGACCAATGAGGCACGAGATAAGTTTGTGCACAGATGGAAGGCTGACAGGCAGGTAGGCCATCCAATCATTTTAGCCGGGCCGGCTCAGATGATTGGTCGTGCTTTTTACAGTACCACGGCTTCCACAGATGACATTTATTTATGGATTTTTTGTCAAAGCACTTAAGATATTCATTGCTATCGGGATGTTAAGAGCATTCCATGGAATATAACAAAAAGTGTATCTCGAGCCGGTTTCTCAAACTTACCTACCCTACCTTTAATTGACCTCCAACAGATGTGTCTCAATGGAGAAGAAGAAACCTCAGATTCCTTAGAGGTGAGTTCCTCCGAGGAGTCGTCTCCCGCTGTGTCCCCTTCCCAGGATCCCCCCCACAGGACCTCATCACAGAGACACCCCTACCTAACGTGATCCAGGAGACTGAACCTCCTTCCTTAGCTACAAACTGCTGAACTTAGCGGAGAAATGCAGAAAAGTGAAATGATTTAAATCAAAATGGTTAAAGCTCAAATGCACTGACTTTGTTGAAAGCTTGAAAGTGAGATGTTAAACTGGAAGAGTAGGACAAATAGTGATGAAGCTTAATATTTCAAAGAAAAGTTGAAAAGGTATAAACAACTACAGTAAATGTGTATTAAAGCAACCCTCCTGTGATATATAGCAATGCGTTAAAAATATGTTTCAGTGAGGGAGGGGTCGGACTGAGTGAGGATGAACACTGTGCTTTGTTTCAGGAGGAAAACTCAGTTATAGGTTGCTGTCGAATAGTTCAAAAATCAGCTCCTATCGTCTATCCTTATCGTCTATTCCTTGACCTCTGTGTGAAACGTCACGGGGTTAAGGATAGTGGATAGGAGATTTCAAAAGGACTTAGGAGAAGAGACTGCGGTGCTTTGAGAATCCGACTGCACTTTCAATATCCGACGTGT